>NC_092478.1:7311250-7625000 GCF_047495875.1 Pithys albifrons albifrons | reverse complement strand
CCTCTCTCTCAGAAGTGTGAGTTGTGCTTTATGGTGTTATATAAATGCTGTAGCTGTTTAATAAAAATGCAAGACTGGCAGGCACCTTGGGGAGGGTTGGAATTGGGTTCCTGCCACCTGTAAAACATCCCTGGCACAGGAACAGGATAAGAGCCATAACTGGATTGTGAAAATGTAAATGGCTTGTGACAGACAAGATGCTACAGCAGATTAAAGGTGTTTGGGAGACAATTTAGCACTTTCTATAGTCAGATCTCATAGGAAAGGGTAGAAGCAGAGGGTTCTAAACCCTCACCCTTTGGCTGCAATCCCCTCCCACAGATGCCTGACTTGGTGACTCACTGCTCCTGTTTATAACATCAAGCCAGGGGTTAAATGATGTCCTTGAGAGTGTCACTATTTGGGTGACTCCACCAGGACCCAGATTCACAATTCCCCAGCACAGCAGGGAGGTGGGAGCTCCTGAGCTGCCCAGCCAGAAGCACAAACCTCTCCCTCCCTCCTGCAGGACCAGCAGCACAAACCTCTCCCTCCCTCCTGCAGGACCAGCAGCATCTCGGGATGCTCCGAGCTCTGTGAGCAAAGGGACGATTCTCCCCACAAGGGGTTCTGCTTTTAACACACAACATGTAAACAGCAAAACGACAGAGGAAAAACTGCAGTTTGCATTAAATTTAGGATCCAGGCTGCTGCTTTTTGGCTTTACAGTTGAGCAAGTAAAAAGATGTTGTAGTACAAAGGGTTCGAAGTTTCCTGCCAGTGGCTCGGTTGAACATCGAGCCATCAAAGTATTATTGGAGCTGCTGTTCATAAAACTTGCAGTTCATTAAGGGTATCTGACAGGGAGCAATCCATGTAAATATGGATTTGTGACTGGTGAGCAAGCTTTCCATCATAAACAAACTTGCTTTGAGGTTCAAAGAGTTTAGTTAACGATTTAAAGACTTTTTTTCCTCATTGTTTTCAGGCATTGCCAACTCTGTCTACCAGAAAACAGCTTGAAAAAGCTGCTCTTTGGACACATTTTCCAAGTTCCACAAATTGCTATAGATAAAAAATACAACAGTGGAAAACCCCCACTGCTGAGTTCTGAGAAGGATGTCAAAATTAAAATACCCTGATGGTATTGTTAAAATTGTAAAGGTTTTCCCTCTCTGGAAGTGCAAAGCAACATTAAAAGAATTTCTTCTCCTTCTGTTTATATCACACTTTGCATCTCTGTTTACCCAGTGTAACTAATGGTAAGGGATTTCAGCTTCCCAATTATGATATTGCCTTGACCTAATTGGGTTTCTGCAGGGCTTCAGGGAATTCTGTGCTTAAAGACTTTGTTCCCACTAAATTAAGAAAGATGCACAAGTCCGGCAGCTGCAGAGGGGGACAAACGAACCTACTGGTGCAGGGCTGGAGAAATAAATCCTGGAATAAACTGAAATACAAACCGCCGTGCCTTGAACTGGAAACTCCTCGCGGGAGCCTTGCTGGGATTAATAAAGCTGAGCCTAAAGAAGGGCCGGGAAAGCTCGGAGGGCCGGGGAAGGAGCCGCCAATCCACGGGCTCGATTGACCTCGCGGCCAATTACAGCCTCATTGGCAAAGCAAACAAGGAATTATTGGCTGTTTAGTCGGGCTTTTCTTCTCCCGCTCGCTCCCCTGGTTCTCATTCTGGGTTTTTCTCCGCTTTTCCTGTTAGGCAAAAAAACAAAAACAAAAAAACCCCAAGCCCAAAGCCCGAGCGAGCCCATCTGCAAACACCTGATATTCATCTGAGTGGCTGCAGTTGTACAGTCTTGTTAAATTGTTACCACCTTTTCCACAAGCAGTTTTGGCAATTAACCTCGTGGTCATGCACTTCAAAGGGAACAACTGTTGAGTTTAACCTCCTTGAGCTACCATGGATTCCTTTATGATTTTCCTTCAAACACTTTCATCCCCAACAAAAAAAAAAAAGCAGACTGATAAGATTGGTGTTTATTTTTCCATTTTGTCAGTTTATTAAGATGACAAATACCTCACCAGTTTGTGCTCCCCCAAGTCTGTGCAGAAGGAAACTCTCCCCTTAATTCCCATTTCTAAGGCAGAGTCTGCTCGCTGGAATCCATGGATTTGATACATCTGACCCCTCCTTGCCCCTGTTTGCAAATCTCTCATATATTTCTCACAATGCCTGAAAGCTCCGAAAACAGAACATACAAGTGGCGTTAATGCTGAGGACATGAGATGCCATTAGAATTATATATATCTATATTTATTTTTTAACCCCCCACCATCACTGAGAGACAGGACGACATTACAGAAAAAAGCTTAAAAAAAATTCCTCCACCTTCAATTAGAATACCAGTTAGTGGGATCAGGATCTGTGTTAGCATAAACCAAGTTCACTTTACCTTCTGTTTAAACTTTTGATTACAACTTTTATTAATTTACCAGACCATACAGCTGCTCCTTAAACAACTGGATAGTTAATGACAGGAAAGTAGCAAAGCAAATACAACACGAGTATGATCAGATTACTTGGAATGTTGCTCCCTCCCTCACATTTACATTCTGATATTATAGCACGTTTTTTTTTTCTCCAAAGTAATCACAAAAATGTAAAATAGGTTGTTCTTAGGAGCCAAAAATAAAAAAAAAAGGTGTTTGAATGAGTTTTTGGTATGGAGTGAGCACGGCCGTGCTGGTGGATAGAAAAGCATCACTTTTCTCTGCCTGCAAACTGCCCTGGGTGGGAGAAGGGACAAAAACCCTCGTCCAGGAAAAGAGTGGAACAAAAGTTCTGTCTCTGCCTTGCAGTGCAAGAAGAGGAAGCATTTGGGCAAGCATATGGCATGTGTTTCAGCTTGGGAGGGAGGAAGAAAAATAATCATGATGTTCTGTGCAGTTCAGACCAAATAGAAAACTTATTCTGACTATTCTCATTTGTCAGAGGCTTTTCAAAACTAAGCAGATCCCTCCATAGCTCTAATGTCAAAGGAGGAAGGAACCAGTGGGTATCGAGTTTACATTTTAGGTTCTCTTTTAACTGTTTCCACTTTTAATTTTAATATGCTTGTCAACAAAATGAGAAACTGCTTCACTCAGGGAATTAAGAAAAAAAAAAGAATGAAAGAAAGAAGAAATTAGCACATTAAATGATACATGGGTCTGGTGCTATGCTGCACAGTTCAGTGAACCCCTGCCCAGATCAGCAAGATGGCTGGAAATGTCTCTTTCCGTCTGTTTTCCATCTCGGAAGGCTGTGCACTCAGCAGAGTGTGAAGAGAGAGCCTCTCTCCCCTCCGACCGCTCCTGCTCCCCCCCGACAGCCCCTGCAGCAGAGAGCAGGAACTGGAGCAAATGCTTTTGTGAATTAAGAGATCTTGTGAGCGTAAATTTGGTCAGGCTGCTCCTTTCTGCAGGCCAGCCCCGGCTGCTGCCCCAGGATGTGAACTGTCAGTTCGCATAGCTGGTGACGAGTTGCAGAACCATCAGCAAAGGTGAAGACGGCAGAAGCAAGAAAGATTCAAGACTGGTGGAAATCATTTCACAAGGAAAATTTCAGCCATCAGTGGGAGGAAGCTTTGAAAAATGCTGCCATTTCCGAGTCAGAATGAAGGAAAAATTAAATTACTGCCGGTGAGGCGAGCCAAAGTCGCATCTTACCCTAGGGAGAGGTTTGATAATGGTAAACATTTGACAGCTGGCCTGAAGTTGTTATCTTGTTCTAACAGTTGTTATAGTCTGAGTGAACATTTCTGATAAGAGAACAGAAAGAAAAACACTAACCCATTTTTAATTTCTTGCTTTCTGTGTTTTAAGCCGCAGTGCCCAAAGCCAAACAGGTTTGAAGCCGTTTGCCACCATCGCTCCGACTGCAGCCCCGGCTCTTACACCAAGCACTGGGCATGGCTGGGAAGGGATGGCAGCGCCAGGTGGGCACAGCAGCACCTCAGGAATCATTTCAAATAACTCCAGCCCATTCATTTCCAACAGCCCTTAAATATCCCTTCTCTGTTTCACCACAAGCAGTTATAGGAATTAACTCTAAATGAGACTGAAATTTTAAAAAATTAATCAATTTAAGTATTTCACTTCCAGATCTACCACAAAATCTTGTTTCGGTATTGCTTTACTTCAAGCTGTTGATGTACAACCACAAAACTTTAATTCCTTTATTATTCTTTACTAAAGAATAATTATTCAGACACATTAGAAAGGCAGCAACCTCGGTTCCACCTGAGAGGAGCAGTAATGGATGAACCCCTGCTCTGTGTAAGCAGGAAAAGGTATGCTGTCTTCACAGGAAATTTAATTATACATAGCATTTTTTGTGCTCAGTTGTCACTGACAAAGCCTGTATTGAGGAGGGAAACACGGCTCTGCTCCCTCCTGCCATCAGCAGCTCCTCCTTAAGGAAAACTCAGCGTGGGTATGGAAAGTCCATTACATGTATGTCAATATCCAACTACCATTCTGGCACAGCAACATGGGTTGGGTTTTCTTTTTTCTCTCTTTTTTAAATCACAAATGCATTTCTAAGCTGCCTGATGCAGCTTTAACCTCACACACCACGGGCACGGAACATTTACCTCCCATTAAAAATAATTAAGATGAATTTGTACCCTGACTATTAAACTCTGTTTAATAACTCACTGACATGACTGTGGGTAAATCTTCCTCTCCCTGAGCACCTCAGCCCTCCCTGCCCAACGTGCCCCCCTCGCTGCAGGGGCAGGGGCAGGGGCAGGGGCAGGGGCAGGGGCAGGGACAGGGACAGGGGCAGGAGCAGGGGCAGGGACAGGGGAAGGGGCAGGGGAAGGGGCAGAGGCAGGGGCAGGGGCAGGGACAGGGGAAGGGGCAGGGGAAGGGGCAGGGGAAGGGGCAGGGGAAGGGGCAGGGACAGGGGAAGGGGCAGAGGCAGGGGCAGGGGCAGAGGCAGGGGCAGGGGCAGAGGCAGGGGCAGGGACAGGGGAAGGGGCAGAGGCAGGGGCAGGGGCAGGGGCAGGGGAAGGGGCAGGGACAGGGGCAGGGGCAGGGACAGGGGAAGGGGCAGGGGCAGGGACAGGGGAAGGGGCAGGGGCAGGGGCAGGGGCAGGGGCAGGGACAGGGGCAGGGGTAAGGGCAGGGGCAGGGGCAGGGACAGGGGAAGGGGCAGGGGCAGGGGCAGGGGAAGGGGCAGGGGCAGGGGCAGGGGCAGGGACAGGGGCAGGGACGGGGCAGAGACAGGGGAAGGGGAAGGGGCAGAGACAGGGAAAGGGGCAGGGGCAGGGGCAGGGGTAGAGACAGGGGCAAAGGCAGGGGCAGGGGCAGGGGCAGGGGCAAGGGAAGGGACAGGGGCAGGGACAGGGACAGGGGCAGGGACAAGGGCAGAGACAGGGCAGGGGCAGGGACAGGCACTCCCCTCTGGCACAGGGAAAACTGAGGATCCCTTTTCCCTGATGGTCATGATCCCAACCCCAGGCACGCGATAACGCTCCAATTAGACAGCCAGCACGTAAAGGTTGTTCCTCAGATACATAAATTAACTCCCAAACTCCTCCTGTATCTCCTGCATTAACAGGTAGAAAGTGTTTCATTTACTCCTGCGAGTGACTCTGCCCTGTCTGAAAGCAGGAGGGTATAAATTGATATTAAAGAATGGTATTTTGAGAATGTTTCAAAGTAAGGTCAAACTCGTATTAAAAACCTACTAGTGTAGGCTAAAATAACAGTCTGGCTGAGCAGCCTTGGGTGCATCTGGGTTCAATTACCCACTACATCCTCGCTGTGTTTTCTACCAGCAAGAACAACGCAAGCAAGGCTCGGAGTTCACCAGTAATGTCACAGTCAGGTTACTCGGAAGAGGAATGAGATAAATCATCCAAATATCACAGTCGTATTGGCAGACAATTTTTTCCCCCCTTCATCACTGAAAGCAGCACAATATTGCATAACAACAAATAGAGGACAAAAGTCCTGAGCTGGGGAGGAGGAGTGAGCACAGCTGGAATGCTGCTCTCTTACACACAGGGAGCAGGGAATGGGAAGCACACGCTGGAGCAACGGCTCCAACAGGAGAGGCAAAGCCCAACTAATGCACAGAGCAAACAAACACGATTCACCACACTGGCACCCTGACTGAGTCCTTTTTGCTTGGTGTTTGACCCCGGAACAATGAGCCTGGATTAACATCCATTATTTGCATTCAAGGAGCTGTCCTGTGGAGCAGGAACCAGCCCAAGGAACAAGAGGGGCTGGGACACTTGTGGCAGTGTTGGCTCCCTCCTTTCTGACTTGCTCAACAGAGCCCAAGCCTTTGGCCAAATACAAGTGTCCTGTGTCTTGCTTTTGTGCTGTCAAGCTGGTTAATGAAGATTTAAGAGCTGGGGGCTCCACTCAGCAGCACCCCGGGCAAGGGGATGCCAGACTGGGAGCAACCATCCAAAGGATCCCATCAAATCAGGCTGCACATCCCACACAAACGGCCTCAGACAGACCCCAAAGTCCCCAGCCCTGCCAGGGGACAGCTGCCACATCCCTGCTCCACACCTCAACCTTCCTGGCTAGTCCCAAGCTGGGAGGTTGCACTTAGCTCCTGGAGAAAATCACAACAGTGTCTCTGCAAAGACAGACACTCCTCCAGGGAAGGCAGGGATTGTCATTCGCTTCCATCAAGGCCCATAAAAAGCAATTGTCAGTAAAGTTGCTCAAAATTATGTATGTTCTGGGATCACTGCACGAAGTATTTTTAAAGCACCATGTTTAATTCTGAGCAGCTCTGTATGAAACTTGGTAAAAGGCAGCAATGAATCACCAACATCAAAACTCTGCTTGTGGTGGATGAGGAGTTCATCCACTCTGGAATTCTCTCTGTATCAGGGTAATAACACATTTGCAAAATGATCAATCAGGTTAAATTTAGAGGAAAACGTGTCTTTTACCCAGCCCTTTGTCAGAACCCTTCCAAAGTGGAGCATAACAGGATTATACATCATGCAATATCCAATGCCCCATCATATATATATATTTATTATAAATTCATACGACTGTAATGTACCTAATTATATAAGGTCATTTCTTATAGAAAAGCACAAGTATAAAAGTTTGATGCAAGAACAGTCTGGCTGTTTATTAATTTACTCTTGCAGATGAGAAACCCTGCCCTGTTACAGGGCTCCTCATTCCAGAAAGGCAACCTGCCCAGCTCACAAAATATTAACCAGCCCCCAGACTGCCAGGCTGGGGGACTCCCAGGCTCAGTCCTGTCCCACGTGCCCCCAGGAGCCACCTCTCCCTGTCCCAGCACTTGCCCTGTGCTTCCCTCTTTCCCTGGAGAGCAGCATCTGCCATGAGGGCTATAAATACAGGCACTAATTAGGCATCTTTTGAAGGAAACCTTCCAAGCCATTTGCCATCCCGGGAATGTTTTAACTTCTGGAGCAGAGACTGAGCTTGGTTGAAAAAGAGGATGAATGCAGGCCTGAGATGGGCCAAGCTCAGAGCTACAGGGAGGGAGAGCTGGGAGGGAAAAGCCTTCCTTGGACTGGCCATCACTAGTGCCTGGGAATGGTAATTTTGTCAATGAATCCACTTTGCTGACTATTCTCCCCCAAAGCCTGAATCCCAAATACACTACAAAATATGAGAGAGAGATTAAGAGCTTACTCCTCACAACCTGTATTGCTAATGGCCAAGGCAGGGCCCTAAAGCATCAGCTGGAGCTGAAGGAACTGAGCCAGCAGCTGCTCAAACCCCTGCCAGCTTATTGCAAAGGCTGCAGGATTTACACAATTCCTTTTGCCAGCTTGTGGTGGAGACCTGTCAGCATTCAGAGAAGTAATTCAGACTTTGTTGAGCACAAATTATCCAAATGGTTCCTGTTTACTAAACAGGGAGGTGTCTGTTTATCTATTTAGTTTGTCTCCTAATAATAAATAATTTACTTACTGCCCAGGCCAGGCTGGACAGGGCTTGGAGCAACCTGGGCTGGTGGGAGGTGTCCCTGCCCATGGCAGGGGGTGGCACTGGGTGGGCTTTAATGTCCTTTCCAACCCAAACAATTGTAGGATTTATTTCAGCTCCTTTATCTTTTCATGTAAAGGCTTCAAGGCCCTTTCAAATATTGGCTTTCAATGATGAACTAATACCTTCAGCAAACCCCAAGTATTTTGGGATGGATATGAATGAAGATATCCATTTACATCAATGGAATTTCAACTTGCCATGAACCAAGAACTTCTCCTGCCAAGGAAAAGAACTTCTTTTGCACATGGCACTCAGGTAAAACTTTGGTTAGTTGGGCATTAATGACCAGAAAACCAGCAGATTCACATCACCCTGAACATCACAATGGCAAATCAAATAAAATTTCATAATGCAAACCAAGTTATGAGGTACAAACAGTCCCACACAGCCTTGCAGGGGAGAACAGTTCCCCCCAGCTGCTTTTTGGAGCCCTGCAAACCACCACGAGCAAGGCAGACTTGTCAGGAGGGCACATGGAGCATCAGACCCATGTTTGGTACATGAACATAAACCTGCCCACAAGGTCCAGCTGACTGGTCCCTGCTTTTATGGCTTCATCTTCCTCCAGGCAAATCCAATTCAGAATTCCCAGGTAAAATCATCCCTCACATAAGACAAGGTAATTAAACACCGAGACACACAACACAAAACCCAAAGCAATCCCCATTTCCTGCTGGAGGTTCTGGGAAGAACTCGACACCATGAACTGAGCAGGGGGAAGAGATGAAGTCTTCTCTACAGGACAGGTTTAAAGCCTGCAGTAAACCTGTTCAAGGCTGAATTTACTCCCAGAATTTCCAGCCTTCCCTTGCATGCTGCAACTGGGAGGTCTGGCAGAAGGGGGGCTGTGTTTGTGTCTTCTGAAGAACAAAGGGAAGCAACTTCAATACAACCTTGAAACAGACCTGCAGGCAGAATTGTCTTTTGTAAAAATGATATTCCTCTGACGAGGATGTGTAAGTATCTGCTCTTATCTAATAAAAAGATCCTTTTGAAGTAAGTGGCTCACTTGGCCTGTGCCAATGCTCGTGTTACTGACGCACAAGAAAGGCCTCCTGAATGCAGCATCCAAAAGCTTTGTCTGATCTGCATCACTTTGAACCATAAAAGCAGCAAGAGTGAAAACAGAAGGGAAGCAAAGTGCTTAATACTGGACAGCAACTTTCTTTAAATCTCTTCTGCTCCCTAATGAACTGCAGTGACTGTCCTGTCACAGCAGTGGGGGGAGGGTGCCTGTCCTGCACCTGTGAACATCCAGAAATCAGGGGGTGTTGGGGCTCAGAGAATGGAAAGAAGGGATGCTTTGACTCCAATGTTTGTTTTGTGGTTTACAGCTATGGAAGTTCTACGTTAGATATTCACAAAAAGTTCCTTTTTTCATGGAAAAGGTTGTAAAACATCACCCAGGGAAGGGGTGGAATCACCATCCATGAAGTGTTCAAAGAACATGTGAATGTGGCACTTGAGGATGTGGTTTAGTGGTGAACGTGGTGGTGCTGCTGGGTGGGACTTGATCATCTTAAAGGTTTCCTCCAACCTTTAGTAATTCTGTGATTCTAAGATTTGTGAAAGGAGTCATCATAGTTTGGGTGTTTTGGGAGGAACCCCACAGGAAATATGCAACAATTCTATGATTTGTGAGATGTAGGCAAGGAAGAGGTTGGGGAGAATATCTCAAACCAACATGAAATCAGCAGAAAATTAGTTAAACATCACTCCTGTCCACTTGCACAGTATTTCCTATAAAGCAGGCAAGCAAACAACACTGTAAAGGAAAGCTCAAAGATTCTCTTTATGGTTTCCTAAAAACAATCACTTTAGAAGTTACCTGAAAAATTTACACTCAAGCACAAGCAGTTTTATTGAGAAAATGAACTCCAGTTGATTTTATGGTAGAAAAACACAAGAGAATCACCAAAGCTATTTAGTTCCTTAAAAGAGATGTAGAGGATACATTTGTGTAGAATTTAGCCAGCATTTCTTAAGTGGCCTTCCATTTCCATGGTGTGTTGGAATTGCTGAGATGTCATTCACAGCAGAGCAATCCTTCACTCTGGTGTTCATGAAGAATTCATCGTGGCAACTCTTCAGACACTCTGGCATCATTCTGAAGCACCAAGAACTCCACAATGGGCTTTGGGGAAGAGTTTGGGGCCTTATTTCCAGTGCATTAAGAATGAAGGTGGGAGTTTAATGTGTATATTTGGAGGTTTGTGCATCAGAATGGACAAGTGTTCTCCCTTCGCTCTGTACTTAAAGACCATTTGCCCAAAATCTCAATCCAAGAGGCTGCTGCTCTACTGAGCAACTCAGAGAGAAGAATCCAGGAGGTATTACTTAATTCTGCAATAGTTGCTTAGATTTGCCCAAGTATTCCACTGTCTAACCCTGAATTTCACCAGAAGGAACAGACCGAGCCCTCCTTGCTCAGGGTTATCCTTCTGAGGAGCTCCTGCAGGTGGAGCACACCCAGAACACCCCATTGCTGAACGCAGCTCCATCCTGGAATCAGCACATTGTTTTTAAACACTTTCCACGTGATTATGCCTAATGAATAAACAAACACACATTTGCAGGGGGGGAGATGTCACGGTTCAAAAAAGCAACACAACATCTCTCAGCTACCCTTTCTTAAAACCCTAATGTGCCTGTGCATAAATCAAGCCCTTCTCTTGCTTGGGTAGCCCCTCACTAAGACGTGCCCATGGTGCTAATTCAGAGCAGAAAACGCTCTTATTCCAGGCCACTGCAGTGAAGTGACATTTACCTAATGCAGCTATAAATTTCCTGATAATTAGTGGGCAGCTGATGGTGATGCAAGCTGACTAGTGCAGCAATGCCAGCCTCAAACTAGCTCTCCAACACCCACAAGTTAATCAGATCTAAACCTAAAAATTCCCCAAATTCAGACTAGTGCAGTGGCTCAGAGACAAAGGCTGGTGCCACCGAGCTCCCACCAGTTGCTGTGATGTCTTAATGGTCCAGGCACTGTCACTAACGAGGTGGAGCTCCCCTGAACACTCCAGTCCTCACATCAGACAACTCACATGACTTTTCACTTAGGGACATGCAATCAGCATTTCCTGAATCCTGTGTAATTGTGGGGGAAAGGTAGATTAGTTCACATGGAATGAAACTCCAAATGGTACTTTCAAAAAATAACTTTCAAAAGCCACTTCTAAAATTTCACGAGCCTTTGAGACTCCTTGGCCAGTTCTGAAAGCTTCTGATGTCATCTGGATTTTCAAAGTAGTTGACCAATTAAAAAAGTTTAAACAAAAGTTAAACAAACTGGCACCAAATCACACACAACCTTCCACCCACCATGAAGTGCAGAGTCCCCAGAGCTGCTTCATTCCATGGCACTTCCACACAAAATAATTTGCTTTGATGAAATTATATCAAGAAAACTTATTTTTTATTTTCTTTTTCAAAGCTGATGTTGGACAATGTCTACAATTCTAATACTTTGGAAGTATTAGAATTAGAATCAGTGTAAGACTGGTTTAATAGCTGCCTTAGATGTCCAGTGAGTTTATTTAATGCTGCAAGAACTACTATGGAAGTTGTAAGGAGCTTCTCAGACAGAGAGAAAACACAGACCCATCCTTTAAAATACTTTCTCAAAACAGTCTTTGACCTTTTGGGTGCATCATGAACGAGGCCAGTCAATCAGAGCAAACCCTGCTCCCTGCTTTTCTCTGGGATGAACTGCTTCTTTATCACACTGGTTTAGGAAGAGAAAGAACCTTTCTGCATGATAGGCCAGAATGTTGTTCTAAAGCAAAGCATGAGCTAAAATTTCATGAGAAAGTGAATTAACATTTGGAAAACACCCTGGAATTCTCCCTGAATGCAAAGGGCCATGCAGAAATTCTCAGTGCTCAGGAAGTGTCCAGCTCTCCACTGCATTCCCAAGGGAAGGGAACAACAACTGCAAGGATGGCACAGGAACAGTGCCCACATTCACCAGTGCCCTCATCTCTGGGCTGTGCATCAGGTTCACCCATCTGACATGCAGGACCACAGCAGTTTTCCAACTGCACTTTATTTTTGGCTTTGGCTCCTGCTTTGGGTAACTGAGCTCAGAAGGAAGGGATGAACAGTTCCCCTGTGTGTGGAGAATCCCAGGGCTGTGCTGGGACCGTCCCATCTCACACCTTGGAAGGAGCCAGGGAGCAAACTCTCCTCACCTTTACAGTCACCCCCAAACCAGGAGCAGCTGTGGAAGTGGGGCAGCCCCTCAGGGGGCCCTGGAGGAACAGGCTGGCAGAAACCTGGTGAAGCTCAGCCAGGACAAGTGGCAAGTCCTGCATGTCCCAAGGAAGGGTCTCATGAGCAGCAGCAGCTCCTGCCCAGGAACAGGCTGGTCCTGCTGGAACAGCCACCCCTGCCCTGGACAGGTCCCCTCCTGCTCCAGGGGCATCATCACATGAACACAGATCTGACAGGAGAGAACTGCAGAGACTGGGGTGGATTTTAACAGGCCTATCGAACCCCAGTAAGGGCAGGGCGTGTTTTTCCACATACTCAGCTTTTAGTTCATACACCAATTACAGCCCAGGCTGATCAAAACCCCACAGAATTAAAAAAACCCTACAATACAGTGATATCTTTACATTTCTGTGTTTTGAATTCTTAGTTCATACAAGTGTCAGACCATCCAGAACCCACCAGTGTCTGCTTGTGAGATCTGTCTCTAGTTACATGTCCAGCACCAGATAGGAACTTTCTGACCTCTCTGTGATTTAAAACCTGGTTGTAAGCATTACTTTTTGTCATTCTTTTTCCTTATTAAAAAGGGCAATGTGGAAAAAAGATGATTAAAGATATCAAACAAACACCAAACCTCCTGTGAATGAACTGTTGGAAAATAAAGTACGATTTAATGACGTGAGAAATTAGATGAAACTGTCAAGTTTAAAGAATCTTAAAATGGTTAACAGGTCAAAACATAAAAACTTCTTTATGTATAGAGTGAATATAAAGGGAACATGGTAAGTATCTGCCAAGGGTTAATTGCAACCCTGCATGAAAAGCAGTTAACAAGTGAGAGTTAGAACACCTAGGAGGAAAAGAAAAATTTTTCCAGTGCCATGAGAAATAAACAACAAGGGGGAAATATTTCCTTTGGCCACTGTTACCTCCTCTCCAAAAGCTCAGAGGAGCAGTGGGAATGCCAAGGCCTGGTTTGCTCTTGACTCCCTCCGAAACATTTGTCTTCATTACCACTCTTTTTAATCAGGGCTCCTTCATGAGTGTTTCTGCTCAGCCCCCAAGGGGCAACTCTCGGCTGCGATAAATCAGCATCCACACCGCAAGTCACTAATCAGCACTCTCAGGGAAAGAATAACAGAGAAGTGCAGACCACTAAAGGCTTGGAGGAACCTGAAGGCTCAGTGGCCTCAAGGAAGAATGGCCCACATCAAAATAATAACTCAGTGAACCATCTCTACCTCCTGGGCTTGGCAGGACTCGCACTCCGAGATATTATTTAAAAGCCTCTTGCACACAAATTGTTCTCACTGTACAAAGGGACTTTACTGACAGAGAGGGAACACGCTCTCACCCTTGAGCTTGTTGCACTAATTCAGTGTATTGCACTTGTGCCTCCTGCTAGAAAGCACTCAGGGAAGCAAACTTGGTAATGGATACCTAGTGCTGCTGTCCTACAATTTGCAGAGGAAAGGAAATCAGTGCACAGTGAAACTGGAAGAGGAGGAAAGGGAAATGGATAGGAGAGAACACATTCCCAAGACATCTCCTGTATTACTGCAATGGAAGGAGAATGGCCATTTCTTTTGCTTGCAAAGGTTATTTATAAACACAACTAGGTAGGTGTCACCTTAAAAGGAGAATATCTGCCCAGGTTATCTGTGCTCACACCCATGTCCCTGCATGGGATCCCTCTAAAACCACTGCGCCACCTCCCAATTCGTACTTCAACAGTTGTTATTATTCCTTCAAATGGTCCAAATTCCCAAGTCTGCATCAATCCTTGCCAAATACCTCACAGAAAAAAGCGGAATGCACACCCAGGCGCTGCTGCCTTCCCCCAGGCAGTCAGAGCCAGTACCACTGGCACCCAAACCAGCCAGCTAAGCATCCTCCCATCCAGTGGCTGTTACACAAAAATCCCGGAGCAAGCTTTTCCAAACCCACAGCTGCAGCCAGCCACAGCTTCTTCCCTGCTGAGACTCATCTCTATGGCACCTGGAAACCTGGCCCGTGGAGATAAAGCCATTATGGCCACACATGGAAAGATCACGGAAAAAGAAGGATCTTGCACCGTTGTTACTTCCCAGGAATCATCCCCACAGTGAGGAGACTCCAGCACTGACACTCAGCATTGCTGCAGGAAAACCTACAGGCCTCAACCAACAAACCAGAGCTGTTTTCTGTTGTCTGCTTTCTTTTCCTTGAAGCTTTGGACCATGTAAAATGTAGACTGGATTCTGTCAGAGCTGGGAGGTGAAGGCAGGCACTTGAAAACGCTTCTATATGGCCCAAATTTTGAAGTCTTGCATGTGCTTCAGTGGAATTTCTCTGGTGGGATGTACAGCCATAGTCAATCAGCTCCTGAGCTTCATACAACAGTAGTTTGAACACAGCTTTGGGTTCTGGGTTTAACTCTGACTTAAGAAAGGAGGAAGGTCCTGTGCTTTAGCAGCAGAAGACTTTGCCTCTTTCCCAGTGTCCCACTAGCACAGGGCCTCTGTCAGGGTGTTAAGAGGCTCCCTCAGGACCTGGAGCAGCAGGACCTTGTGCCTGACCTCTGCCAAACTGTTCCCCAAGCAACACAGAGCACCACTGGGATGGAGCAGCTTCTGACCAAAGGTTTGGTCCTGAGGAGGGGAAGCAAGGACAGACAATCCTTGCTATGAACTCACCGTGAACTTCTGCAGAGTTTGAGGCTCACACTCAGGTTTATTACAGTTAAAGGGGTTACTGTGAGCAACATAAAAATATTTACTATGTAAGCAAAATACAAGTAAATAATCTGCTAATTATGCTTACTAATTAGTATTCATTTGACTTTAGGAGTTATCTAAGTAGCTAATTTAAGGTCATTAGAAGGAGCATGGAGGATTCAGTTAAGGGGGACACACTGAGCTCTAAAGTCCAGTCTTTTGAGTGCTATAAATAGGTGGTTTAGGAGAGTTAGAGACGGGTTGTACTCGAGGAGCTGCTAAACCAGAGCGTGGAATGTAACAAAAATATTCCCCCCATCAACTGCACTCTGTTACTTCAAAGAATTCAATATACTGCAGTGTTCCTTTCTCAGAGATGAAAAAAATTGTCATTTAAGTTGTCTGGTCCCACTCCACTTAAAAGATCCTTTAATTTCCTCTCTTATCCCCGGGCCCTCAGGTGGCTCGCGCTGCGCCCGTGCCCTCGGTGGCACGGCGAGTTCACAGCTCGGCGGCTGAGCCCCTGAGCCTCTCCCCAAACAGCCCCTTCCTGTCTCCCTGCCTTGCGTGATGTGCTGCCAGGCCCAACCCCGCCCCTGCCCCCTCCACCTCGGGCCTGACATCCGGAACTGACTTAGGAAGTCCTCTAATGGTTACCAAATTGTTGGGAACTGCCTGAGCTTTTGGGAGCCGAGCACATGTTCGGCGCAGGCAGCGCCCACCGTCACCACTTGACCTCGCGGCAGCCTCCGACTCGCTGATTTTCCTCGGCCTTTTTTTTTAACTTCTCCCCTTCTCCCCCCTTGAAAAAACAAGAAAACTTTTACCAGATAACACATGATGTAAATGCAAAATTATGTTGTGAAATGACTGCAAACATGCTGTTTTCCAGATGTTTGACGAGACAGTAAAGAAACAGCACAAAGAAGGGTCAACGGTTTCCGTCGGAGACTCTGCTGGGTTCCACATGAAAAAAACCCTCAAACCCCAACATTCAGATCTCATAAATTCAGGAGGCTCTGCACAGCTGACAAGCTGTTTGGACTTCAGAAATAAAACGTGAGGCTCCTGTGTCATCTGCCAAATTTCACTCCATCCATAGGTGGTTAAAAGCTGTTTGACTGTTAACATTCGATGAGTTTCCTAAACCCATTATTGCCTCAAATGCACAAGACTGCCTGGGAATGGCTGTTCCTGGGAATGGCTGCTCTTGGGAATAGCTGCTCTTGGGAATGGCTGCCCCTGGGAATGGCTGCCCCTGGGAATGGCTGCTCTTGGGAATAGCTGCTCTTGGGAATGGCTGCTCCTGGGAATGGCTGTTCCTGGGAATGGCTGCTCTTGGGAATGGCTGCTCTTGGGAATGGCTGCTCCTGGGAAAAGCTGCTCCTGGGAATGGCTGCCCCTGGGAATGGCTGCTCCTGGGAATCGCTGTTCCTGGGAAAAGCTGCCCCTGGGAATGGCTGCTCCTGGGAATGGCTGCTCCTGGGAATGGCTGCCCCTGGGAATGGCTGCTCCTGGGAATGGGTGCTCCTGGGAATGGGTGCTCCTGGGAATGGCTGCTCCTGGGAATGGGTGCTCCTGGGAATGGCTGCTCCTGGGAATGGCTGCTCCTGGGAATGGCTGCTCCTGGGAATGGCTGCCCCTGGGAATGGCTGCCCCTGGGAATGGCTGCTCCGGGGAAAAGCTATCTAAGGTAAGCAGGGCAGCATCTTCTGCTTGCTCATAAACATGAACCTTCCTGTACAACCCCAAAACTTTGCAGGAGAAAACGATCAAAAAGAGTTGGAAGAGGAGATGAAAGAGCAGAGCAGCTGCCAGGCACTTCCCTCATCCCACCACGCCAAGAATGACCGCGGCCGCTGCCACGAGGAATCTCAGCCTTTGTTTTTCGGCAGCTCAGCCCCAGCTGATGCCAGAAGGACAGACAGATCACCCCGTGGAGCACGCACTGCTCCTGGCACGGGGCCTCGGGGAGCTGGGGAGCACTGGCCATCTCTGCATGAATCCATCAGGATTGGCAGGGCTGGAATGTCATTTCTTTCCAACTCAGCTTCCTCTTGTGGGACACAAACCTGTCCTTCTGGACCAGACCATGAGGAGATGTGATTATAAGGCTCTTTTTGCTGTGCTTTTCTCCTGTCACCTTTTCCACTCGAGCGATTTTTACGGACTGCATGACTCGTGATGGGCTGGGTGATACTTTTTACAGAAACACAGCAAATTTATCCCAAATTTCAGCGTGTTTCTCCACAGGAAAACACCAAGCATCATTTACAGACAGCTCTGCCAAATGAGAAGCTCTGGTTCCAGACCTGTTCATTTGTTAGTGTGGGACCCACTCCATGCAGGAGCACTGGAGAGGCTTTCCAAAGATGTGGCTCAGCCCCTGTCGTGTTTGCAGGGTCACCTCAGCCAGGGGAGCGAGCTCAGGCTGCTGCTCTGACACCAGACTCCCACCCTGCACCTGGAACATTCTGGATGCAAGCACAGACACCCCGAGTGGCTGTTCTATCCCAGGGTACTGACAATGTGATTACAGTGAATTATGGCAGGTCTAAGTGTAAAAACATTTCAGCTCCAGACAGAGCATCTGTGGGTCTCTCTAAAACTCCTGGTGCTGCTGTAGCTGCACCAATCAAATCCCCTGCAGACAAACCCTAAACCCGCAATGAATTAATTTGCTGTATTCAGCAGCAAGTAATAGCCAGTAGTTGGCAGCACGGGTCCTCTACCTCAGCCACATGCCTTGGGGAAACCTCCCCTGGCTGGCAGAAAACTGCATCTAATGGTATGTTGGGAACATTTCTGTCCTCCTTCTCTGCAGCAATCAGGATAAAAAGTTCCTCTGCTCTGCCTCACTGTCAAAGCAGGACATTCCTCTTCCAGGAGAGTCTGACACAAGATGAGCTGGATTTCCCTGTGTTACTGAGTCAATAAAATCCCCAGCTTGTCTTTTTCTGTGTTATTACAGCATTAAAATATTGCATGAATTGAAATATACACTTGATTTTATTTACAGTGAAGGAAATAATTCGTTTGGTTGTGAAAGAGTTAATAAGGAAGAAAATCACACACAGTTCGTGTTAAAGGTTAGAGGAATAATCAGTCATTTGAAAAACACTACATAAACATTTTTCCGGATGCAATTTTCAGTCCAAGGATACATTTCCCAGTAGAAATCAGCAGCTAAAAAGGAAATCATTTAGTCTCCATAAGTGCCAAATTGTATCCTGATTTTTCCTGGTCTGGCTCGACTTTCAAAACTAGCGGTTCAACTTCTGCAATCTTTCACCCAATGACTATATAAACACATCCTTATAAGACAGACATAATCCTTGGGTGGGCCAATTTATGTTGGATTATGAAAATACTTAAAGTACAGAATCGTATAATGACTGTTGTCCTTTGGTTTGCACTGCAAGGAAAAAAAGCCTCTCTCGCACAGCCAGTCCCTGCTCCTTCCAAGGGCTCCCCGCGACAGTCGACTCTGGCAACTGTGTCAACATCTTCTGAGAGTAATTAGGGATCACTAAATTTATTATTTAGTTATCACAACCTCTATTTTAATGACACCTAATGTGACACGTATCTATTTTGGGCTTTCACAGGCAGGGGGAAAAAAATCATCTCTGGCAAATTGTCTGCACGTCAACGTGGTGAGTTCCCGCACAGCGCGAGGGGAGGGAGGGAGCTCTCACCCACCCCAGCCAGAAAAACAGCTCTCACTCTCAAAAATACTTTGGCTACTCTCTGTTTGGTTAAAGGTTATATAAATAGTAGCTTTAAGAAGGATGAAACAATCTCCATACAAAGCAAACATATTCCTTTGTAATTTATTGCTGCCCGATACACACACGCACATACTCATGTATAGATGTTCACTTCCAAAAAATTATCTGTTCCTGCCCATTTTTACTTTCAGCAGTGGGACTGAGGAACAATGGAAACTTTTCTTCTTTGTGGGAAGGTAAATTCTGTTTTTTCACTTCCCTTCTGGAACTCTAGAGTTTTTACAGGCAGCTACAAAAGTCAGCGTGTTAAAGCCAACAGTATCCGATCTTCAACACTCACCATGTGGTAGAACAGACCTTTCCTTTCCCTCCAATGTATAAAGTTATGTGAAAGAAGACATTTTTCTAGTCTACAGAGAGTAAAGGATAAATTATAGTGATAAGATCTGGAAAAGTTTGGTTGGAAGTTAAGAGATTTTCACATCTGTGTCTACACATCCATGTCTTGGGAATAATGTATCTCGAGTACCAGTCACATAAAAATGCACGAAATTGCTCCTCTCTCCAAGGCAGCAAAATCATTCATTGTACTCATGTCCACACTCTGACTGGTAGCTTACAGCAGAGATCTGAGCTAGCAAACTGTTTGCTCCTCCTTTCAAATATTATTTAACATATGCATGCATTAAAAAATACTTAATTACTAACATATACACAACTTAATTCACCGTGACATTATTCCCTCTTTGAGCTCGAATAAGTTAATTTATTCATGCTGTTCAAACACAGACTGAGTGATGCTGCAGTGAACCTGCATGTAACACCACCCCGAGCCTGATTTATACCCCTGGAGTCAATGACTCTCCTTCCCTCTGTTTCTCTGGGCTTTGGGATTCACCTCCTCTCCTTTTCCAGGCAGATTCTCACATTGTGTTGCCAACAATAGTCCAGTGTCATGTCAACAACAGCAGAGAAATTACTCCTCATTTATTTAAATCAGCGTGTAATGGTACAGCCTTTCATGAGCCTCCCGCAGAACACTTGTATACATCACAACACAGAACACCAGGAATTGTGCTGTTTGAAAAGCTCCTGCAAGCTTTTCTGTGCCAGCTCAGGGTGAGAGAATGGCTGCAAATAAAGCAGGATGTGCAGCCCAGCCCTGTGTGGATGTTGCCGCCCTGCCCAGCACAGCCACTCAGGTAACAGAAACACAACACACACCTGAACACACCTTTCCACAGCTTTACTCCCATGAAAGAAAAATAAATAGAATAAAATTACTAAAGCCATCCCGACTGCAATGCTTTAGTCCCATGTGTGAACTATTTCCAAGGCAGATCATGTTATGAACCCCTAACTCAGTGAAATCATTATTAAAACACACTCCTGTGTTCCAGAAACACCGAGCACTGACCAGGTAAAACACACAGCGAGGTCCTCCAGTCTCAGGATTTAAGTGCTGTTCAGGACAAGCACCTCAGATGCCCATTTTATCCTCCTTTTTGACAGGACAAAACATTCCAGCAGGTTCAACAGGGCACAATTGTACCAGACACACTAAAGAAGCCCCAGTACCCCTTTGAACTACGAAAGAAAAGGTTTAGTTCAAACCCCAGAATTTCTGGCTGACATATTTCACGTTCCTTTCGGGTTTAAAACACCCTGCTCTGAAAGCCACCATTATTTAAAAGTGAAGAAAGAAAAGGGAATTTGCCCCATTTCTGCCCACTCCTCACCCTGCTATTGTCCCCTGTATCTGTTTCCAGGAAGCCATATTCATTAGGGTTAATCTGCCTACTAAATGAATAAACAAAGGATTTCTCTGTCACTGAGGGGCCAGGTGAGCCGATATCATCTTCTGACACAGAAAATCATCCGTCCCAAAACAGCGCAGGAAATTACCTGCTGCAATCCCACACCTGGGATCATTTGGCAAGTGGCTTAGAAATGTTGAGTAGATGACTGAAATCAAACTAATTATATTTCTTTTTTTTTTAATGCAGATCTTCTATCAGGAGGAAAAAAAAGGCCTTTCGAAAAGTGTGATGCAAAAAGGACTGAAATGTCTTGGTTTACTACATTAATACAGTGCAGAAAACTTCCTCCTGTGACAATGTGATGGGATTTGTATAATTAAACTATCCTGCTTACTCACTAATGACAGTCACCTCTGGCTGTCTCCAGCAGGGCCCACACTGTAAAATCGTCAAGGTTTACAAATTGTTGCTGTAAGAATCTAATGAAAGCTACAAAAAAAAGGGTCTAATTGAGATGACATAAATACAGCCCCTAATAGGATAATATCCCCCTGTAGAGGTGACTCCCCACACAGCCCCAGCTGGAAGGGCTGTTGTTCTCACATTTTTGGTACATCCCAGAGCTTCAGTTTGGGGACTTGGCCCCTGAAGGATGAGCTTCTTGTGGAGAAGCAAATCACAGAATCACAGACTGGTTTGGGTTGGAAGAGATCGTAAAAATCATCTCATTTCACCCCTGCCATGGGCAGGGACACCTCCCACTATCCCAGGGTGCTCCAAGTTTATCCAACCTGGCCTGGGACACTCCCAGGGGATGGGGCAGCCACAGCTTCTCTGGGCAAATACCGAGAGATGTTGAGTATGAAGAGAAGTTGGAGGAATTTACCACAAAAGCCCTAAGATGAGATAGGACCAAGCATTCCTCAGCTGCAGGAGGATGAACCATGCACGTTATGGCAGAAGAGGAGTCACCACAGGGATTAAGAAGCTGTGACAGAGGAGGAGGCCGTGCCCAGGGACTGCTGGACACCTGGGGGAACTGAGGAGCAAGGAGGCAGAAATGGGAGAGGCCAAGGGCATTCCAGACAAGGAGGCACAAGCCCCAAAGTTCCCAGCTGGGACAAAGGGCAGGCTCTGGAGCTGGCAGGGAGCAGTGGTGCTCCCTTCCCTCCCGCAAACACGGGCTCTGTTTGATGTTCCTTACACAGCGAGCACGGAGAGATAAATTAAAACTGAGAACCTACAGAGGGCTTTGATCCCATTGCCTGCAAGTATGTATGAGAATATTTTCTCCAGACGTACTTTGGCTATATATGGAAACCAAATGCTGAGTAATCATGTAAACCTTATGGTGCCCAAGCACAGCTGTAATCTGCAGCAGAGCTCTGTCACAAAGGCAAATGTGGGCAATGAAGAAGTTCAGTGGTGCTGAGATCGAGGAGAAAATGGTGATCAAAGGCACTGGAGGCCTGATCAGACAAGAGGGAGAGTTTCTAGCTGGTTAGCTTTTAAGATACAAGTGACATATTTATGACTTATTCTTGTATTACTGAACTTTAACAGTCCAAGTAATGATTATCTGTTTTCCAAGTTTGGAGAAAAATGATTCTCTAGCAGAGCTGCTGACTCAGGACAGTGGTAATAGGATACAAAGCCTGAATTCTGGTTTACTGGCTTATGAATAGCAGGGATAGAGCCATTTAGAGCTGTTGATAAGGATGTGGCCCTATAATCCAGGCACACACAGGGATGGGACACAGACAGAAGCACCTACATGGTGTCACCACTCGTGGTGGTGGCCAGGGACCAGCACACCTCTGGTGCCTGGGGAATATGGGGGGTTATTCCTCTGGGTACTCCTTATCCTCTGAAGGACACTGTGATAATCTGCAGCAATGGAACCAATTTCCCTTTGAAAGGACAAAACATATGGAATTTCTACATTCAAGGATTTCAGTTTATGGGAATGGGGTTGTATCAGTCTGCAAACATCATGATGGAACCTCATGGAACTTGAGTTTTTAAGCTTGTATTGTTGGCTGCTAAGACATTGTAGAGGTGCTTTTCTGGAAAGGAAGATTGTGGAAACACACTGATGCCTAAACATCAGGAGAGAACACACAATACCAAAAAATCTACTTAAAAACAGGATTAACATTTCTCAGCAAATCAACCTCAAGATAAATCTCTACAACGCTACTGCTTTATCTTAAAATCACTGTTTTTATCAAATCATATTCCTTTAGGATTCATTAGTCAACATGAGTGATCACAGCATTCAGGGAAATGCTTCCACTGCGTTTATGAACATCCAGGGGTCTTTCCCACGGTGTGGTTTGAAATCCACGTTAACTGGAGTCAACAATAAAGGTGGAGAGAGACTATTTATTTACGAGGGCCTGGAGTGACAGGACAAGGGGGACTGGACTCAAACTGACAGAGAGCAGATTTTATATCTAGAGGAAACTATTCCCTGAGAGGATGGTGAGGCCCTGGCACAGAGAAGCTGTGGCTGCCCCATCCCTGGAAGTGCCCAAGGCCAGGTTGGACAGGGCTTGGAGCAACCTGGGCTGGTGGGAGGTTGGATATTTAAGGTCCCTTCCAACTCAAACCATTTCTGGTTTCTATGATCTTAGTTACAGGGATCATCCAAGCTGCCACTGGCACAGGATCACCTTACACTCACTTCCCAGTGACACATTAAAGAGATCACCTAAGCACCAAATGACTAATTGGTGTTAATGGTGAAATTTGAGAGTCAGGCAACCTGGAACACAGAGCAGCCCAGTCAGCCTTTACCACTGGAGTCCATCAGTCCTTTAGTGCACCCCCAGTACAAGCAGTGGGAGAAATACCAACTGAAGGGCAGCATCAGTTCTTGCTTTTCACTGTAAGTGCTCATCAGTACTGCACAGCTAATTAATGCTTTCAATAGGTGTTAAAATTCCTGGGCTCTAACGCAGTAAATGCATTCTGAGCAGGAGAAGACAAGTGGCTGCAGTTTGGAAGCACAAAGGTGAGATAATGGCCTTCCACATCACTGAACTGCCAACCTCATTTAGCACAAAGTCTGGCATCTGGAGACTCCAAATCATACAGCCGTTTAAAAATATATAGAATGTTAAATTAAATGACAAACACGGGACATGTCACCTTTTAGAGGCAGAAATGTAAAACCAAAGCATATGTTCTCCAACTGTATTTGCTTCGGGATCAGCAATATTTTTGTAACCTCATTAGGTTCTTGACTTGGTTTTAAACATGGAAGGATGGATATACAAATAAGTAACAGGTCCTCCACGTGATGTCCTCAATTATAAGTCAATCTTTACTAGTAAAATAAATGAAGAACTCTGGGTTTAACTCCTACAGAGTCTGGAAGGTGATGACAATGAGGAAGAACTTCTGCAAGCTCTCAGGGATAAAGTCCCTCTGTACTCTGAGCTCTGAATCAAACAGACAAGTGTAAATATCTGAGTCAAAGCCACATTTACCAACAGCCAGGGGGGAGGGCAAATGGCAAACCCCTCTGCCCAGCACCATTTGGGTACCTCCACATGGTGCTGCTGCTCTTGAGAGTGCCCCGGGGAAAGGGTTGGACTCTGTGCCCCCTCACCTGCCACCCTCCTGTCCTGCTGTCACACCCCTCACTGCAGAGCAGGTGGTGGCACTTCAAGGCCTGCACACTCGGCCACTGAAGGGTTAGTAAAGGGCTATAACTGGGCCAATACAGATGGATTTTATTCGTTCCTGCAGAGCAAAGGGGGAGCACTGCCTGTTCAGGGCACTGAGCAAAGCATCACACCCACAGCCCCCACTCGGTTTCAACACCTGCCAGAAAGGTGGATTAGTTAAAAGGGGCCAATTTAACACAGAAAACCAGTGACGTCAGGGATTACATCAGGCAGAGCTGGTGCCCCTCCACCTTCCCCTCCTCACCCCCACCGAAACCAGTTTTAGAGCATGAGGAGTATTTGACACCCCCTAATGAGCACCAATTAAGAGCCTCGCTGAGCCCTGAGCAGAGACCGTGGCTGTGCATCCCCCCAAGGATGTGCTTCCATAAGGATGGATTTGCAGGCACTGCAGGGCCAGCACAAACCAACTGCAGTAAAATTTGATTTTTTTTTTATTTTTTTTGCCAGCCAGGTTCCCGAAGTTTCAGTCACGTGTTTCACTGGAGAGGAAGGAAGAGGCACGAGCCAAACTTTGAAATAAGATCATGAAATAGTGAAGCACTGCTTGCAGTTCAGCTTACTGGGCATCAAAGTTTAAACTTTGCTTTCAGCCCTGGTTTTCCAAACACGCTGTCACTCACCATAACATGGGTTAAAAATAAGAGAAAGCAAAGATGAAATGTAAATGATTTAAATGCATGCATATGTTCTTTTGTAAAATGCATAATGCAGCTGCAAGGTTTTTCCTCATATTTTGGACACAAATCAAGGGGGAAATGGTTCACTTATGATACAGTGAATTTTTTATCGAACTTCAGTGGTAAAAAGCAGCTCTCTGTAAGTGTTTCACTGTATACTGTGTGCTGGTTTGGTTTTATTTTGTGTGGTTTTCCAGAGCTTAAACAGGAACACCAAAAGCACAAGACTAACACCAGAGTGTTTCTTTTCTTTTCCAAATTCTTTCAGAGCAACTTTCTGATTCTTAAAAAAAAATCCACCAGCAACACAAAAACTTTGCAGATGTTCTGTGGCCATTTCCTACATCTGACATTCAATCACAAGTAAGTTTTGAGGACATTATGTTGACCTTGAAAATATATTTTAACAGATGGGCCAACAGCAGAGCACACAGTGGTTTGCTCAGCATTCCTGCTGTAAATAAGAGGTGAAAGTCTGAAGAGGTACTTTTTAAATTAATAGAAATTAAGTGAGTGGGAATTGCAAGGAGCTGGCAAGATTCTTACTACAACAGCAGCTTCTCCTGCTTTTTTGTATCAAGGCAGAATTAGGTATGCACTACTTTTCTGGAGAACTCCATTCCTGGAGGGTCATAGTAAGGACTATTTGTAGTGTCCTAACAGAGGCTTGGGGCAGTCCATGGTGTAAAGGGGAGCACTCTGAATCCCAACGACCTGACTTTCAGTCTCAGTGGGACCGTCCCTTGGCAGTTCAAGCCTCCCTGCCATCCCATCCCGTCAGATCTCGGATGCTCAGCAGGGCCAGCCCCGGTCGGTACCGGGTGCTGTGACAGTCCCGAGGACTTCACTGTCACTGTCCAAGCTCGCTCGGTCGTGGCAGATGGACCTGAGGACTGAAAGGGTGGGGCCAGTTCTGCGGACGCTGAGCCTCACCTAAACAATCCACTGCGCAGCTGGAAGGGCACACCCAGGTGGGGAGAGCCCTGCCCAAATCTTCCTTCACGAAGTCTGGCCATACAATACAACAGAGGTTACAAATCACAGAGCTCCCAGCTCCTGCGCTGCATTTCGCCCACCATCAGCACCCTAACCTGGAGCAGAAGAAATGCAGCAAAAAAGGGAAGGATGTAACAGTTCCCAACACTAACACTGCACCCCAAGCCCTCCCGAGCACGCTGTGCCAAAGCCCTGCGAACTCCAGGAGCTGTGCAGCGATCCAGGTGGGCTGTGCAGAGCCAGGGCCAGCTGTGCCCGGGCAGCTGTGAGCGGCAGGGACGGCAGCTGTGCCGAGCCCCGCGGGCTCCTCCGCACGGCACACGCGGCACAAAGGGCTGCCCGCTGCTGCTGCCGGAGGGGGAGAGCAGGGAAGAAGGGCCTGGCAAGCCTGGGGGTTCGGAAGAGGAGGGTCTGCACCCCACCTGACCTGGGCACGGGGGATTTTTGAGAGGACTATTACAATCACAGAGCTTATAAAATATATTTGGAAAGGCTTTTGTGTTGGTTTTGGGATAGGATACGAAGGCCCCAGGAATCCACTCTGAGGCCTTAAATCTGTGGCCAAACTCCAGCAAGAACCATATGTTAGTCATATCCCCACCTTTTCCTTTTCCCTGCTCCATTTTCCAGGCCCGTGCCCTGCACAGCCCTGACCAGCAGCCTCGGGGCAGCCTGGGCTCCCAGGGCACCCCTCCCCTGGAGCAACCCCTGCCAGTGGTGGTGACAACCCCAAGCCTGTTCTCTGTCATTGCCTGGCTGTGACCTGCCTGCTCCCACCTTCACACAGGACCTGCACCAGGTTTGTGCACAAGGAGTAACTGGCTGTGTGTGCTCCGCATTGGGAGACTCCATGTTCCTTTGGGAAGGAGGGGAGTGCTGGGTGGGATGTCCCCAGGGGTGGGCAGAAGAAGTAACAATGCCCAGGTCATGGGTTCAATCCCCTGTGTGGGCCATTGACTCAAGAGTTGGACTCGATGATCCTTGTGGGTCCCTTCCAGCTCAGAATAGTCTGTAGTTCTGTGAACAGCCCCAGAGCTGGAGGTGCTGGAGGCACTGCCAGGACCTGCCTGCACACCAGACTGGCTGAGGAGGAGGAGGGTGGTGGCAAACAGGGGCTCCTTTCACCCCACGTGCCCCTTCCCAGCCTCTCTCCGCAGCAAACACTTGCTGGCACCAGCTTTGGGTTTTTGGAGCTGTGCACCCAGAGCTGGAGCTGTAACCAGCACCCAATTTAGCTTGGCTTGTAATAAAAAGTGAAAGTTAAAAGCAGTGCAAGCAGCAGATAAAGCACTATTAAAAAGGGGCTGGGATGATGCCAGGGGTGGAGTCCAAGGCAGGGGAGGAGCCACAAGTGCAAGGCAATGGGTATTCCACAGCACTGGATAATTAAGGAAAACAAAATATTTTCCATCTGTTTCTTTCCCCCTTACATCACTGAGGCAATAAAATATATACACAAGTAAGTACCAACAGGCTGTATTTCAACCTAGATATAAACATTTACTTCCAGCAGAGAAGATCCTTGTTTCAGGGAGAAGTTGGGGCGAGGAGGCTGTGATTGTAACACCCTCAAAGCATTAAACTCCACCTTAAAACAGCTCAGTCAGGCACTTCATCCATCACACCAACAGCACAGGTTTATGTGTCATACACCTAAAGCCACACTTGTGCTCACTCCTTAATACACTCCAATGTTGACCACTTTGAATTACCAGTGGGGAAAACAGGTACAAATGCTGGTATTACAGTGAGGAAACCCACTGTGAGGACTGATACTCTCATTCAAAGCTATTACAGCAGAATCTAGATAGTCTGGGTAGTCCTTCCACCATGAGCAGTGGATGGGACCAAACTCAAAAATCAGATATTAAACCTGTAGCGACTTACAAAACACCAAGATTTTGTGGCTCTAGAAATACTGTCAAACATTTCATTATTCCACAGTAAAGTATTACCCACAGAACAATGTATTATCTACAGTACGAGGAGATACTAAAAGGCATTGCTTAGCCACACAACTGCCCCTGAAAAACCAAGCCCAGAAGCACTCCTGGAGAGGGTTCCACACCTGGATTCACACCTGCAGGTGTAACTGCTGCAGAGGCCACCACAACACAGGGCACCCCTGCAGGAGCTGTGCCACAGGGACATGGACACCAAGGCTCTGTGGGTGTTTTACAACAGGAGGAAGCTGAGAGAAAAAGGGAAGAGTCTGCAGAGCCCTGAGGACAAGGGCTGATGCTCTGGAACAATCCCTGAAGGCAGGGGAGGTGAAGCTGCAGGATCTCAAGAGCACCAGAACCAGAACCCTGAGGACTGAAAGCCTGATATGAGACAGAGACCACAGCCCCAAGAGGAGGAGATACAGGTGAAACAAGATGTCATGAAGCATATCTAGATGCTTCTCAAATCAAACATGGAATATGTTGAGCAAATACTTCAAAATATAAAGCTTAATTTAGTGAGATCACGAAATAAGCATTTCTCTATTTTAAACTGGGAAAACTGCTTATAAATGAAAGCTTTCCCTGAAACAACACTGACTCTAAAATTCACTTGCAGATGGATGTTCAAATACTCTCCTTTCAACCTGCACATCTAATACCATTTTCAGAGTGTTTCAAGCAGTCTAGATTAATAGATGAGCTTAGAATCTATTACAGGCTTATAAAAATGTAAAGATTTGCAAAACGATTCCTTTAAGCACGGCAGGAAAAGAGCAGAAATGTCAAGGAACAAATACCACACGGTGTGTTATTTCTGTGCAATCTCTAAAAACACAAGTACAGACACTGAGGTTTCTGGATCTCTTGTAAGTTTAACAGTAGCTGGGAGCTTTTAGATCTCAAGCTATAATAAATATTGTATCCTACAGGAGCCCACCGGGAATCTCAGCTCATGTGTTGTTCCACAGAAGATTGTGGTGTCAGATATGATTAGAATCAACACTTTCCACTTAGTCAGAGCTTTAAAGCTACCTACACACCACACTAACAGCTGCTAATGAAAGATAATTAAGGGGCACATAAGACAGTATCATATTAAGAATGAGAGATGTGCAAAATATGCAGGATATTAAGGTGTTTTTTCCCCCCAAATAACCCCAAGGCACTTCTGTGCTTGGCCCAGGCTGTAGCCCACTGCTGTTTCCAGCTGACAAAGCCTTGTCTGAGTTGAAGGTGCTGCCCCAGCTGGAAGGCAGTTCCCAACACTGGAGCAGTGAGACACTGCACTAATGGAGTGCCCTACATGTGCTGAGTGGGTTGTGTGACACGAGAACAAGTGTCTGCAGCAGCAGGACTGTGACAGTGGCCATTACTGTGGGTTGTGTGACACAAGTGTCTGTAACAGTGGCTGTGACTGTGGGTTGTGTGACACAAGAACAAGTGTCTGCAGCAGCAGGACTGTAACAGTGGCCATCACTGTGGGTTGTGTGACACAAGAACAAGTGTCTGCAGCAGCAGGATTGTGACAGTGGCCATCACTGTGGATTGTGTGACACAAGAACAAGTGTCTGCAGCAGCAGGATTGTGACAGTGGCCATCACTGTGGATTGTGTGACACAAGAACAAGTGTCTGCAGCAGCAGGATTGTGACAGTGGCCATCACTGTGGGTTGTGTGACACAAGAACAAGTGTCTGCAGCAGCAGGACTGTGACAGTGGCCACCACCATGGGTTGTATGACACGAGAACAAGTGTCTGCAGCAGCAGGACTGTGCCAGTGGCTGTGACTGTGGGTTGTGTGACACGAGAACAAGTGTCTGCAGCAGCAGGACTGTGACAGTGGCTGTGACTGTGGCCCCTGGAGGCCTCCCTGCAACTTGTCTTTGGCTAAGGGGAAGAAAAACCCCATTTCCTTGTACTTGGTTGTGATGCTGGTTAGGTCACAGCTTGGCTTTCCTGGACAGCATGGGAACTGCTGGGTCAAAAATCACCTTGGCAAGATGAAGAAGGTGATCAGCCTTGGGGGATTAAGCACTTTGAGGAACTTAAATTGCTTGAAGTCAAATGCCACCTAAACCAGCATGTCTAGAAATTGCTGATTTTTGATTTTCACTCGCATCAGTGAGACTCACTTGCATGTAGCACCATTTTTAAAAAATACACACTTGGGTTGGAACAGAACCATCTTAGAAGGGATGAAGTGCTTCAGGTTCTGTGAGCCTCCCCAGCTGCACCAGAGGCAAACTGGATGGGGAGTCACACCCTCCTCTGTCCCCAGCAGGGCAACAGCCCCCCCAGCACTACACTGTGCTGTTCAGAGTGAGCTCGACCCCAGAACTGACTAACCCACCCACAACCACCACAGGGAGGAAAATTAAATCAGTATGTAATGATTCTGCTGCCTTTCAGTCACTGCTCCCCTGCTTGTCCTCTCCACTGTACTTCCCCTGCCTAGAGAAAACACCCACCAGTGTTTGAAGACATTAATGCTGCTCCATGTCTCCCTGCAGCTGAGTCTTTTCCCAATCCAGGCACTGATCCAGCAGCAAGTGCCCAGTCAGTAGTGTCAGGTCATTTTAATTTCTCCTCACATCTCCCCAGTCTATAGGGCATTGCTGTTTCCAGATGTAATCACATACACTGCATTGGCATCTTGGAGCCTGTTGAAGTCACTTCTGTCTTAAGGCTCTCTTCAAAAATCATCAGATAACATTTTCTCAAATTAGATGAAATAAATCAAGTTGAAAACACTCTAAGTACCAGAATTTTGCATTATGCAGCTCATGCACACAGACACTCAGCAAGGCAGATGAGCAGGATGGAGAGAGCAGGAGCACAAGTGAGCGTGTGCTCCTGCACTGGGGAAACAAAGATACCTGATGGATCTCACATTTAAGAAATTAATACCTGATGGATCTCACACTATTTAAGAAATACGCAAATAAGTAGCATAATAAGCATTTTAAATAGATCCATTAACAGAACTGGCACAGAAGTTGTTTGAGGAAAGAACCACAGCTTAAATTCCTTTAAGTTTAAGCTGAGGGGATGCAGAAATCCAAACCAAGCAGTGCTGGGTATGTTTTTCTGTTCCTGAACAGGTGATGCCCTCTAAGAGCAGCTTGTTCTATGCCCATTATTAAAACCTCTCAGTTGCTGTGAAGAACAAACCAAGGGCCAAATCTCCTCCTGGGCTTCAAAGCTCAGCATTATAATACTGAGTGCAATCTCTGTGTGCCACAACAACCCACCTTTATCCCATGCAGGTAATTACAGGCTCAGGTCAAGGACTGCAGCCCTATTGATTACAGCTCTGTGCAGTGAGGACCCTCCAGCCCTGGGCGGCCCCGCTCAGGCACAGCAGCCCAAGCACCCGTGACGGCCCTGCCGAGCCTGCAGTGGGAGCCCAGCCCGGCTCAGCCCTGCCAGTTATTGCCTGTGGCAGCAGGGACAGCCTGGGAATTCCTAATGTCGGTGACTTCATCTGCCAGCTGCATTCACACATCTTTACTACCTGAATAACTGAGCTGGGCTGCTCCGAGGCAGCACTTTGTGGTGTGCAGCACTCGGGATGAATATTTGATTGTGCACACAACAGCAGAGAGCTCCGATGGCTGGAGGTGTGACAGCACCAGTGTTGGTTACATTCCAAGGGAGGGAGAGCATTGCTGGACAGTAAAAATTTGTCCCGTGGTCCCTGTCTCCCAGGTGTGGTGATGAACAATAAAAGGGCCTTCACAGGCAGCAGGAGGGAGGGAGGGAGGGATGGATGGATGAAGGGACGGGAGGCCGACTCCCTCCCCCACAAAACCCAAGTCAATTCTTCTGTTCATTAAACCCTCTGCAGGCACAGAGTTATCTCTCCATGACCAGCCAGTCGCACACAAAAGAAAGGGAAGTACTAAATTACAAGCTGATTTTAAGTGGGCATTGATTGAAGTAACCAGAAGAGAGCTCAGTGTTGTCAGAGTTTCATACAACAGTAATAAACAACCTTCATTAAAAAATGATGTGCATCCCCTAAGAAGCAGCACTTGCCAGGTTTCAGATGAGAACATTAAGGTGCCCCCCACCCCACACACAATCAAAGAGATAAAAAATCCTCAGGATCTTTTTCTTCTACTAATTTAATTTCATCATTAAATAATACCATTAATTAAAACCGTTCCCACTCTACCTTCTGCATTTGTCCTAAGCAAGAAGGAGACAGAGATATAAGAGTCTATTCTATGATCTTCTCCAAGCAGGAAAAGCTTGACGAGAAAAAGAGATCAGACAACTTCTTTGTCAATGTCCTCCTACTCTACTAATGATGCAACCAAATCATTATTTGGATGATGAGTAAGTGTCCAAAACCCCTTTGTGTGAGGGAATAAACAGGACTTTTCACAGACACACAGATGCAGCCACTTCCCTGAGCTGAGCAGGACTGAGTCACTGGGCACACCTGAGCCCACACATGAGCTGCAGCTGAAGGGACACACTTGTCCGTACACTCAGGGCAGCTGTGTGAGCAAATTCACTGTGATCAGGAACTGCTGCAAACCCTCTCCCTGGAGGTTTTGCAGTTGTAAACATTCAGAGTCATCTGTACAGGTATTGTAACCTTTCTACACCCTTAATTTCTGCATTATTTATTATTCATTGAGTTCTATCATGTTTGGTTTTTCAGGTATGTGGGATGTATGATGTGCATCGTTCCTCCACAGGTTATAGTATGAAAACTCAGAAAGGTGCCTCGAAATACTCAATTGCATGGCTGGTCTGTGCTTATATTTTCTAGATGAATCCCCAGCACTGTGTAGCTGTGCTCAGCTGGCTGAAAACCAGATGTACTGCACAGCAAGGAACAGCATCCAGTGCTCACAGGTAGTGTGATATCCCCAATCCTGCCTGCAGGGTGGTTTCTGAAACACAGACACATTATGTTGGTCACAGCACAGATTTGGTTGGTGGTTTGGGTGTGGAAAGAGTGTGACCTTCAGCTGCAGCATCTCCTGGCCCCTTGAAGGTTTTTCTTTCATCTCTGGTGTCTAATAAAGCCTTAAATGCAATGTGACTTCCTCAGACAACCCCACCTGTGCCAAAGCCGAAGCAGCAGCTGCCAGTCTGAGCTTTGGGAAGGATGGACACACAGACACTGCTGTTTGCTGCACACAGGGAGCAGCTCCTGCCTGCACAGACCTGCCACTAAAGGCCCCTGCTTTATACAGATTTAAACTCAGTGTTGTCCCTTTAACATTCCCAACTGCCAATCTGGAACAGCATCTGGAATTGCAGCACATCTAATCCTTCAGGGTATATTCTCTCTGTGATGCACATGACTAAAATGTGTTCATTGAGGGACAAATGGCCAGTAGCTTTAGGTGACTGCAGCTCTGCAAACTTTTCTTTGAGATTTGATTTTAAAAAACAAACCAGAGAAGAACATCTCAGGAGAATTTTGAGATAACCACCATTTTGAAAAACACTTTTTTTAAAATTTATCCAAGTAATCCTTAGAGAAACAACCATACGAGTTGAAAATAGCATTGCAAAATTTCCTTATTGATAATAGCATTAGTTTTGTACTTCTTAAAGGAAGATTTCTGAAAATGATCTGATTGCCTTTAGTATCCCACAGTTGTACAGACATGAAAATCACCATCAAAAAGCACACAAATTTCTTATTAAATGCACCAACAGAGCTGTCACCAATGGGGGAGAAGGAAGGAAGCTATCAAGAATGGCAGGAGGATAATGGGACATGATAAATGTACTTGAAATCTTCTGATAGGAAGAAGAAGTGATGAGTCAGATAAGCAGAGGCGCCACACGGGTCCTATCTCCAAGCAACAGGCAATCAACCCTCCAGATAAGCATCTTCATAAAGTGCAACAGGCTCCAAGGCACAGGGCAGAGCTGAAGAATCACTTCCTGGGTCAGCTCAGGCAGGAAAAATTTATGACCTACTTAAAAATCCTTCAAACCTAAAAATGTCTTTTCCATAAGGACCGTCAGCCGTTCAGGGCATGCCTTGGGGACAGCAGGAAATGGGAACACTTGCAGTGGGCTGGGACACCAAACTGCAATGCTGGACATGAGCAGGACTTAACACAAAACCTTCACATCCAGAGCTGAGCTCAAGGTCATTTTCTGCCCATCTCAGAAATGGGGAGAGAAGAAAATAAGCATAAAATACTGTTCTTTGCTGGGCCCTGGTACAAGAACACCTCGAAATCTCTAGAAAGAATGTATGTTTTTTCCTTGTGTCTCTTCACTCTGTAGCAGAATTCACACCCCTACACCATCACACATCATCTAAATTTGGCCCAGTGATTTCTGCAGGGGAAAGGACAGGGATCAGGCAATACAAAACCTGATAATTGATGGTAAAGTCTCTGACTCAAAACTCAATTCAAATCCAACCTGTCTGGCAGTGAAGTAAATAAAATCCTGCCACCAGCATGTCCCTGACAAACCCACCCATTGTTTGTAAGAACCTTAGGAGGTGTTACACCAAAACTGAGTCACTGCTGCACAGTAATTGTATCTTCAGTGTCCTGACAATGTGTACAAAGGACTTTGGCACCTTTAATATGTTCACAGATGTTAAAGGCATTACCAGTGAAGCTCCATCACATTCACATGGGCCAGTTCATGGCAAAGCCCCACTCACTTCAGGAAAAGCTGTTTAGCATGAAGAGGTGCAAGTCCTACGTGTTATTTCTTCTATTGTAGATGGAATAACAGAGTTTTAGGATGTGTTATGGTTACAGAATGGTCATACTTCAGAATTCTTATACATTCCTGTTACAGGTAAAGGTGCTGCTCCTACACACAGGGAAAATTCCCCACCCTGATCAGGATTATCTCCCTCGGTATCAGCTGATAGTGAGGCAGCTCTGCCATTAATCACCCTGAATCTCAAGTGTCACACAGGCAGACAGAACCACTCCTGTCATTCAGACTTTCAGGGCCAACAGGCATAGATGAACCAGTGCAAAAAAAATCATAACAGGTGCAACCATGTTCTCTTCTGTACCAAATAACTATTTTCATAATTACTCTGTCTTGTAGTAAAACAAACAAAATTCCCTTTAAATAACCAGCATCAGATGTTTGTCTGAGCTCAACGTGAATTAATTTAACGACTTTTAAATATCTGAAAATGGAATTTATAATGACAATTCTTAATATCCAAAGTAAATGTGGTTATTATTGAACTCGGTTCTAAACACATATAAGAAATATCCTGTAATACCCAAATAAATTCATTTGGCAAACAATGCAGTGTCTTGGACTCAGCATTTATAACAACAGCAAACAGAGTCTGAAACAGGAGCTTTTATTTTCCCTCTCTTTAAACCAACCCCCAGAACCTGTTGCTGTGTGTTACAGCCTCTCCTTACAGTTTACCCTCAATCCAATCAGCAGCCTCCAGGGATTTTCAAATCGCTGAAGATTAAAATCCCCTCTGACTTGACTGTTTGACTAATGCTGTGTGTTTAATAATTCTACTTGTGAGAGATTTTATTTGACAAAACCCTGCTGTGTGGACCCTCCGAGGCTGTACAGCTGCACTGCAATATAAAGCTCTGCTGCCCTTGTTTCTTTAGACAGACTGCACCCCACCACCGAGGGGAAAGCAGAGCTTTATAGTGCATACATTACTCTGTTGATATTAACATAACCACTGTGGTATTAAATTTACACACTCTTGCAGAGCAGAGTGGTGAAAATGTGCCTATTACACAAACATCAGATAAACTCTCCTGTTGTCCTGCCTGTTCACAGAAATCAATTACATCTGAGATTACATTTCAATGAAAGCTCTTTTATAAATGAGATGGAACTGGAATATTCTACGCTTTAGGCACTCATTAATAAAAGCATTTCAGTGTTAGTATTTGTAAATGTTCTGCTTTTTAGTGTAGGCAGATCTTAGCATTGTAGAGCCCGTGTTAACCTTTCTGTAAACAGTGTGTTCAGATCTCACCACAACGCTGCAACTTCACATTTGAGTGGTGAGAGGACAGAAAAAAGGCCTCATTTTGGTGGCATTCAGTGAGCATTTGTACAACAGCACCTCCCCTGCTGCACAGCTGAACACCACGACACCCTCCAGGCCTATGGCAATGGTTAGTGAATGTTACCAGACACAAACCCCACCGGAGTGATGAACGTCAGAGAAAGCAGCGAGTGAAGGTGCTCCTACCTGAGGTGGCATCGATGACCGTGGAGGCCCCTCTGCGGTCGGCGGCGGGGCGTGGGGACCCCGGCATGCTGACGGGCTCCGAGCGCACCGGCTGGATCCTGCGGGAGGGACACGGTCACCAGGGCAGAGTCACCATGGGAGGGACACACGGGCACCATGGGAGGGACACCACAGTCACTCCAGGCACCTCCAGCAGGGACAGCACAGTCACCCTGGGTACCCACCACCTGCACCAGCTGGAATGACTGAACCACAGAATAACAGAATCATAGAATCAACTGGGTTGGAAGAGACCTCTGAGATCATCAAGTCCAACCCTTGGTCCAACTCCAGTCCCTTTACCAGATCATGGCACTCAGTGCCACGGCCAAGCTCAGCTGAAAAACCTCCAGGGATGGGGAATCCACCCCCTCTCTGGGCAACCCATTCCAATGCCTGATTACTCACTCTGTAAGGAATTTCCTCCTAATTTCCTAGGCCTCCCCTGGCAAAGCTTAAGCCTGTGCCCTCTTGTCCTACTGTTGGTTGCCTGAGAGAAGAGACCAACCCCCACCTGGCTACAACCACCCTTCAGGCAGTTCCAGACAGTGCTGAGGTCAACTCTGAGCCTCCTCTTCTCCAGGCTGAACACCCCCAGCTCCCTCAGCCTCTCCCCACAGCACTTGTGCTCCAGTCCCTTCTCCAGCCTCGTTGCTCTTCTCTGAGCAACTGTTGATTTGGAAATGTGTCTGAAACTGTAGAAAACTCCTCACCTTGCAGAACCAAGATGGGAGAATCCATCCAGAGGTGGACTGGGGCTTACACAAAGGGAGTATTCCCAAAGTGTGGCTCAGATGGGAGCTCTCAGAGAGCCTCAAAGGAAAAAGTTCCCCCTACCCAAACTGGTTAAAAAGCCTCCATCACCCTCCTCAACAGCACCATTTTCTTTGTCAGTTTAGGACAAAAGACTCATCTGTAGTTGTCCATTCCTTTTGTAACACAGATCTATATTAACATTTTTTTTCTGTTTTCTTTCTTCATGCACACACATATATACAATTTAAAAAATATATTTGACAGCTATATCCTTACTCGTGGCAGTGATTACACAAGGAGAAATCACACACTTCAAACTCATGGACGTCCTGTCCAAGGACAATCTGCCCAGTCTTAATGGGATTAGTCATATTACCCATCTCTCCTATTTCACTGCTAAGAGTTTCAGACAGAGTCCCAAGCAATCCAAGTCCCTACCACAGAACTTTGGACTTCAAATCACATGCACAGTCAGAAGCATGGAAAGTTGTTAAATCTGGAGTTACTGGGCAGGACACAAACACATAAAGCTCTTCTGCAAACCACCAGTGAATATAAACCCACAGTTACCTTCACTCTCCTTGCTTCCCTTCCCTAGGCCCAACCCCTGCCCCCAACTCCAAACCAGCCAGTGCCCAAACCCAGATGAATTAAATACATGAAAAAGAATTACAGGGAAGGAAGCAAAAGAAGGGAGAAAAAAACCCCAACAAAACAACAGGGAGGAGGAACAAAACATTCCAGAAGTCCACTTACTGTTCCAACACACTGACCACTGACAGTCAGCTCTAAATCCATGGATAAAGCTCCCACTCATGTCTGAGACAATGAACTTATTAGAGGATGCTGAGCAAGGCCACCAGACCTCATCCTGTCTTTCCCTGTCATGTGCCCAAGGAGGGGCAGCAAAAGGAATCTGAGCTGCTTGTCCTGTATGGATTTTTATTGTTGGTGAGTCACAGGCTCTTCTAAGACAAGCCTGGTGAAAACTATGACACATCCTGCACAGATGGCCCCGTTTAAGCAGGAGGCAAGTTATTCACACAACAAATGTGAAACAGCTTGGAAGTTGGGTTTGTTTTACCTGAGACTGTTGAGATCGAGATCGTCGGTGTCGAAGTCGAGCAGCGGCTGGGGGGTGTCGCTGGGGCCGTGCGACTGCAGCACCGACGAGCTGGAGGAGATGACGGTGGTCTGGCCCGAGGGGTGGATGGTTTTGAACTGGAACTGTGGGCCCATCCACAGACGGCGATGAGGCCCCGTGTGAGTCACTATTTCGACCTGTGGGAAGGGAATGTGGGAAATGATGAGCACAAAGCTGCAGTTCCGTGTGAGGAGCGGCTCCCTCAGCACGCCGAAGCCCCAGAACTCGGCCCTGCTCCATGGAAAGGGTGCTCTGAGCCTCCAGTTGGAGGAATGTTTAACAAGGGAAAGTTTGGAATATCTTTGCTAGAAAAGGGATGCTTCAGCCAAAGCCAAAAGCTTCTGGCAGAGCCTGGAAAGTCCATGAACCACCAGCACAAGGACACTGAACCCCAGTCCTTCAACTGTTCTGAAGACCAACACTCCATCCTGGCCATCACCTCATTTGATCCCGTTCATTCCTCCCCTTGCCAAGATGAAATATGTGCTCTAACTTGAACACTATGAAGCTGCCCTTGTGGTGTAACCAACAGGGGGACACATTTCTGCATTAATGTGCATGGAGTGGACAGAGAAAACTCCATCCTGCCCAGGGCAAGGGATGCTCTTTCAGAACTCTCGTTCCAGCTGCTTGCTGGAAGTTCACACCTTTAACAGCACCGTTTCCCACAGACAGTGTGAGCTGCATCTCAGATCAGAGCTCCTAATGCCTGCTGGCACCGTGAGGAGGTGGCTGGCACGGAGCATCTTGCTGGGAAGCAGGAGGTTTGTAAGTGAGAGCGATGGGAGCGCCCCGGGACGAGCCGGGGTCAGGCCCATCCCTGTGCACATGGAACACAAACACGGGGCTTGGAAGGGCAGCTACACACAAATACAGCCATTTAACCACAATTCCGACAATTCAACCAGAGACAGGGTGTTTGTGGGCAAGGAACAACCTCCCACTATTGTATAATAGGTGTATTTGAGGTATTTACTGTCTGTATGTGTTGGTACAGACAGACACAGAAGCTGCACAGCTCCAAGGCTGGTTTCAAAAAGTACAGAGGATTCCTGTGGTGTGTGTGACAGTAATTTCAAATATTCAGGTTTTCCTCTAGGTACTTGCTCCCTGTGAGAGTCTGGATATGAACTTATGAAAAAATAAGTTAGTTCAGTAAATGAAGCATCCAAAATATTTTAAAAATGTCTTTTCTCACTGATAACTGTGAACCTGATGAGCAGCAATTCTGGCAAACTCTTAAATAAGGCAACTTACTGTCAAACAACCATGAAAATTTAAGATGGTAACATTGCTGGGAATGTAGATGTTCAGGAAAATTGGGCCTTGTCAATAAAAGGGTGAAGTAAGAGCTTGTGCAATCATAGAATAGAGTCATTAAGGCTGGAAAAATCATACAAAACAACAGCAAAATAAAAAATGTGTTTTAAGATGAGGAAAAGCAAACATAAAATTAAACTATTAAGCTCTGGTGAACTCATACCTTTAAGATGAAAAACACCAGACTATTCAATTCCTACCAATTCTGCAAAAACAACTAGCAGCTTCACAGCAGAAATGCAACTCAGTGAGGAAATTCATGGAAACAGATCTTGTACACCTATCAGCAGATGTACACTAGCAGTGATTCTCAAGCTTTAAGGGGCAGTTTTAAACCCTGGATGTTGGAGGCTCTCTGCTGATGCAAGACAACAACCACACTCCTGCAGCCCCGTTTCCATCTCTGCCTTTCTCTCAGCCTCACCCAGCTTGGCTGCAGCCCTTTCTGAGGCAAGTAGCTTTTATGTAGCAGTGTAAATTAGGCCACAGATAAAGTAATCTGTATATTTTAAGCTTGAAACCATCAGTGTCACAGAGCCGAGAGGTAAACAGATGCCTCTGCAATTTCACTGAGGCTACAGCCAGATGTTCCTGCTCGCTCTCCTGTTGTGTGCAGGACAAACATATTGTAGCTACTTCCCACTGACAGCACACATTACCCACTGTTCTAATTGAAAAGCTGAAGTGAAGGGCGCTGTTTTTTCACTGTGTGCTGTTACTGTTGATAACAACACTTTAATTCTGAAAAACACACTTGCACTTCAGGCTTAATCCGAAGTGGCTTGTTCAGAGATCGGCAGCGTCTCCGCGCTCCGAGGGCCATCCCTGCTCCTTCCCTCGGCAAACCCAAACGTTCCAGAAGCATCCTCGCCATTATCTGCCTTCTGTGACATCAACTGGGAGTTTGTTTTTCTTGTAAATGTATCTACTGTGCTAGGGGGGTGGGTGTGATGAAGTTCAAGCAGTCTGAAGTTCCAGGGATACTTTGTATCTTCCAAGAATTAGGAATAAAGAAACAAACAAACACCCATAGGGAGATTTACCTTAATCTCTTTTTCCTGAGGTTTCCCACTATAACACAAAGTCACCAGAAGAGTCAAATAAGCACATCTCTCCAAAGGGTACTGGAGAGGTGGAGACCCACAGGTGAAGTCCCAGGGAGCTCAGTGACAAAATGCCTGCTGAGGACCCCAAGTGAGTATTTTCACCATCTTTATGCCCTGAGAAATCAGACACGGCAAAACCAAACGAGATCCCAACGTGCAGCCACAGCTGAAACCTCAGGCCAGGCAAGTGGATTCCCATGGCAGGATTCCCCACTGAATGTGCTCCTGGACAGGCCCATGTGGAAGCCTAACCTCTCATTTTAGGGAAAAGCTGTGTATGATTTATTCACCAGTGGGAGAAGCAAATCCCATTCATGAATATTTCATATTTATGCCATACACCCCAGCAACACATTTAATGCATCACTCCCATAACAACATTGTTCTTAAACCAAAGGAAACCCACCTAATTTGTCAGGATGAATTCCATGGATCAGGTACCTTGTAATTACTTTGGCAAACCCACAGCATTTGTAAATTTTATTTATTTATTTAGCTCTAACCTTTTATTTCTAACAGGAACTAATTCTCAGTGTATTATTCATGACCTACATTCTTAAACTGAACTTCTGTTTTGAGCCAAATGGCCAAGTATTTACTGAGTTCTTAAAGAGAAGCTTCACTGACTGAGACAAAGCAAGAATGGATAAGAATACAAAGATGTGACCTCAAATAAAAGTATTCCACGATGCTTTTAAAGCAATACAGTATTTCTATCTTGCCATAAGTCACAGGAATTATCAGTAGGCAATGCAGTGGCTGATAACCAGAGGAGGAAGGAAGCAAACCAGCTAATCTGCCCCTCCTATGGTGACATGCAGGGGGTACAGCCCAGCTCACCACCCAAAGGCACCGTCACTGTGCCAAGCCAACCTCCTTTACTCTTGTCTGGCAGGAGAGAGAGGGAGAGAGGCAACGTGCTGTTGGCAGCTCCACTTCTCACCTCATCCTGAGCTTCCCAAGGATGTGACTGTGCCAGCAGTGATGGGGCTTTATCGGGCTTTTATCTGATTTGTTTGAAACAGAGACCACCAAACTCACACCAGGCGAAGTGAGTTTTACACACAGCAACATCCACAGCTACAGGGAGCTCCCTCCCCATTTTGAGGAAAGGTGTTGAATTTACTGCCTGTGGCTACTGTTCCTATTTTCCTGAAGGGGAACACCCCCCCAGAGTACCTGGGACAGCCACTCCTCATCCTCCTGCCCGCTGTGGTCGGATGCCAAGCTGTCGTAGGACTCGTGCCGGGTGATGGGCCCAGGGCTCCCCGGTGGGACCACTGAAAAAGAGGACAAAACCCCCAGAAAAATCAGATTAATTATATAGCAATTAATAAATGAATTATGTAGGAATTTTTTCAGTAAGTTATTGGTATATATTTTCCTAATATCCATGACAACGGATTTTCTAGAAGCACAGAGAGAACTCAAATATTGACATCAAAAGGGATAAAAAATTCCTGTTCTTCGACTTGGATGCATCCATACAGCCACTGGGATAATGGCTCTTCTTTTTACCTTCAGTATTTTTATATTCACACAATTTAAAAATCACTCAAAGTTTTGGAAATTAACTTTAAAAACCTGTATTATTGCAGGGTCACCCCTTATGAGTCAATATTCCAACCACCACAAATGTTTAGAGGCATGTTGGAACCCCCCAATAACTGAAGTTCTAATAGCAGACACAATTGTACCCATAAGTAAAGAATGTAAACATAAATCTGCATAAATCCATGCACAGTATGGAATAAAGGGAATTCCTCCTGCTTGTGTAAGTGGGTACCAAAGCTATGGAGTCATTTCTCACACCTCTGGATGGCAGAGTGTCCTTATTCTCAAACCTGCAACGTACCAAATTTGGCTCAAGGCCTGCCTTATTTCAGAATTATTCAGAGTGCCACACACAGCATTACAAGGGGGGTTCAGGTTGGGTATTAGGAAGAATTCCTTCACTGAAGGAGTGGCCAAGCATTGGAAGGGGCTGCCCAGGGAGGTGGTGGAATCCCATCCCTTGGAGTGTCCAAAACACAAGCAGAGGTGGCACTTCCCAGTGTGGCTCAGTGGGCACAGGGGTGTCCAGCCAAAGGTTCACTTGATGGCTTTGGAGATTCTTTCCAACCTTAATGATTCCATGGTTCTTTGACAAAGCACCAAGTTTTTCCCATGGGATACCAGACATTAAATATTGGGAAAAATCCTCCCCTGTGAGGGTGGGCAGGCCCTGACACAGGCTGCCCAGAGAAGCTGCCACTGCCCCATCCCTGGGAGTGTCCAAGGCCAGGCTGGAGCAGCCTGGGCTGGTGGAAGGTGTCCCTGTCCATGGCAGGGGGGGGAATAGACGACTTTAATGTCCCAATCCAAACCATTCCCTGATTCCATGACCTGCCATGCTTGCTGAAATCCCCACAATCTGTGCCTGTGCACACACAGCCCCTGGTACAGCAGTCACTCTTCATCAGTTCTCAGGTAAGACAGAAACTGCCTTCATGTGCTTCACTGCAGCTGGCACAGACCTCACTCAGTACCTTAGGGATGTGTCTGTCTAGTCCATACCAAACTCACCCCAGGAGATGCACCTTCCTGGGCCACAAACACCTGAGGATTCCCAGGAACACATAAGAAACCACAACACCCACAATTCTTCCTTAAAGCTCCACATCTGAGACCAGACCAACAAACCCTTACTGTGGCACATCTTGCTCTTGCCCTGATGTTCCCACCCCTGGGCTCCCTTTACTAAATCCTCCTGCCTGTTTCAGAGGACACAGCTGACCAGCTGCAGCCATTCCTGTTATTGGACTCCCCACCAGACTCTTTGAGGCTCCAGCAGATGGTTTTGCTTTCAAACCAACGGGAATCTTTATGGACTGTTCTGAATTTTGTTTTGTTCTTTCTATCCCAGGGGCAATCACTAGAGCTGTCAAGATTAAGGAAGCAGCAGCATCCCCCCTGTTTGCTCACTGTGTTCCTCCCTCGTGGAATACTTTCATATTTTACTGGAGATTCAAGAATATTTTACTGGAGATTCAAGAATATTTTACTGGAGATTCAAGACAGCTTTACAGTGAGGAAGAAATTATAAAAAGCACCTAAAAAGCTGATGAGCTTTGATGCTACACTGCAAGTCTTTTCCTGAGGAATCCCAGCCTTGCACAGGGCTTGTGTCTCTGTGCAGCTCCCGAGTGCAGCGTTAACTCTTTCCACACGAAGTGACGACATGCTGAATTCCAGGGAAAAGCTCTGCCCTGGAGTTCACCAGCAGGGCAGCACTGATAAAGCCTCAGCTGGGGTCAGCCCTCAGGAATTTATTTGGCTGGTTAATAAGCCAGAGTTTCTGCCCCACACCTCTGACAGGAACAGCATTCAGAGAGGCTGGGCAGGAGAGCAGGATCCATCACACCCATCCCAGTCCCTGCTCCCACCATTCCCAGTGTGCTGGGACACGGACTCTGTAAGACAAGTGATCCCTGCTGGAGATCTGCCATCCCTGTGCTGCTTATTACACATATCCATATGGTCATTTTCGTGCAAGTTTTCAAAATGCCCTTGAAGTCACAGGAACAAATATGGTCTAAAAAGGCAAGCCCTTTCCTCCCTCGTTTCTGGGTCACACACACACCTCACATCAGTAACACCTTCCAAAACAAGATTAATTTAAGCCCACAGGGACATTTCCAGGAATTTGAGCTCAAAAATAATCTTCTGTCTTCCAGCTTAATTCCTTGAAAATCTGAATTCACACTGGAAATTTCAGCAGCCTCTCACCCACCAGTGAGGCTTTTCTTCTGCTGTAACACAGAATTTTTTCCAATTTCCCAAGAATTTTGCCACCATGCAGGATAGCAAATAATTAAATCTCAGCTCTTCCAAAGCTTTGTAGCAAGCAGTGTTTTTTCTGGCATTGCTGTAATTCTCTTTCATTGGAAAAGTCACAAATAGAGATATTTTACTGGCAATTGCAGGTGGTTTGTGCCTTCCTAAAATAATCAGTTCAATGCTTTGCCTCTGAGCTTTGCCAATTTTTAACCTTTTCTTTTTTGTACACCAACACCTGGAACACCTGGATATCAAATATCAGAATGCAACTGAGTCTGTTTAATTGAGAAATACACAAACATGAAGAGAGAAAGTACAATGAAAATGAGTGTTGATTAAAAATCTAAGGTGAGAATTAGAACATAGAACTTCTGTCTCTGCAGTGTGACAGGTCACAAGTTTCTGAAGTCTGCTTATAGAGGCAAATAAATCTAAAAATAAGAATTTAAGGGCATTTCTGAGAAACTGGCCTGGTACCTGCAGCAAAAATCAGAGTTTTATCATAAATATTTGACAAGAGGCAAAAAGCAACTTGGAGCTGCTCATAAAGAACAGCAGCACCTTTAACCTCTGTCCTCCTTCAAGTGAGGAGTGATGTCCATCTAAATCTGGAATATTTTCCTGACCAGCTCTGCTGAATCACTCCACTTTTACCCAAATTAACACAGAATCTCAGTGTAAACTGTTGCTCTCCATCTCCTTTCACGACTGCAACACTCACCTCATTCTCCACCTCAAAATCCACGGTGCAGGTGCTCACCCATAACCCAAGGCACCTTTTTAAAGCTTGCAGACTCCCTTCCCTGCAGTGCAGGACTGATCTTAGCCCTGCACTGCAGGAAGGGTCTGAAAAAAAACACATTCCAAGTGAAGTTATTTGTGTGATAATTGTCAGTGCCAGGAAAACTGCACAGAAGGGACTGTGGGGACACGAATTTCAACACAAGCCAAAGCAGAGGTTGAAATACAGCAGAGCTGATTTTTCTCTGGAATTCTCTGGATCTGATTCACACAGTTCCATGATTAATATGAAAAAAAACCTCCATTGTTTCGAAACTTCTCTGTGATATTTAGTGACAAGTAAAGAAAACAAACAATTTGTATTAATCTCAAGTAATTTGCATAGACATTTCTGACACATGAGCAAGACTCAGACAAGTACACACATTTGAGGAATATTGGAATGAACATGCAGTGGGTTTGTTCATAGATGGGTCAATTACACAATAAATACCTAGAGCTAAGACAAATCTTCATTCAAAGATCCTAAATTGTCATCTTTCAGCAGCACAAAAGTGTTGGAACAAAGAAGCACTACAGCTCAATTGTAGTGCCTGCACTTATGGCTTTAATTTGGGAACAATAAATCATTAGTTTGGCTTAGTTTTGTGTACTTCTCGAACCAAAAGGTTTTAATTTTCTCATTTATATAAATAAGCTTTGCACAATTCAGTTTAATTGAGAGTTATATATATGAAATTCCCAATGTGCTCTTCTTCAAGGGCTGGATGTTTGTCCAAATTAGGAGCAAACAAAGCCATTTGAGGACTATAAAGCCTATTTGTTTGGTGCACGTGCCTGCAGACACCCCCAGAGTTGCCTTTATTCCAGTTAAACACATACTTTAATTTGAAATAAATTCCTAAAATCCAGTAGAAACGGGCCCAGGTACTCTTAGCTAGTCCATCCAGCCTGCAGGATAAAAATAACATGTCCTTGGTTTGGTACAAATCCCACCCAAACACCTGATCTGGACCTTTTCCTGCGCTTCCCCAGTTACAACTGAAACAACCATAGGTGGTTTCCAGACCTGAGGTAATCACAGGCTTGTCAACAAGCTCCAGGAGTTCTTCCCTTACAATCCAGCTGCCCAGCTGGAATGACTGACCTGCTGCTCCTGGTGGAACGAGCGGTGCTTTAGTGACACCACGACAGGGGTGGTGTGGCGGGGCTGGGTTAGGTCTGCAGGCAGCCCCCCAAACCCACCTTGTCCCCCCCTTACAGATGTGACCTCCCTGCTGTCAGAGGGGGGTTTGGTGTCCCACAGCTGGGTGTGCCATGGAGTTCCCATCCAAGGACCCCTCGGTGAGTTTGAGCCAAGGAGTTGGTGCTTGGTGCCTGCTCTGCCTCTGCTGGAGTTTGACAAGAGAGACAAGATCAGATTTTCATTTCCAATGCTCCCAGCCATGTTTCAGTGAACTGCTTGTAGTCTGCTCATGTGCTCTCTGCATTTTCACTTATGGCTGTGTGTTACTGAACCAAGTTCTGGTTTCAGCTTGTAAACTTCTGCAGGAGCATGGCAGGCAAATTAAAACACCATCTTTTATCCCAAACACCTTCTTTTACCCCTTCTTTTACTTCTCCTCACTCACTTTTGCTTCTGTAAGGACTTTTTGAGAGTCTTAAATACATCAATATCATAAAATTAAGCCAAAAAAGCCCTCTAAAGTAGTTTGGTCAAGAGTTATTTTCACACCACCAACTGACTGGAGCTTTATTCATTCATTATTTGTGTCTTGCATAGTTTCTTGGTGCTTTGTGGACCATCCATTCTCTGTATCAGCAATTTTACTGAACAAATAGGTAGGTCTGTAATCAGGACATGAATTCTCCTTGTATTTTCCCAGTTTTGACCACTGCTTTACTTCCTCCTGACTAACACTGGTCTGGGGGGATTTTTCTTCCCCACAAAGGTGCTGATTGTGTTTAGGCCTCACCATTACTCGTGTTTGTACCGCAAGACTGGTCTGTATTCCCTGTGCCCAATTCCAGCTTAATCTCTAAAGTTCCCTTAGGAAACCAGTCAAGCTTGATGAACTTTTAAGCTGGGCAGAGCTAGAACCTGGTGTTACCCACAGTCCAGAGCACCTCAAGGCCCTTCAACAGCTCAGCCAGTGAGCACACAATCAGTTCTGCACCAAAGGAGAACTTAAATACTTACCCCTGAGTTAAGGAACAATTCCAACCGCACGAACCCCCGGCGAAACCCATCCCATGGCCATCTTTAAGGAATTACAGGAGAGGTAACTATTTCTATAATTCACTGACTTCAAAAGTATGTTTGACATTATTGTCGGCAAAATTATGTTAACCATGGATTACTGTTACAATCAAAGTATGTAGTGAGAAGTCAAGAGGCTTAGTAGTAAATTTTCAAAGCGGTGCGTGGGGATTTGCCCGTTTGACTCCCATTAGTGCCGATGGGAGTCGCGCGGCCCAGCCCCGCGCGGTGCTTTGAAAACTGACCCCTGTGTGCCCACGGGGCCCGCCCTAAGGAGTTCCAGATGCCCCTGGGAGAACTCTAAAGAACCATTTCAGCATGTGCCCTCCTTCATTATTGTTGTTTGTACACATCTGCAAGCGTTTCCACCCCCGAGCAGAGGGGAGTTTATAAAACTCGGATTAGCTGCCGGAGCCACGCGCGTGCCCAGGGGTGTCTCTGTATCACCCCCCTCACACACACCTGCCCAGCACCCACAGCACCTCACAGGGCTCCTCTCTGCCCACCTGATCTCACAGGTGCCAACGGTGGCTCAGGCATGTTTGGGACTGACTGCACAGCTCACATGCAGCAACTTCAGCACCCGACACCTGCCCTGCCCCTGCTTACCCCAATCACTCCATGCTCAGTCAGAAATTAAATTGTGGACTCACCCTGGGTCCTGAGGGAGCAGAAAGGGCAGGTTACAGTTTTAGGCAAACATAATTTACCCTTAAAAAATAGCATGAACTCTTATTTCACTAGAAACACCTTTCCTGGAAAAGCCTGGAATCTCTTACACCTCCAAGTGTAAGAAGCAAACCTGAAAATTCTCTTTTTCACTGTTTGTGATACTGCCAGAGAACCCTAAATACATGTAACAATTCTGTAAGAAAGGTGCTTACTTGGAATCAGTTCCACTGGGAATTCTGTAACTGTACTCATAAAAAATATATATAAATTTCTAGCATATATATTTCAGATCTGCAACAGGTTTAAATGCAGTAAAAAATTCTAAATTTTAGATCACCAAAATTCTTCTACTGCCTATTTTACCTGCACCACTTATAAGTTTACATAGATACTCATATTTACACATAACATACTGAGAGAATACCTGAGTCAAGAGAAATACTTAAAAATTAATTTTATAAAATTCAGAAACTCATTTTCTGAAATTGTGAAGCTCATTTTTTCTGCAGAGAAATGTCCTCCTCCAAATTTCAAGGAATTTTTTTCCACAGGAATATGGATTTTTACAGGACACCTGCACAACACCTTTGAAGGAAAGTCCCAGGAAGGTCTTTTAAGAGTATGATGTATTCTTTTATTACATGGCAACAGCAAAGTAGAATTTCATGACAATGCAAAGGGTTCAGGGCCTCTTTCCCTGTGTGTGGGACAGCTCAGGGTTTGGGGTGGGCTGAGCTGCCCCATCCCAGGTCTCTGCTGGGCTCTCCTGGGCAGAGATGGCCAGTGGAACACAACCCTTGTTCAGGGCTCTCTGTATCCAGCCCAGCACTGGCCAGGGGCAATCTGAGGCAGAGAGAGAGAGTAATGGCAAACTAGGAAGGTAGAGAATAAATTCTCTGGCACTCTGACTTGGCAATTTTAATCCTGTAACAGTCAATCCACACAATTTTGTGAAGTCCCTCCCCTGTGCCATCAAGTACAGCTGGAAGGGCACCTGAGCAACACTCACATGGTGAGTGCAGGACAATGATGGCAGGTTGGAACCTTCCCCACAACCCATGGCTTGTCCCAGCTCCTCGGGTAAGCTCAGGTGGGCTTCCCCCACTCCAGGGCAGGCCTTGGATGTGCTTCAGCATGGGACTATGTTCAGGTGGGTAACTCTGCAGACCCAGGAAAGCCCAGCAAAGACACTGCAAAGGGGCAGCTCCAACTCCCCAAGCCCACGTGTGACACAGCCCTGCTGAGCTGTCCCAGCCAAGAGCAGACGGGCTTGGAACACCTGGAACTCCATGGCAGAGGAACTGTGGGCACAGCACAGGCTCTGGCTGGGATCAGCTCCCCTATCTGAAACCAAACTCCCTTGGGAGAGACACTGAGCACACCAGGGCCAGCTCTGGGCTCCCCAAAAACACCACACAACTCACCAGAGGTACACAGAGAGCAGGGGATGCACCAGAACCCACATTCCCAGTGAGAGGGATCGAATCCACTGTTAAATACTCCCACACAAAAGAATGCAAGAGGGAAATAGAGGGAGAACACTAAGTGTAATTACCAGCCCCAGTTCATCACCTCCTGCCAGCCCAGCACACACTCTGCTGTGCACAAGGAAGGGCTGGCACACCAGAATGACCAGATTCCTCATGTGACTGCCCAATGGAACTCCTGGGGCAGCAGCTTGGCTGGGGTTCCAGCCTTGGTTTCCATAGGATCTGTCTCCCCAGCTCATATCCACACAGTTAGTTAATCCACTCTCCACTCCTGCTCTCCACAATATTCACCAGCTCAATGTATGTAATTTTTATTTCCATTCCTGGAATGTATGAAAGGAATATAAACAGGTCATAAAGAACCACAATGCTGCTTGGGGAAGTCTTGCCCAGGGTGCACAGCTTTCCTCAGAGGGAGCAGGAAGTGCAAACATGATGTCAGAGTTACAGAGATTATCTGTATAAATGGTGTTATCATTTAGCCCAAACAAACAGCAGGGAAAGGCTCACCCCCTCCCTTTGAAGACAATGAATAGTTACTAAATTGGACTTCTAATGAAAGCCACTTTCAGTAAAACACAAGATATGGGCAGCAGTTGGTCCAGAAATTAAAATCTGCTGTAACAGCCAAAAGTCAAAGGCAGCAATAAATACAGGCCTTAATCTTTTCAAGAATCCCTTAACAAAGTCTATAAAACTGATTACATCTTCAGGCCTAACTCAAGAGCAAACTCTTACTCAGAAATAAGTAACAGCCCTGCAAATATTACTTAGAGGGACAAAGAAGGAGAATGCAAAGGACTGGTTTGAATCCCAGCATATTGGAACACAAATTACATTGCATTTAGAATAAACAATTAATGAGGCAGCAGCAGCCTTGGCTACAGGTCCATTCTTCTGAGGGGGAAACAATTTCCAGGAGCGGTCAGGGCGGGATACAGAAACACTGCATCATTCCTTTTAACACAGCAGAAATGCTCTTGGGTTATTTAAAAGCCAATAGCAAAGATCTGTCTTCAAAACCTCCTATTGCAGGTTTAATAGCAAAGAGGTGCAAGTACACTTACCAGCAACACTGGAGTAAAGTACAGACTTTTGTTTTAACAAAATCTATATTTATACGATTACATTTCCTATGGTTGAGGGCAGCTGTAATTAATGGATTTCCCTCCTTCCCCTAATGCAGTCATTTGTCAATTTAAACACAGAATGCCCAATCAATTTTGATGTATTTAGTAAGCAATTTGTCAGAGTACTGCATACCAGTTAATATATTCATTCTTGTCACTGGCCCACTTTGACAACTGCAGGTCGTGTCCATAAAATTGGTCCTGATGAGCCAAAACTCTTGCCTGGAACATGAAGGTGCCCTTTCCAGAGCCAGAGGAGAGAAATCAGATCTCAGTTTATTCAATGCCCTTTTGGGGCAGTTTTTGGTCTAATTCCTGGGGGTTTATTCATTAATGTGTTAATTGGCCATGTTTCAGGTACTGCAAGTAATGTCCAGTCCTCCAGGGCAATGAAAAAGTGAATTCCAAGTGGAGGGATAAAGAAGAGAGGAAATGAAAAGGATGAAACAAGGATGTGAGACCTTGTGCTGTGACGCAGTTACCCATTTCCATTGCAATTCCATTGTGTGGCATGGAGGTGTCTGTGGATTCAAACATGCCAGGCTGGAGCAACCAGGGCCAGTGGAAAGTGTCCCTGCCCATCCTCACAGCACCCTCAGGAGTTCACACTGCCAGAAGTTTCCTCAGTACCAAACAGCAGGAAGCCAGAAGGATTTAAGGAAGAAACAATGACAAAACTTGGCAATTCTCTGCAGAAAGCCAAGTCCTTTCCATTTAAAGCTCCTGTGGACACCAAAACCTCTCCTAAGCACACATGTAAGTGCCTTGCATGACTCTCCTCCCACTGCCAGGTCTGTTAGGACAGTCTAACTCCATCACATGATGGTATTTACAGTATAGGAAAAACATCTAGGAAGAATAAAGTGTGACTTAGATTTCCTTCTTTTGTTGTGACTGGATTTAGAAGTTGCTCAGGATACAGGCAAAGAGAGAATACCAGAGACACAAATATGGTAAAACACTATGTACTAAATCTGAGAAGGGTAGGAGAGAAACATCTGAGTCCCAACAGCCAGCACTGAGGACCTGAGGATTGTGACAGGCCCGGGATTTTGTGGGATGAACCCTTATGGCACCAACAGGGAGTCTGGAATCTGCTCTGGGAGAAGCTGAGGTGGTCTCAGGGCTGGGTGTTTTCTCTCTGGCCAATTGCACAAAGCCTGAAACAGTTCAGAGCAGGATGCTGACTCTTCTGCAGGCAGCAGGGTGTGGAATGTAACATGCAAGTTCTTTTTCAAGCCATGGACTCCCAGAAAGGTGCAGATCTGCCCCCACGTCCTCCCCTGGCCCAGCCGACGAGCTCAGGTAGGCACGAACCACACACACTGATCCAGGTTTCTGCAGCAGATGTCCCACATGAGCCTAAAGCAAGGGAACAGCTGTGCTGATCCACTTACAAATACCCTTGGGATAAAGGTCTTGGCCACTTGTTGTACAAAACCTTCCTTCAAACAATGGCTCCTTGTTCCTTCCTTCCTTAGTCGCGAATGCAGCTTCGAGATTCATCAGAGGCATTAAAAGCTGAACTGTGTGTCAGCAACCAAACTCAGGGGTTTGAGAATATTCTCTGCTTAGCACAAGAAGTCACTGGCCTGGTTTATCCTTTTCAGAGGCTAAGGAAGAGTCTGGCCCTGTGTTTTGGCACCAAAGCTGCCCTGCATGGAAAGGTGCCCTGCGAGCAGCCGCCCATTGTTCTGCCCTGCTGCTGACAGAGGTACTCTGTGCTAAAAAGCACACTGAGGACTTTTCAGTGACCCAGGGGGGCAAAGGTCACTTATTATAAATGGATAATGAGACCTAATGCAATGTTCTGAGTGTGGACAAAGAAAGGGTCTATCCATACCCCCTTGTGACTTGGTCATTCAAGGCTTTTATTTCCCCTGCACACTTAATGGAGCCAAACAATTGGCAGAAATGCTATACAGAAAGGGAGAGAAACTGCTGCGTTCCACCTCGGAGACAGATACAAACAGTGACCCTGAGACGGCGCCAGGGCTCCTCTTAGCACTGCCTGGCAGACAGAGGCAGCTCCCCCAGCCCCTGCTCAGCCACTGCAAGGGCCTGGAGCACAGGAGGGGCTGCAGGTGAGGAGGGACACAGCCTGGGCCAGCAGTGCCCAACGGCTGGGTGGGCTCTTCATGAAACCTGCTCTGACTCTGGTTTTTCAGGAACTTCATACTAAATAAATCTGAATTCTCTGTCCCTGCCATTTTTAATAAGTCCTCCAGATACTTTTCTGTCTCTGCTGTTTATTATTCTCTTTTCCTTTGCATTTCACACACACCTTAAAGAATTCCTGCCATGTGAATTAAAAGTTGCATAATTCAAATACTAAATAATTCAAAATAAAGTTCATTATTTCGTTGGAATTTGGCGACCCCTCATTCTTTTCCCTTTAAAAAGTTTTCAGTACAAAACCATTTGAAATGTGTAGTATTTGAGCTGCTAATGAAATGTTAATGAAATACACAGTGATCCACATCCATCCCTGATTTTAGATGTGATCTGTGTACAGGATACACACAGAAAGGCTTTTGTTTGGGCTGTGCCTTTGCAATACACTGCTTTTAATTCCAACAGAAACAAAAAAGCAGACAAAGCACTTACACAAGATGTACAGAATTCTCCAGGGAGCATCCTGTGCTCTTGGGCCCATATGTAATAACTGTGTGCCCCATACAATAATTCCTGTATTTCTGTGTTTCACAGCATGCAGGGGAAATAGCTGAAACAATATGGATGATAAAGACAACTAAAACCAGAGCAGAGAATCTGGAAAGGGTGAGAGGGAGAAGACACCTGCCCCAAGCAGGTGAACTGCTACAAATATAAGTTGTACTTGTGAATTAAAACTGGTTTTGGAGACTGTTTGAAGACCACTTAGCAGCAACAAATACAGAAGTAAACCATAAAAATGCCATCACACCCAACCTGCCACATGTCCATGGGCTGCATCTGAAATGGCCCTGGCACAGAACCTGCACCCACAATTGTACAGAGGGCCTGGTTTCCCCATGAGCCCCTTGACAGATGCCAAGAGTTGTTCCCTTGTGAAACTTGGGCTGTTACATCACTTTGATCCTGACTATGCCCTGGATAAAACAGAGACTTGCTGCTCACTGGTAATAGTCTTCTCTTTTGTAAATTGTCAAATAAAAACTAACAAAAGTACTCATTTATCTGTAAAACCAGTACAAAACACAAGGGTTTTGGTGTATCTCTCTCTCTCTCTCTCTATATATATATATATATTCATTCCCCCACACACCCCATTTATCTATGGACATAGACTCATAAATGTTTCTGCACATGCCATGCCATGCCATGCACTTTGGCTCCCTGGGAATGATGTGGCTGGGCAGGACACAGGTGGGCACCATCCCTGAAAGCAATGCCAAGGCTCCTGAGGGAAGCAGCTGTCTGAGGCTCTGGCTGGAAGCAGCCCAGCAACCAGGACTTCCAGGGGAAAGGGAAATGCAGAGGCACTCACTTGTCAGCAAGTATGGAATTCAGGAGAGGAAAGGGCTGAAGGCATGAACAGGGACGAGGTGAGGAAGCCCCCAGGACTTCAGGGATCTGGTGGGGCTCACTCTGAAGGCAGCCAAGCACTCACACTCTGGCTGTGTGACAGCATCACAACTCTGACTCATGTGAAAAAAATCCCCAAATCACAACCACTGCTCTACCATTACTACCACAGTTCTGTTCTGGGGCTGAACACACACTGAAATAAATCCTGGCTGAAACACCAGCTCAGAGAGTCACACTCTGCACACCAGACAAGACAAGAAGTTGTCAGCTACTCACAGCCAGCCAGAAGATACTGGTAGTACTGCACAGCATCTGCAGCCAGGAGCAGAGGATGGTTTGCATTAAATGGTGGTTGGAGCTCATTCCACTGAGGAGTTCTGAGGTAAAACACAAGACTATTAATATTTAAGCTAATACAGAGAATGTAAATCAGTGTTTCTGTCATCACATGCAATTATCTATACAAGCTCACAAAATGTTTGTAATTATTTAAATTAGCTTGTTCAAACACTGCAAGACACCACAGGCAGTGGAGCAGCAGGGCCAAATCGTGCACATTGTGAGGCAAAGACAATTCCTGTTTGTTGACTGCAGCAAGGATTGCACAGAAAAACCCACGAAGGAGGTTTAGATTAAGTTGGCAAATATGTTTAGGGCCATTGCATGTCATGCTGACGTTATATAAACACACAACAGCAACTGGGGAACTTCTTTGTTCTGTTAACTAGCACTGCTCCCATCCTGGAAGGCCATTGAGCATTTACAAACTGTGAAAATAAAGCTGTGTAAAGTTATGGACTATTGATCCAATTAGAATTTTCAATTCCATTACAACCTACTCATTTCAACAATAATGGTCCAGAAGTCTGTGTTGTAATTTTAATTAGGGTGGGCCATTCCTAAATAGCTTGGTAAATCAAGCATTGATCAATGTAGCCCAGCCATAAGCAGCACTAAGGAATACAGGAGCCAAGGAAAATCGATAGGAAAATATTTTAAAACGTCAGAGGCACTGACAACACTTTCTCATCAATTTTTGTTTACTTTCTTCCACATGTCAGGAATCATTTCTTCAGCTGTCTGAGGAAATGTTACCTTCAGCTGCTCCCAGGATGACTTGCCTAACTCTTTGCAGTGCTCCAGCATGGAAACCTCCCCCATGTCTCACAACAGAATTCACTACTTCAACACTATTAAAATTATTGTTTCTAGCCCTTATAGAAAAAGTAAATTACTATTTGATCATTTAAAATCACCAATTAAAAAGGATCTCTGTTAATTTGTAAATAAGTTCATGTAGCTCCATGTCTATAGAAGCATTTAGATGGTTAGTTCCAGTTCATGTAGCTCCATGTCTGTAAGACTATTTCAATGTTCCCATTCAGGCACATAAACACTAACAGAAGTACAGGAAAAAGGTTTGACTTTCTGATCAAGATTCCCTTTCCTCATTGGGAAATTTCAGGAGTTTTTTAACATAAACTTTAAAACAAAAAATACAAGCGATGCAGGTCACTCAAAAAGAAAGATCACCACCACTCTGTGGCCAAGAAGGAGGCAACGAGGAAGGCATGAGGTACCTGACCAAAGCCCAGCTGGCCCGAGGGCAGGTGAGCATCTCCAGGGGGGTGTCGTCGCTGATCTTGGGCGCGGTGCTGAGCGGGCGTGGCTCCAGCACGTGCTCCACCAGGCTCCCGTAGCAGCTGATGATGTACAGGGACTCCACCACAAACTGCTTGGACTGATCTGTTTGCCAGAGAGAAAACCTCAGTGCAGCAGAGAAAAATGGTTCCTGTCCCAGTTCAGCAGGTGGGGCCAGTTTATCCCTGTGTGGGTGTGACCAAAGCTGGGCATTCCAAACCCTCTGGGCCATTGCCCAGCAACTGTTCCCAATGGCCCATTGGCAGCAGCTGCCCAGGGCACAGCTGAGCCCTCAGGCTGGGAGCTGGCTGGGAAAGAAGCCTGGCAGAGGAGCTGGGAGAACTGCCCTGCAGGGACTCCTTGGCACCTCCACACCCACCTGAGGGCTCAGCTCTGCTCAGGGGCCAGCAACGATTCCAAAATCCCCCCTGACTGCCAGAGTCAGATCCCCCAGTGTGGAACTCCCTGCCCTGGGGGAGGCACTGGGGGCTCCCACCCAAACCTGAGGGGATCTGGGACTTCTGGGACCACTCATACGATGCAGAGGAGGAGCAGACCCTGGCCAGGAGGAGCCCACCACTCTCCACCAGACTGTGCCATCATCTGCACCAACAGGTTTGTCCCTTCCTTTTCCTTTGGACTCGTGGGAACCACGTGGGGCTCAGCACAGGGGCCACCAAACCCCCCTGTGTTTGTGCCCCAGGGGGCTGGGTTAGACTGCTGGGTTTGGGGGTTAAACCCAATTTCTCTTTGTGTTATTGCATTTATTGTAATATTTTTATTAAATTGTAACTCTGCTTCATAGTCTCTTTCGTGTTGGGTTTGTTTCTCCTGCCAGTTTACCTTTAAACCAGCACAGTTACAGACACAGGAGGCTCTATATTCTTTTAAGTCTTTTTCTTGCAATAAAAAAATGTGAGTTAAAAGAGGGGAAAGGGCTGGGGGGACAAAAAGAAAATTGTACAGACCACACAATTTCCCCCTTGTTTCAAAAAAAATACAAATATCTCATAAAAAGAAAGAAGGTGGGACAGAGTTTCTCACCAAGGTGTGTTCAGGTAATTGCAAATCCCCAAACGTGCCTGTAGAGTTGTTTTAGCAAAGGTGTCTCAGCTTTACCTCACAGTGGATTGAACTATCAAAGTTTATTTTCTGTCTCTGTGTCATAATAAAAGATCAGTGATTTATTTCATTAATTAAAATCTCTAGTAAATTGTCCTATTTACCGAATCACCACCCCAGAAGTCTCCACTCTCACTGAGTTTAAGGAATAAAATCTACACTGATTTCTCAGAACTTCTCCTAAAATGAGAGAATAAAGAATAGAAGTTTAAATGCAATTTGAGTTTTGTAAGATACCAACCTTTTTCTCGCTTCAGGCCGGAGTTGTTTGCAAACCACGACCTTGAGGATCCAAAGACTGCAGCGACACAAAACTCTCCTCCCACAGACTTACTGGGGGAAATCTGGGGAGCTGGTTTGGATTTGCTTTAAAGAGAGAACAAACCAGAATTATACAAGTTAAAAACTAGGATGCCCCTTGCTTTACAGTCATTTTAATTTCTTACTTCAGAAATGGTGGGTATCTGCAGTTCCCATAAGACTGAGCAGCATCTACAGACGCTCAGTGTTTCTCAATAATAGGTCCCAAATTCCCCTGGATCACTGAACTCATTGACTGGAAGAACAGCACTGGCTCCTCATGGACAACTGGACTGTTTCAAAGACCCAGTATTGAATATTTGCATTCAACAGAAACAACAGCGCTTGGAATCCTAAATCCTTTGGGAATGAAAATACAGACTCTGGGACAGCCATTCCAGGTTGGGGGATTTTCTGGCATTTTCCAAAGGAAGTCAGGACTAAGCCTGACTGCTGCTCAGTTCTACCTGAGCACAGCCAAACCATGGGGAGTGTGGGACATGGGCAGGAGGGACAACATGCAGAGGACACAGGGAGGGCAAAGATGACACACTCACGAGCTACAGGTTAGAACAAACCAGGAAGTGTATAATGGAAAAGCACATGAAGAGACCTCCCTCTCTGAAGCCACCATGTGCATGGAGCAGACACGGGGGGTTATAATTCTGCTTTGCTGAGACCCAGGCAGGGGGTCCTGCTCACAGAGCCTGTGGGTACAGAGCATCCTACAAAACAGCACTGCCCATTCCCTAAAGGATTAGACCAGGATTCCATCCTTCCCTTAAGAGAAAAGCTGTTTGAGAAGTCCACACAGGATTTCTGCTTCTCCCCTTTCCCTTCTTTCCCATTTTTTTAATTGAATTATTTTATATTTCTCTATATTGCCTCTTTCTCTTGCTACCTCTTCCTCCTTTCCTTTTTTCTTCTACTAATTTATTTCCTCTTGTTCCCTCTACTAACTATTGTTCCACACTATTTCAGTCTGTGATTGCAGCTCCACATTAACCTGGTTGGTTTTGAGAAACAACCTTCAGTTTTTAAGGAATGATCTTCTGAGGATGACTCTGACAGGTGTGTGTGTGCACAGATGTGTGTGCAGACCAATTACTGCAAGTGTTGCAATGCAATTAAGCAGCAGAGAAATACTTTGAAAGAGCAGAACACAACTGAAATGTTGTATAACTGTAATGAGAGTTGATCTATACAAAAAAAAAAGGGACACATAGTAATAAATCACACACAGAGTAAAGCTACAGTCCCAGGTTTCAGTCAGAAATTGAAATAAAAAGCTCTTTCTAAAGGAATTCCATCCCACTGACCATGGAAAGATTCAAACTCCCATGGACTTGGATTAGACCTGAAGCTCTTGGATGTGTGGGAAAAGCTGGAATGCCCCAAAAGAGCAACTGCAATTTACAGTCAGTAACTCTGAGACTGACCCACCACAAAGCACTCAATACCCAACTGCTGAACCTGCAGATGTTGGGTCAGAAACTTGGGCTCCAAAAAGCTCCTCACTGCAAACACATCACCTGCCCTGCAGTGGCACAGAAACATCTACATCAGGATATTTAAATTGGTGTTGTGTTAATTAATAAGTGTTTAGTAGCTGCTCATAAAAAGTAACAACAGGTTCCTTTCCCCTTGAAATAATCACCCATCACAGAAAAAGTATTTTTAAGCAAACTGTATATTGAGAACTATTTCAGCTCTTGCCTTCCAAGTATCCACACACTAAAATTCCTTCAGAAATTAAAATATAAATGTATCCACTAATTAGAGTCTTGGTGCTTTCTGATCTCCAATCAATAAATGATCCCTTTTCATGCAGGAGAAGGTTGCTCAGGACAGTGTCACTCATCAATCAGCACAAAGCACACTCTGAGCACAGGTCTGGCCCAGCAACATTCACTTATAAACTCCTGACAAGAGAATCTTTCTAATGTTCTTAACATTCTGAATTTTTACTCAACACAGTCTAATGTAGTTATTAAATTATTAAGTAACTTTCAGAGGTTAATATCATAATTGAAAATGGGGAAAAAAATTGGAGATAAATGCTGTTTCAGCTACAACTGGAGTAAACTTCTAGAGAGACATAATTGACTTCAATTCCTTCCAGCCTTGATGTAGAATTGAACCTGGGACTCTTAACAACACATTTTTGTTGGGTTCTCCACTCTCAGAGTTCCAAGACCTGCATTCAACCAAACACAAACACCCTTGGAGGAAAGGGTCTAAGCTGGATTCTATTTACATCTTGTCTTTAAGATGTACATCTTTCAAGGCAAGCACTTAAGTGTTGGTTCCAGTGCCAGAACATTTTCCCCTGGAGGACGATGTTTTGTAGACAGAAAGGGCAGACCTTGTAAAACACCATTCCTCATGTGGTTAAACCCAGTCCTGCTGGAAAACAAAAGCAAACAAACAAACAAAAACCCCCAGTGCCTCTGCTGGTTTGGGCAGACCTCTGAAAACACTGCTGAGATGTCAACAAGTCTGTTCTGAAGCCTCTTGGAACTGAGGAATTGTTCATTTTACCCCCATTTTACCTTATCCCTGAGTTTTCATCGATACATTCCAACTCCAGTTTCATTCCCTCAGCAAACAGCCAAAGTTGCCCAGTTACTTTCAGGAACAGTAATGCCATTAGCAGAATATATTTTCATGTCATTGTGATACTTTAACAACTTGGAAACTATAAATCCTCATTATTCTGCAGATGCAAACACCCTCTCAGCTTTATAAATGATAACAAAACAATAAAGTTGAAGGTAGGTGGTGAATGACTTGTTTCTGCTCTGAACTCCTGCTCTTTCCTTGCTCTTGGCTTGTCAGCACTTCATAAATTACTCCAAGAGTTGAAATTTAGGCCCATTTGGCCTCACTTTTAAACCCAGTTAATTCAAAAGAATCTTCCCAATGTAGGAACTTCCCAAAGACTGGGCCACAGTTCTGAAAAGAGGTGCAGGAAGAAGTTCAGGCTGTTGGGAATCAACTGACACCAAGACAGTGAAGCAAATGGGACCAAACCATTATAGCTTCAATCTTCATTTTTTTTCAACACTAGAAACAACAGCATTATATTTAAGACATAAGGGGGATAAAAAAGCAATTTACTTCTCCTCTCTGGTTGTGCAACTACACCTGGAATTCAAAGAGACACAACAGCAGTTTTATCCCAATAGTATCTCTGCAGAAAACTGTACCACAAACACAACAGGAATAAAACCCCCTCTTGATTCTTGTCCTTTTAGTTCTTGTCCTGCTATAAATCTAATTAAGAGCTGTGTCTCCACTGCAGACCATGTCACATCACTCCAGCTACTGAAGTCAACAACAAAGTCAAGTTAATCCCAAACCCCAGCTAAATACCACAGTATTTGGGGAAATCTGTGTTGTTATTAATTAACTCTTCTAACATAACTTTGCAGGATTATTTCCATTCTAAAAGCAGAATGCAGAGATGCCCAATGAAAAACATCCACCAGCATTTTCTACTGAAATGGCATAAAAAGAGACAGGAGGAAACTAAAGAAGAAAATTAAGACATCACTGTGACAGAGCTTAAAAAGCAATGAAGAGACTCAGCTCAGCATGGAAGGTCTTTCCTGTTGCCAACACAAGAAGAGCAGATTAAGACCTACTGAAACTGTTCAGTGCCACTTCTGTAGACTTTGCAAAGCATCAAACCCTGCCAGAACCTCTGGAAATGTACTTTGTTAGCCCTCTGTAAAATACTAAATAGGTACAGTAAATAAACTAGTTTAATTGTAATTGTTACTTTATTAATGTGAAATAATTCTACTCAAATATTTTGCAAACCAGAAGGCTGTGCAGTTCACAACTGCACAAAAAGCTTTATGTCTCATAAAATTCTTCTGGCTCTTAAATGCACCTTTAAGTTCACAGTCAAACAAGTGAAATGACTCCTAAACAACACATAAATTGCATGTATGTGATATGAAGGAACTGCCTCATACATTCAAACATTATTAATCAAACAGTAAGAGGCTGCAAAGATTGAGAATCACTTTGATTTTGTATTTCCAACAAATACAACAAAGCCACAAAAACAAAAGCATTTCTCCACAATTCCACACTAAACCCACCAAAACATCTGTGATTGCTGAAGGGAAAAGCTTTACCTCAACTACAAAAGCAGCAACAAAAGCATCAGGAGGAAAACACTGCACGAAATTTGCAACTACACATAAAATTACCAAAAAAAAAAATCTGCCTCCAAGTCCATAAATTGCAATTCATTTATCATTGTGCCTAAAACAAGAAAACAAAGACATGTTTCCAGTTGTCACATCATGAATAAAGCAAGAAAAAGCATGGAAAGAGATGGTGGCTCCTTTATTCACCAGGCACTTTGCTGTCAAATCCCCATTCGTTTTGTTTACAGAATTTTAGGTCTCATTAAGACCTTAATGGAAACAACATGACTTCTTCCCCCACCCAAAGTGTGTTTGGTATCCTAATTTCTCTGTAGACCAGTAAGGGCCATATTTCTGAGCTAGCACTGGCATTAAACAAACCACAAAAGAGTCTTGTGAAAGACAGGCAACAATTTTTGAGCCTATTTCATACATTCCCCTCTTTAATCTCGGCCTTTTAATCTTGCCTCAATCTAAACTCATTTCTGGTTGACAACAATTTGAGCTGGGGGGTGACTCTGCCTCAGCCTTTGCTAAGACAATCCACTCCCAAAACTCTTCTCCCAGAGCCTTTGCTGTTCTTGGAGCACCATCAGGAAAAACTCTGAGGTGCATCTTGAACTAAAAAATGGGTTTTAGGGAGAAACGTCACCAACTAGAAACTCTCCAGGGTGAAGGCAAAGGGCCCTTCCTTCCTCCAGGGGCTATTCAGTGCCTTTGCTCCTCCTGATCTCCCAAAATTGTCCTCAGCCCTTCCCTAATGAGGTTTGTGTCCTAATGAAGTTTGTGTCCTAATGAAGCTCTGAAGTTCTGGCAGAGACATAAGGGATGATACTCACAGAACCAACTCCTGGCAGCAAAACCAGGAGCCACATCCAAATATTCCAACAGATACTGATAGAATTAGCTCCTAAAAACCTTGAGCTCAATTAAAACCACTCAGAAAATCCCAAACCCCAAAAACCCAAAGCCCACAAACCTCCAAGCTGAAAGTTTTCCAATGCTCTGAGATGTTCCTGCTCCTTCCACTGCTGCTCCCAAACCTTGGAGCCCCATCCCACCACGGAATGGGGCCTGGAGGTGACACAGTACTGCTCACACTGACACTGCTCCAGGCTCCACCACCAAAAAATTTGAGAAAATTGGCTTTTTTTCTGTCTGCACTCTCATAATATACTGTAATTTTTCATATTAAAGCAAAACCCCCTTAGTATTTCCAACATCCCAACTCTAATGGAACCGTTTCCCACAGCAGGGGGGTGGAAGGAGATGATCCTGAGGGTCCTTTCCAACCCAAATCATTCTGTGGGGATTTTTCTCAAGGGAAATCAGCTTTTTTTTCAGTGCCCACTGTACTTGCAGCACCTTCTCTCACTGCAGTCCTTTAGTGCCTCCTCACTGCTAATCTGGCTTATTTTCCATAGATCACAATTGATGTTCTCTGTCTGTGAGCAACTCAGTGCTACAATTATAAAGGAAATAATATAGATAAAAAAGAGGTTTATTTGGAAAGACATTGCAGTAATTTCTGCCCACTTGGAAATAATTTATTTTTTTCAACTTCTCTGCTACTTAAAAATTAAATGCACTCTCAAAGGGCAACAAGAAAGCAAAAAGGGAATGCATTTCTTTGCAATGCTTGATGGGGAACACACAACCAGAGCTGGAAAGTGGAATTATGGGCATGGGAACCTACAATCAGCCATGCAGGTAAACCAATGAGAACAATCCAAAATGAGACAGTCTAAGCACAGAGTTATTTTCAGCCAGGACAGCAAATGGATTATAGGCATGCTGGGTTGGAAGTGGGAACTCACCAGGGAGCTTTTATGGAAAAACATCCTGCTCCAAACAGGTAAGGTCTTCATGGAAAGGGGAAAAATGCACAGAAATTAGATGACAATTCCCAACAAGTACAGTGTATATCATGCTATTAAGGTTTATGCACAAAGTACCCCGGGCAGGTTGTAGGACTGTTCCTGATGCCCTGGCAGAGCAGGAGGCTGAGCTGGCCCCCCAGGGCAGGGCAGTGATGGGGTGGGACAGGGGGACAGCATCGGGGCAAGCTGGGCTTGGCCTGACAGCTCAGGTGAGACTCAGCTCAGGGCCCTCCCTCCAACCTGCTCAGCAAGCTGAGGCAGCAACAGATTCAAGTCAAAAGTGGCAGCAAAGCTCCCACCAAACCCACCAAACGTGTGGGTGTTTTCCATGAGCCACCCAATGTCCAACTGGGGCAGCTTCACAAATTGGCTGAGAGGAGGCAAGTCCTGAGTGCAAACAGTGCCAGGGACAGGCACAGCATTCCAGGGGGAACTGCTGAGCCCTTCTGCCAGGACAAACACACCAGCACACTCCAGATCTTCAGTATGACCCAGCAGATCTCCCTCCCCCACAGAAAAGCTTGCAGGGATGCAGGAAGGGGAACCCTGACTTGGCCCAAATGTGTCTGGTGTTCCCATCACCAGATCCAAAGCTCAGTGCTTTGGCCACCCAACAACTGATCTGCACCATGATTTCATTTCAGTTTTTGTTCAAGTACTTTGCACTCTGGATGGTTTTTAAAGTGGGATCACGCCCATTAACCCAAGGGCATTTTTAATGGGCATCTCCCTTTAAAAAGCCATTGCCACACTGACATTTGTGTAACACCTCAAAAGGAGGGGCAGGAGGCAAACCTGGAGCTGCTCACACGCCCAAGGCTCCTTTGGTTCTCATTTGGGATGGAACATCCCCCACAGAATGGCTGAATAATTGATTTTGTAAATGCCAACAGCTTGTTTTTCTTGTTACACTCTGGCTCAGCAATAAATTCTGGCCAGTTGAAAGAGGTGAAGTATTTTCAGGCAATGAACTATAAGAGAAGGTGCAGCACAGAAGGGTGTCTAAAGCACTCAGCCACTGGCCTACACAGTTAGAAGGATACCAGTCTGATAAAAAAAGGATTCAGTGAACTAAATTTGCCATGAACACATCAATGAATGAAGGCATCCTCTCCAGGAAACATTTAGATGAAGGTACACACCTAAAAATACATTCTTCAACATGCAAAGATGGAAAAATCCAGTTAAAAAATAGACTATTGCAGAAAAATCCACTATTTTTAATAGTACTTCAGGCAAAAAACATAATAAGGAGCTTTTGAGATCTGTGTAAGGGCCTGGCCTTTGGCTTTTTGTATTTAATAAATGTTTAGTTAACATTCTGGGGGGATGGAGCTCATTTGGTAGAACCAACCACCCTTCTAGACCTAATATATCATTTTTGAACAGTGGAAAACCCAATTAAACTGTCTGAACTGTCTGATCTCCTATAAAGTCAACACTCAGTCTGAGTCAAAGGCCCTTCTAATGGCTCAACAAAAGATGAGTCCAGCACTTTTGCACTGCTTAAATATTTCATTGAAAGCTCAATCTCCTGCACAGCCCACACAATGTAAAACACAGACTGGATCTTGTGAAAATCTGAAGAGTCATTGGAGAGTGGTGGGATCTGCCTGGGAGCTCAGAATTACATTTCTAAATCCTGATCCTGGTCATTTTGGCAACTATTTGTATTCCTTCTCTGCCCCAGTGGCTCTGTCTGCAAACATCAGGCCAATGACACTGAGCTGAGCCCATTAGGACACTTCAGAAGACAACACAGGCTTTTCCTTTTTCCACAACACCCCACACTGAGCTGATTAGACTTGCAAATTACCAAATTCTCTTTATTTTAATTACAAATTGACCCAGGTGGATTTATGCTTCAGCTGAAGGTTTTGTTTGGTTGGTTGTGGAAAGGAAATGGATAGAAAATCTTGTATGATGAAGAAAATGTAATAACACTTCCAAAGGCTACAGCTGAGTCTTGGTAAAAAGCTTTAAGTGTGAGAAAAACACCTTAGTGTTTCCTTTCTGTTCACAAGGCCTGATTTCTTTAAAGATGAGCATTTTTTTCTCTCCTGTATTTATATAAGCAATTGTTTTCCACTCTTTCCTTCCCATAATATGGCTGGAATGCTAATTGAGAGTGAAGGAGAACCCACAAATGACAGGATAACCCAGCCCTGAAGAGACAGCACCAGATGGCTGTGCTGGGTGACAGGCAGAGAGCAGAGCTCACCCAGCTCCCCTTCTCATGGCCAGGGAGAAATTCCAAAGGGATTCAAGATTCAGGAGTGGAAATTCCCACAGAATTTTCACAGTGTCTTCTCTGATTCCGAGTTTTAGCAAATTGGAAATGAAACACTTTGATTTTGTGCTGTAATGTTTGATAAAAGCTATTTAAGCTTCCAATAAGCTGTGCAATAGCCCTTTGTTGTAACCTTTTTGAGGATCCTTCCATAAACAGTGACATCTGAACAAAGTTTAGTGCAAATAACTATTTCAGATCAATGACTAAATCATTACAGCAGTTGCTTTATTACCAAAATGTATTATAAAAGCTAAAGGTGACATAAAACACATCTGAGAAGTGTGCCAGAAAGAGAATGTTTGGCTTCAGCAAACTGTGCTGAATTCTTTAGCTCTGCTTTTAACCTTTTGGACTTTTTCAGCTACTTTTTCCTACTTCATTGTATCGTGACACTGTGACTTTGCACTCCTTGTTTCTGCCTTCTTCAGTAGCACAGACTGGGATAAATGCAGGCTCTGACACAAAATAAATCAAACAGGTATCAGCAATTTTCTCTGCACAGAATATTAAAATGATAAAATTGCACCAGACACTTCACCTATTTCCCCCTTTCCTTACTAGGGGTGGAATGAGGGATGAGTTAAGATAGAGTGGATAGAGTTTCATGTTTAAAAACACACTGTCTAAATCTCCTGGCTGGAAAAAGCAGGTTTATCCCTTTCCTGGATGTCTCTGTTTTGACAAGGCCTAACTGATGCAGGTTCCATCCTGCTGCTCACTCCAGCAAGGATGAATTGGAGAGTGAAGTATGATCCAAATATAATGACCATGTCCCTCGAGGAACTCAAAACAAATGCTGCTCTCAGAGGAGCCAACTTGGACAAGAGTTTTTCTTTGGGGGCAATTACTGTATCTTTCCTTTGCCTCCCTCCTATTACAGCTCATCCGGGTCCCCACGTTCTTCCCAACTGGAAACAAACTACAACTCATCCCACAAACACAAGGAACACTCATAAAGCTACTGCCAAGCACAAAGCTGGCTTCTAGAATGTTCTGATTCACTGCCTTTTATAGCCAACATGGATCATACAGCTCTTCCCCTTTCAAATCTATAAGCTCTTTGTAAATGAGCAATGAATTAACCCATTCACCAGCCCTGACAAGGAACTCAGCATTATTATTAAGATTTTGAGAGGGAAACTGAGGCATGGATAGATAAAGACCGATTAAATCCAGCTCTTGTGCTGTCTTGCATCCTCTTAATCTTTAAAGCATCAGATGCTTCCTCACTCATTAGTGCTGGAGCCCCTCTGGGAAAGCCTCTCTGCTGCTCAGGATGTGCTGACAGCACAAACTGCAGCAAAGCCAGTCAATGGGATGGCAAAACGTAGGGACAGAAACCAAGTGCTTGATGAAGGTGCAGAAATCACAGTGAGAGACTTGGACAAGCAGGGAGAGAGGCAGGGAAGGAGGAAAGGAGAGCAATGGCAGGACAGGAGGTGATGCCCCAACACACCCCATGCTGAGAATGGGATTTCAGTCCCAACATGCTCCAAAATCCACATGTTAGCATGGAACAAAAAAAGCATCTGAGATGAACAGCCCTGTCAGGACACAATTCCAGACTCTGTCTTTCATTCCCACAGGGCCACATGGAACACTTTTAAAAAATTTACTGCCATTCCACCTGTCAAGCAACACGACAAGCTCTGCAGCTCAGCTCCAGACACATGATATTAAGAGCACTGATCAGTCCTTTCAGTACCTGGAAAATATTTTGCTGTCCTGGCTACCAGCAGAACAAAACCCAGCCTGACTTTTCAGTTCAAAACCCTCCAAGACTGCAGGAAGATGTTTAGCATTAAAGCAGCTTTTTGTATGTTAAAAGCAAACAAAATGGACAAATGCAGAGTTTTGATGACACAGTGTTTTAGTCTTGCTTTTTACTTTTAGAGATGTGCTGCAGCAGATTAAATTTTTAAGGGTAACAAGCCAAGAGGAGTGAACAGTGAGTGTAAAGCCCAGCCGAGTGCGAGCCTGGCTCCTTCCCTGCTGGCTGCACAAGGTGGAGCAGCTGCTGCCGAGGAGGGGCCGCGTTCCCTCGCAGCGCTGCTCGGAGGTGCTGCCCACGTAGGTGTAAATACATCTGTCCTGTGCCATGGGCAGCAATCCATGCCCCCTCCTCCCCTCCCAGCCAGGCAGATGGTCCCTGTCCTGGCGAAAAATCACACTGCACAGCCCCGCTGAGCGATGTGTTTCCAGAAATGCGAGGGCAGATGTTAAATATGTTAAACACACGCTTTGCCCCCTGGAGGTTTCAGTTAAGGCTGCTGTCTCAATTTGGTCATTTTAGGCATGCCAGGCTTCTTGGATGTGAGGCATTCCTCTGAAATCCCTGCCTTAGAAATGCAGCTTTTCATGTTAATTTGGTGTGCTTTCATCAAATATTTTGGATGCAGAACAAATGAAGGAAGCTCTTGGCTTAGTGTGACACGGCTACGCAGGCTGTGCTGAAAATTATGATCCTCATTCATGAAAACTCTATTTACACAGCAGGGTATTTCCCATGACTGTTGTTTTTCCCCCTTGCATAAGCCTCACTGAGCATTTTAAATTTAATTAGCTTTTAAAATCACACAGAACAGGGCAGGGGCAGTTGGTGAACAGCACAATTTATGGGAAAACTATGATTATGAACATTCTGAATATTTTTAAGATATTCAAGAATAAAACATTCAATAAAATAAGGAAGGCTTATTACATTTGCAATAATTTGAGCAAGGTTTGCTGGTATCACCAAGCACTCAGGAAACAGCCTTTGCAATGAATTTTGCATGAATTATTATTGCAAGCCAAGTGGTTTTCCCCAAATCCTCCCCCCCAGTGCTCCTATCACCAGGTCCATAGGTGGATTTTAATTTCTTTTTCTGCCTTGTCTCACCTGGTTCTAAGTGTCCATTTCTGTCCACATTTCTGTCCTCCCTTGACCATTCTCTCCCAGTTACATTTTTGGTCTTTCCCCTCCCTGGGGAACTGTGGCTTCCTGCTCATCTCCTTGCACACCAACTCCCCCAGTCCCCCCTCCCTTCCTGCCCTCACCCACACCTGTTTCTGCTTTCCAAATTCACCTCATCAGTAGCACAATCTCTTTCCCTCACCTGTGTTTAAACTGTAAGCAGAAAAAAAAAAAAGGTAAAAATAAGCAGCTGAAATGTGTGTGTGAAGGAAATTAAACCTCAAGGTGACCAACCCTCCGACTGTTTCTTTACTGTTTCCTGAAATCCATTTCCAAGGACCTGTGATGTTCAGGCATTTATCTGCAGGCAGGCTCTGTGCTTAGGGCAACTGTGTGTTCACAGCTTGTGATCTGGCTCAAGGAACCCAAGGAAACTCCTGTTTCCATCAGTAAGAGAAGGACTGGCTTGCTGGGCAGGCAGGTATGTGGATACACAGGCATGCATGTGCACAGGGATCAGCCTCTGATCAGCACAACAACAGATTTTCCAGCATGTTCTGGAATCACTCAGGGAGAGGGCGAATATCCATGAGCTCTCCCCTGAAAAATAATTCCCAGTACAGGAAGCACAAGGTAGAATTGCCCCACGAGCAGGGTTTGAGCACTGAAGCAAAGGAGGCAGAACCTGCACTTGCCAAAAAGCAGGAAAATGGCAGGAAGCTGCAGGACTGCAAGTTGTTTTGTCCAACCACCTGCCATGCTTGATCTACTTTCCTTAAAAATGTAAATTTATGGATTAATCAGACTTCTAATTATAAAATATTCAGGGATTTGAACAACCAGAAATTGGGAGGAAAAAAATATAATCATCACCAATAGCTTTAGATATTACTTGCAATAAAAGAAGACCTGAAGTTTAGCAAGAGTCTCAACTGTTGAACAGTATCAATGAACTTGAAATTGTTACAGTTTATGAAGCTCATATAATCTTCTCAGTAATTACATGTATTTAGAGGAGCTTTCCCCAGCAAATACTCTGAAGTGCTTTATCGTGGCCCAGTGAGAAGTACCAAAGTGCAGCTGGCTCTGAACTCCACACGTGAATCACACAGCACAGAACAGCCACTTCAGAGGAAAAATAAGGTCAAGGAAACAGCAGGATCAGGTTTTGCCTTTCTGCTCAACCTGGCTTGCTGTATTTCCAGCCCTCACAGTCAAAAATCAATTCTGCTTGAAAAGGCTGGAATTCAAAATAAACAAACTTTTGTCAAGAAGCAAAACCATATTTTATTCTGATGGAATACAGCTCTGCTTATGTTTCATTCCAGTTCCTGGTGTGAAAATTCCTCCTGACCCACCCAAATGAATATTTTTGAATTTCTTTCATTTACTTCTCTGATGCTGCTTTTCCTGTCTCACCTCCCCTCCCACCCCCTTCTGTAGCCATAAAATCACATACACTGAAATTAAAGTAAGAAATAAGAGTAATTATCACTAGTAACACAAATTATTTCCATATGAATCATAAAGAAGAAGGTTCAGGAAGGTTTGTGCCACTTACCCTGTGCGTTTGGTGATGGTCCCCAAGGTCATTGGCTGCTTGATTTGGGCAAGAGGCAGCACCACAGTGAGACTGGGAAGGGGCAGCAGGCGAGGGTTGCCAGGGTTGTTGTTGGTGAAGTTGTTGTAAGTGTCTTGGCTGTTCAATTTACCTTGATGGGACAGAGATGTAACAAAGAACATTATTGCAATTTTTTTCTTCGTTAAGCATTTCTGCCAGAAATAAGATAAAAAAAGACACACAATAAAAAAGAAATAACAACCTCCCGTTGTAATAAAGAAAGTCTAAAAATGTCATCTTCTTTTCAGATAAAAAATAAACAGCAAATACTAATTTTATGTATGGGGATAAGCAAGGATTCCCTTCTGTGGAAGTGAAATTATTCCTGCTGCTGCTGCTTGCCTGTCAGTTTTGTTCACCAAAAAGTATTCGGGTTTGATTTGAAGAACAAGCTCTGGATTCCAATTCTCTCTCTTTTTTTTTTTTTTTTTTAAAAAGGAGTATCTGGAAGGGAATTGTTTTCCTAAAGTGCCACATACAGTGTTGGTAATTGGAAGTCCTGAAAAGGTCGCTTTTGTTGTCTCAATGGATAAAGACACAGAGAATAATCATCTGCAGAACGAAGGCTGGAGGAAAATATCAAGTAACTACAGAAAACAAAGCCGTGCCAAAGGACATGTAAAAATCAAAAAAGTATCGAAAAAGTCACAACATTCATATTCATTCAAAAAGAAGAGAATGAAACAGAGGTACTGAAAAAAAAGGAAAGGGCAAACATAAGCAGAAAATCCCCCAGAAGCCTAAATTTAGCCTGTTTCAAAGAGGTCTGTGCTGGATGGAAGCCCAGTCTGGATACGCTTCCTTACTCTGTATCACTCTGTAGTCACAACCTTTCATTCTTCAGCTGGAAAAGGAAACGAGCTCCAAATTTCATGGACAGTAAAGAAAGAAATGTGAAGAAACCGAAGAAAGAAGTTAAACAAAAAAAGGGGCCAGTCTGTTTGTAACGGAATCAAAAGTACTTCAAATAGACAAGCAACCATGAATTAAAAGGTTTAGATCATTAACTTGTTTTTCTGTGTTCCTGTAATGCTGTGAAACGCTGGCTTTGTTGGGAATCAAAAGGGAGCCATATTGGGAATTAGGTTCCTAAACAACTCTGCATTCTGCACAGATATTACACAAATCCCAGGCCAAAGCCACACAATCTGCCTCGAGAGCAGCCACCTTTTGCCAAGGAAGAAAAACAGCACAGCAAAGGGTTTCTCACAGGAAGCTGCCTGAAAAGCTTTAATGGTACTTCAGATGGATTGAAAATAGGAAAAGGAAGGCGAAAAAATCTTAATGAATGTCTCATCATCCTAAAGACACTCAAGGCTTCCTTCACCCTCCTTTTAATGCTATATAACTGTGAGCTTAGGGGGTTTATTTGGGGTTTTCTGCAAAGCCCCCAGACCTCTGCATGTCAGCAAGCACAATAACAGAAATGATGACATTACCAAGTGTATTCTGTGTGAGTATCTGGCCCCAGTGTCGCTCAATACGTTCAAGGGAAACTGCAAGGCTTTAATGAAGAACAAGCCTATTGAAGTCCCAGAGAGCAGATTTCATTAATAGCAATTTTCCTGCACCAACTTGGAATAAAAAGCAATGGGAAAAGAAAAAAAAAAACCAAAACAAAACAGCTCAGTTTTAAATTAGGACTGAGATGTAATTAATTTTTTTAAGATTAGCTCAATAATACATTCTTGGTTCTTGCAGAAAGGCATATGAACAGTTTTGTGCATTATTGTCTAATTAGTTACTGTTCATGCAATCAAGACCTCTCTGAAAGTGTCTCCCTCTCCCTTATTCCCCTTGATCCACATTTGCACAGCAAACATCACCAATATCCACCAAGGGGGTTCCAAATACCTGTAATTTGTTTTCTTCTACTTGGTAGGAATATAATGATTAACTATGACCTCCTGAACCAGAGGCTGTGCTGGAACAGCCCCCTCTCCCCTCTCAAGGCACATTTAATGACTCAGTGCCCTCCACACCCAACTGCACGTGAGTTTCCATATGCAAAACCTTGGGTTGGTTCAGTGGAATATTTGCATGCAAAGAAAGGAGGGATTTACAGACATCCAACTCAAGGATGAGCTGCTTTACTCCCATGCAAGCTGAGGAATCCCAAGGCAGTCAGGGATACTCAGAAAACTGCAGGATGAAGTCATTCCTTCAGAGTTTTTTATTAATTGCAGTAACATTCTACAATTCTCAGGCTCACACATAAGAAGACATAGAATAAACAAACAGTAAAAAAGTAATAAACTACAAAAAGAGAATGAAAATATATAAAAGAGGTGATGAATGGGACCAAAATCTAAGATGATTCCCCTTGGGAAAAAAAAAAACAAAAAAACATTTAGAAGGCCAAGAATTTAATTTGTAAATACATATTTGGAAGTGTAGCTTAATCTAATGTATACAAACCTCAAAAAAAATTAACTAAAGCAGGGCTCATAATGCAGAGCCCCAGCATGATAAAAAAATTCAGTTCTGACAAATGAAAAAGCTGGAACTACCAAACATATGTCACAATAACCCTTGCCTGCCAACCTGTATTTTCTGCAACAACATTCAGTTGCTTAATTGCAAAAAAATGTAATTACAAGTGATACAAGTCAAAAATCCAAAGCTGGAATGCTGCAGAAAGGAGGGAAATGATTTCTGACAGTAAAGTCATTCTTGAAAATCTGACTACAGTAAAATTAAGATGGTGTGGACGATTAAGGTTAAAGAAAACCCCATAATTTTCTGGTGTGCTGCTGTACCCACCCAGAAATTTGGAAAAGTCCCCTTCCATTCCTCCAGCCTTTCCAAGTAGGAAACTCCTGCAGTAAACAGGAGTTGTGTGTGCACAGGGCTGCTACATCAGGCCAAAAGAGCACAAAGAATGCAGCCAAGCATCAACATTATTTCTGCAGCTCAGGCAGTTGTTGATTCACTGTCAAAGGACAGGCAACAAATAAGCCAAAGTTTAAGTCTGCTAGAAATATCCAATATCTTTGCTCCAGAATGCTGAACTGCAGTTACCTCAGGCCACGTGGACAGTGTGTTTAGCTGTAAATGGTGACTGGGCTGTGCACTGACAGCTGCACACACATCACACCCCACCGACGGCTCACGGAACGCTTTCTGTTGCAATTTAGAGAAATCTAGAGAAAATTCATTGCCACCAGCACAGTCCCAGGGCAAATGTGCCCTCTCAAGGATCACTCTGAACATTTCCAGTGGAGCATCCAGAGTGAGAAGGCTCTTTCCCTTGGTAATCACCCTGAGTGGGAGCTCAACAGCCCTCAGGACCCCGAGCAGGGCAGTCCCTTGGGTCAAGTATTTGTCTTTCCACAGGGCTGCGAGGGAAGAGATTTTCAGATCAGAGTTCAAGAGCTGTGCACAGAATACATTAAAGCCCGTTTGGGCTAAGGTTTATTTTCCCATGTGCCTGCACTCCCTGTCCAGGGTGGGGCACAGCTCAGGACTTGCATTATTTCCACTGAAATATTACAGGCTCAGGGTCTGAATTCCTGGTCACAGCTAAACCCGCCTCAAAAAACTCCTACGGTTAATCCTCATTCAGCCTTTTAGACTTCCACTGGAGAGAAATAAAAGAAAAAAGGTCTTATGCCTCCATTTAAGCTGCTGGTAAATCTCTTATTAATTTTACTAAGGGACTTCCAAAAAGCCAAGGATGCCGTGTTGAGACATGGAAACCCAGTGGGTTCTGCCTTGGGACCTGCTGGTTGGCAGCCTGCAAAACCACCATCATCTCATCTCCCCAAACCTTTCCCAGACATTCCATCCCACTGATAACCAAAGGCAAAATGCATGAAGTTGAGGATAAAAGTGAAGAGAGCAAACAGCAGTGTGCTGTGCTGTGCTGTCAGAGGGAGGGAGCTGTATTCCCACCGAGGCCATCACTGACAGACTCGCTTCCACCGAGGAAAAAAGGGAGGCCTGAGAGTGCCGGACAAAAGAAATCCCAGCAGACAAAGGAAAAACAAATTTAAAGCACCATTATAAAACACAGATGCTATAAGGAAAATAAACTTCCCAAGATTTAGTGGTTTTTGACAAAGCTGGATGTCTGTGGAAAAGCCATCAGGAGCAGCTCCCAGGTATGGCTGGACAGGCATCCCCTCCCTCCTCAGCACAGCCCAGTTCTGACTCCTCTGGAAGAGTCACCCTCAGCTCCCCACACACCTTCACCACTGCAGTGCTCATTTACCAACAGCTACCATTTTATTTAGCATTATTTTATTTATAATAATTGTTAAACCTCTTCAGGCCTGAATATGAGATTCAAACATTTGATCAAATCGCACTTTTCTAAGTTTTCAAACTGTATTTTTGGATAAGAAAGTAAAGTTACTCCAAGTGGAAAATGCTCAAGCCTTGCAAGCTTCTAATGCTGTTCAAAAAGCAATCAATCAACTGAAAGCAATTAATACAGTAACTTGTCCTCTTCTGATCAACTCAGAGCCTTGATGAGTTCAGGCCAGATTTCAAATTGGTCAGGGTTTGAACAGAGCACTTGAGGGCACTGCTGTCAGAGACCATCTCTGAGGAGGCAGCAGGAGACACCCTGAGCTTGCCACTACAATGACAGAATTACCACCAAACTGAAATTAGATCCTTTTACCCATTACATTTCAGCATGTACATGAAACACCTCCCAGTCTAAATGCTGCAGGATTTTCTTTGGTGTCCAGAAATTCCACCCTGTCAAAGAGTAAAGCAAAGAGGACTTGGCCCAGACGATTTTTTTTCTGGTAGGAAAGTAATGATCAGAAGGATTTTATTTTCTCTATGCACTTTACATGAAAAACTAAAGTGGAATGAAGCACCTCTCAGCCTCATAATAAAATGTTCTATGTTGATTTTTTCCATTTTTCTTCCATTACTCCAATACAAAAAGCTTAGTAATGCAGTGTCATTAAAATTCAAACCCCACTTGATTAGCTTTTATATCTTACAGTATTTAACAGACTCCATTTCAAAGGGTACCACGTAGTCTACTGACATTAACACTACATATAAACATCTACAATTTGGGAAATAAAAACACAGTAACTCCAGGCTATGCAATCATGTGGAGGCCAAGCTGCAGGAAAATGAACCGTGTTTGGCCATTAGTTCTGTTTAGTGCAACACGGAGGATTCCTCAGCTAAACATTCCCTAATCATATAAAGCAAGGGAAATAAAATCCTTTCTAACTGGCAGGCAAAAAATGGCAGGAAAACCAGAAGTGTCATGGACGTGGTGGTTTATTTTGCTTTGCTTTTTATTCAATACAAAAGGTTTCCCGGATGAGAATGGAAAGCTTCCCAGCTTCAGTTCCAAGACTTTCACCCTCGTTTCTGACCTTTTCTCAGACATGTTCCAGGATAATCTGTAATCTACTACAGTCGGAAGAGGAAACAGCAGCGCCCTGGTGAGAAACGCTGCCTTGTGACCCGAGCAGAGCGCGGCGGAAGCAATGCTGGCTCAGGGAGCCCTCGGGAAGGGCCTGACAGACAAGCTCAGCAGTGTCCCCACAAACACCCTCGGCTCCACCAGCCCTAATTACTGCCAAAGTGGGCTTTTTCTTTCATGCTTTGTTTTATTCAGTCAAACATGTGTTATCTTTCTCTGTGAAATGTTAGACACTTTCCTAGAAAAAGTCAGGAAACTAATTATTTTAGTTAACGATCGCCTCTCAATTAAAGTTACATTGCCATTTCCTTGAATTGTGTCCTATCAAATTTAAACTCATTTCACACCCTAACCTTCAATATTTCCAATACAATTAGACCCATTAAAGGAGAAATATTATGTCTTAGCTGCTGCATGTATACCCACTTCATGTACTACTCAGAGCAACTTTTCCTCCCAGCTAAAGTGGTCCAAGTCCAAAGCCATCACTAATTTGACTCCACTGGAATGGGTTGGAGAAAACAACGCAGCCGGTTGTTTTTCTAACATTTCAAACCACTTGCTATCAAACCTTTGGAAACACAGCTGCACTAAATCTCACGACTGTCCTAAGGAAGCAGGAGTTGCTCTGTGGTTGCATCCAGGCAAGGCATGTGATGGTGACAGTCAGAGTGCTGTGCCGAGACACCAAGCGCCAGCCCAAGTGTCTCAGGCAGTGCTGAGACAGAGCCCTCTGCCCTCTCACCCCAGCTCCTTGAACTCCGGCCCTTCCGACTGCTCGGCAGCACCATCCACTCCAAATCTGAGCACGGCCTCAGAACAGTCTCTTCCCCCTTCTGAAGTTTTTCTTCTGCTATCTTCGCTCTCAAAAACTTTGTCTCCCAGTTATAGTGTCCCACTGATACCCAACAATCTCCTCTTGTTCTGGGCACAGCTTAGGAGAGAGAAGGAACTGCCAGGACCTCTTTGCTGCCTGTACCTCTACCAGGCCAAAGATGGATTATGAAAGAGCAGTCCCAACCTCAAGCTCTACCTGGGGTTTGATCTTGTCATTCATTTATACAATTACTGATGTATGGCTGGTCACCTTTCCTACCTCCATGTGTATTTCTTCCTTTCCTGCATTGAAAAGTAATTATTACATTGACAGTCCAGAGGAATCAAAAAGGAGAGAAAACCATTCTGTCAGAACTGTAACAATATCCTGGGCCCCACAGCTCCTCTCACAGCAGCTGTGAGGACATCCACAGTGCCAATTGCCTTGTGCAAAAAATAACTCCTTGAAAATCTGACACAAGTATCTGCTTCTTCCCTTGCTGCTCCCCCTCCTCATTTTGTACAGACACCAGTTTGCTGTGCTAAAGCTGCTCAAAGAGCCACACAACAAAGGTGTCTTGAAGCATTTCCTTGGAAAACAACCCCTCTGCCACACACACAAATCTGGCATAATAATCATCTTTCAGGACTTATTTAACTAAAAATACTGTTGGTGCAAATCTCAAGTCCATTTATGGGCAAAACTCGAAATAAAACCAACTAAACTGGTTTGCCAGCTGTTGACCCCAGGCTTTGCACAGGCAGCAGCAGCACTGTCTCAGCTGGGTTGTTCCAGATGGTGGTTCCCAGACCAACCAGCCAAACTGGCCATCCTGCTCTTGGGCATCTCCAACAAGCACCAGGCTCAGGCAGGGCCAGGTCCACACCATCCTCTTTGAGCCAGACCTCGCACCTGCAACTCTCCACAGACGGAAAGACTCCGAGATGAGTTTCTTGTAGCTATTGTGGGTGTAGCTGTGGAGTATTTTGCAAGCAACCACGAAGGGGCAGTGCCTCCCTCACTGCGCTGGGCCAGAGGCTGTGGCTGTGGCTACCACAGCACTGAACTTGAGTTTGCAAACCCCTGTGTGAGCTCAGACTAACACTGCACTAATGAGGTTATCGCACAGGCAGCCCCCGGGCACTGTGCACAGACTCTGTTACTCCCATTTCTTGCACATGGGAATTTTGCTAACACTGTCTGCTGGTGAATGATGAAGCGCTTGAGAAAACAAGTATGTACTACTGCTGCCCCTTGTCACATCTATCCATCATAATTCATATCAGCACAGCTCTGAATTCAAAGCCTTCTTTCAGGGATGGCTCTGAGATGCTTCAGCATCGTGAACTCTGGAAAACTTGGGCGTCTCAGACTTCCCTTACAAATGAAGGTCTTTTTTTTGTAGTGGGACAGCACAGTCAGAAAAACTCATCAGCCTGTCTAAGAAATTACAAAATGATTGGGCTGGAAATTTCTGAAGGACACCTTTGTGTGCAGCTGTGTTGGGTGAGAAGAAGAGGAAAATTCAATGGCAGCTGTGTTGGGTGAGGAGACAGGGAAAGTCCGAGCTTATTACAATTTAGTATTGATGATAAACTACATATTAATAAATCTGATTTTTTTATCCCCACCTTTTTACCTCTGCCTTATTTTCCCTCTAGCTGCAATCATTAGAACAAATATTTTAGCACCTTAATTCAATCTGAGTGGAATACATGGGATTGATCCCAAGTTATGTGGGGGAAAAAAAAGTGCCTTGAGAACCACTGCACTTGAGAACTTGATAATAATATCCATGGGTAATTATAATAAATGGCTTGTCTGAAACACCCATAGAATAGGAACTGAAGCAAACCACAGCAATCTCTCCCTCCTGCACCCTCCACACACCCTCGGCAGCTCTGCTCTCTTACCCATGACCATTAAGGATGTTTTCTGGCTCCGTGACAGCATCGTGACTCAGGTCATGAGAAGTGTCAAAGATGCATTTCCTTGAGATGGGAAAAAGCAACTGATTTTAACAGCCCACAAAGACTAAGCTAAAAAGAATAAGCCAAATCAGCACATTTAAGGGTAAAGATAAACCTTTTAAAAGATACAAGTATATTTTACTCCCAATCTTAATGCTTACGTTTCTTTCCATAAAGTCTTTACATTTTTCAGACTATCAAAAATGCACAGTTGATTAAATGCCTTACTTACAAATAATAAACTGAAAAAAAAGGACAACAAGGGCAGCACCCATTTACTGCACAATCCATCACCAACCATACAGACAGGGAATCTGATTCAGGCTGCAGGCATGAGGGAGCAGCCCTGGATTCCCAGAATACCCACTGCCAGGGGAAACAGAAGGTGTTGGGGCTTGAACCCAGAAGGTCCATCAGATAAAACAATTGTTCCCACCAGCTCTTGTCCCATTCCTTGCCCTCGCTGGTTGCTAACACGGAGCTTCACATGCTTTCACATTCCCTCATGCCAAACCTTCCTTGTCATACAACACCCTCCATACTTCAACCTCCTCCTTCAGCTGATACAGTCTCTTGAAAAACTCTAGATTCTACTTTCTCACCTTGTGATCAAACACACTGCAGGCTTCTATCAGGTGAGCAAAGCTACTTTTTGTCATTTCACTGATCGCAGCTCCCTCGAGCCACTTACATTCCTTGACCCTCCAACAAATGTCTGGACCGCCCTGTCTCCCCTGTGCCAGACCTCCCTCCTCCTGACCCAACCCCAGCCACTGCTCTGCTCTGGCCACCACCACCCCACAGAGAACCTTTCCTGCATCACTCCTTCAGTGACTGGCTCTGTTCAGCTGGCTTGTTATTTCAGAGCTCAGCCTTAGTGATCATAGAATGGATTGGGTTGGAAAAGACCTCCGAGATCATCAAGTCCAACCCTTGGGCCAACTCCAGTCCCTTTACCAGATCATGGCACTCAGTGCCACGGCCAAGCTCAGTAGAAAAACCTCCAGGGATGGGGAATCCACCCCCTCTCTGGGCAGCCCATTCCAATGCCTGAGCACTCTCTCTGCAAAGAAGTTTTTTCTGCTCTCCAACTTCAATTTCCCCTGGCAGAGCTTGAGCCCATCGTGCCCCCTTGTCCTATTGCTGAGTGCCTGGGAGAAGAGACCAAGACCCACCTGGCCAGAACTTCCCTTCAGGCAGTTCCAGACAGTGCTGAGGTCACCTCTGAGCCTCCTCTTCTCCAGGCTGAACACCCCCAGCTCCCTCAGCCTCTCCCCACAGCACTTGTGCTCCAGTCCCTTCTCCAGCCTCGTTGCTCTTCTCTGGACCCGTTCCATGATGGGTTTTATGTAGATTGCACTCATTTCTCCCTACAACACTGCTCAGCTGTACAAAGTTTATCTATCCAGCCCTCTGCACAGACACAAAGCACATTGAGAGGACAAAGCTAAGCGTGTTCCTTCTCAGGATCATTAATATTATTTATCAGTTTCCAATTGGCAACTGCAAACCCGACCAAAGCGCTGCATCAGCTGCAGGATGTTGTTACTGCTCAGTGAGGGGAAGGAAATGCACCAGCCTGGCCTTTATATACCTGGTTAACTGGGGAGATTTGCAGATGGCAAAACGTGGGTTTACTGTAAATTAAGAGGAAGTAATTGAGGGAACAATTGCAATAACCATAAACCCCTAGAATGTGATGGTAGTAAGTAATTTTCAGATAAACACTTAAAATTCCAGTTCCTTCGTTCACTCCCTCAATGAACATCAGCACTTATCAAAATTGTCTTCAATTTTATGTTGCACTGCCTATCTTGAGAGCTACAATTCCCTCCTGGTGTCCATCTCCTTCAATTTATCCAGAATATTCCCAAATTCTTTTTCAAGTATCCATGTATTTGCCCCAGTCTCCAACCTACACTGTTTACCTGCTTAAAAACACTTTATGTACAGACACGACCTTCCCTTGGGACAGAATTTACCAGCCAACTTCCCTACTTATCTGAGGGGAATGGATCTCTTCCTTCCACTTCAGAAACCATCCAAAATACACCAAAATACGCCACTGACCGTCAATTACCAAAAAAAAAAACCAAAAAACCAAAAAAAACCCAAAACAAAACAGAAAGAGGGGGATAAAATCAAAAATGCTGCTAAAAACACAGCTTATTTACCACCAGTTCCCAAAGTGGTGCTTCCAGCTGCTCCCTCCTCTTTTCCCAGCCCTACACGGGGGCACTTCCATTGGAATCACAGCACGGCCTCCAAAAGCCGTTAGTAGAAAGGCAAATTAATTCCCGACTGCCTTAAAAACCTGTGAGGGGAAACTTGGGACGTGAGGGTGGGAAAAATCGCCAGGGCCTTCGAGCAGCACGCACGCTGCACGGCGACCTGGAGGGTTTGTACTTGCCATGGAATAAATATTTATAATGTTTAGAGGAGTAGCTCAGCGCCTGTATCAGCGGGGAAAGAAGGTTTGTTTTCTTTATTTATTTATTTACTCCGCCGGGTCCCCCCCGCCAGGGCCGGTCCCGCCTGAGGCGCCATGGCCGGGCGGAGAGCGCCCCCTGCCGGGCGGCGCTGAGGGCACCGCCGGACCCGCCCGCGCTTCCCGATGGAAATCCGTAAAAATCCGTAAAAATTAGTAAATAAAGGCACTAATTACCCACGTGCGCAACTCTGTGTCTGCTCGCTGTGCTTTGTGTGTCCGTGCAGAGGGGTAGGCTGCACTTATGTACAGCCAAAAGGCGTTCTAAGGAGAAACCCGTGCAATCGGTCGCTAAAATTGAGCTTTGAAATAAGGAGAGGCATTTTCAGAGGGAATAAAATCAGGCTTCGAAATGACGCTGGAAAAGGAATTGTTTGAAATTATGTTTAAGTAAAAAATACCCGAGTGTGATGCTGTGGAGGAGCACAACAATTACACAAATGGGAATGTTAAAAGCACATTAAAACTGCTGTTGATTTTTGCACAATTCTACAAACTATTTTTATCGAGAGATGCCACAGATTATAAAGAGAAAACTGAAATTTAACAGACACTTTTCAAAGAACCGTGTTGGGCTCTGTTGGCAGCGTTTGGGGTTAAACTCTGTGAAGGAACTGCCCTCCGGTGCTTTAAGTTATTATACAGTTAATTTTCTTCGAAACTATTTCTGTCTGCTTCTCTCTAAATAGGTGGTTTCTTAAGTGAGTGTTACTTAAAGGAAACCAATCTGTTTTTCAGGAAGGGCTGATGATGTCAGGCCTTTCAACTCTGCTTTCCCATAAGAATTCTTCTAGTAAAAGGAGTTTCACTCTGGGAAATAGTGAAAAGTAACGTGAAAATATTTAAAGCATCTCAGGCTGCGTGTTTATCAAACCTCCAGTTTTGTGCTTGGATTTCAATCATGTTGTGATTGTAACAAACGAAGGGAAAGCGAGACAAGACCTTTTGGGTTTTAAAATTAGAAAAGATTTTGCAATGAAAAACGTGCCATGCTAAAATATTTATGAAGAGATAAATATCAGCTTCAGTGCACTATATCCAGAACATGTTTTTTCATAATTCTAAATATATCTACTCCATCTCAGCATCGGTATTAAATCTGGAAAAATAGAGTGATGTATTATGAATAATTTTTTGGCAAAATCACACCATCCAAATAAATACTTCAATCCCCAACAAAATGCAAGACAAATTCAGAGAGTATCATATTATTATAGAATGTTTTTAGTAGGTGTGGGGGTGTAGTGGATTATTTGTTCTGTTACTGAAATTTCCTGCAACAAAGAAACTCCAAGCGGAGCTACAGAGACTTTGTTTCACTTACTGATGGCAGCACTCTGTAAATTTTAATTTGAAGAATAAAAATACAAGGAGTTATATATAGCTTTCAATTTTCCAAACTACATTTTTACAGCTAAATGCTCCTTGCTATTCCCATATAGGTGTCCTGAAGAGAACAGGGACATGTTTGCATCACCAAGGACATAGTTCTGCTTTCACAACTCATCCCTTAATCCTCCCATGACACCTGTGAGAGGTAAGAACCAGAAACCCCATTTTATACAAGTAAAAAGGTCATGTAAGGCCATATTCTACCCTAATACTCACGCCCACGACCATCTGATGTCATAATAGTCTTATAATAGTAAAAGCCCATAAAAGGATCCCAACCTAACTCAGATATTCCTGACAACTCTGGCAATGCAAAGGAACGACAAAAACACGACGATTAACAGACAGAACAGCCCAAACAAAATCCCCGTCGGGTACAGAAGGTGCAAAGGAAATATCTCTTTGTCATCCTCTATTTAACAGTTTACTTCATTCTGCTAAAAAGAACAGAGCCAAACTGTGATTCATTTGGAAATGAAATCATCTCCACCCCCAGTAAAGGCTGACATTGTGTGGGCAAACAGTTCCTGGGGTGCTCCAACTAAATGTAAATAGATTGCCTTGCTACTAAACACACACAGCAAAGGGTTTCATTTTGAAACCAGGAGATGAAAAATATGACAGAGCATAAACTGAAAATATTGACAAGAACAAAAGCTAATCACAGGTTACCATCAGCAAGTTACAATTGCTAATCAAAGAAAGAAGATAAGGCAGTGCTCTGTGCACAGCAGTCCAGTCTTTGGCACAAGGCTGTGGTAATGATATTGTAATGCAAAAGCAATATTAGCAGAAGGATTAACAGTAGCTTTTTTAACTTAGGGTTTATTTAAACCTTTCTAGATTGCAAAGGACACAGAAAAAATCCTCCAGTTCGCCACAGTCTTCTCTGAATCAGTCACCTCATCAACAGTTTCTCCCAGTGCAGTGGTGCTCTCCAGGTTTTATTTCCATTATAATCAGCTGCATTTAGAGGATGATTAAGGAAAGTAACAGTTATTCTTCTTGAAGGAGACTACAAAGCTAAAGTAATTCCACACATGGGAACACAGAGATTATTACCGTTGTCACACAGCAGAAAGCTGATAGACAAAATCAGCCAAATAAAATTTACCAGGGGTTGCAGAGAGAGTTAAAAAAAGTAAAGCAAGGAATGAAATCCAGGACTGCTCTTCTCTGTTCTGAGAACTGGTTTGCACTCCTGTCCCCAGCCTGCTGTAACTCCTCCAAACAACAATAATTTAACATTATAATATGGTAAGGAGCTGTTACAATCTGAGTAAACACATCTTAGCTCCCAAATTAAAATCCTCATCGGTCTCTGGCCAATCCAGCTGCCACACACGATCCCTCTGCTGAAAGTCGCTGGGAACTTCAGGCATTTTTTTTACAAGTTGATGATAAATGGCTTTTTATAAAAAGCCTGTAAGAGGGTTCAATATCCTGCCTGCCTGCAGCAGGTAAACTGAAACATTACTGAAATGAAAAAGCAGCAATAAAATTACTGAAAATAATGCAGTATTTTACCAAATGGACTCTTTAAAATGAAACTACTTTATCTTTTTTTTTTTTTTTTTTTACAACTCTGCTGACTCCTCTACACAATCCCCACAAATTTCTCATGGAAAATTTTCATAAGCAGGTTTGTGAGTTACCAGCACACAGTCTGAGCCCGTGTCCAACTTCAAGCCCTTCAGCACTGAAGTGATGAGAAGGATCTGTGTGAAGTCCTCCAGGAGCCAACGTTACCCTCCTGCCTTAATTCTCAGCACCCACTGCAGCCCTCCAATGGAGCTAATTGTTTAAATAGAGCTCATTTTCAGGCAATGATGACTGCACAGAGATCTTGAAAGAAATCTGATTTATCATCTTTCAAGACAGACATTTGCCAAGCAAAGTCTCAGAACTCGTGAGACACTCCCCTAAAAAGCTGCTCCCTTTCTTTCAGGAACTCCTCCATGCAGGCCTGGACAACCTGCCCACCACTGAACATCCTGCAGCACGTGAATCTGTTGATTCTTCTTTTTAAAAGAAGTGTTACATCTATTGAGAACTTCAAATGCACCTCAGAGCACTGCAAAGACAACAACTTACTGCAGTTTCCCTTGACAGAAAACAGAATTGGCTGGATGAAAGCTACACAAATTGATAGTTCCTTCCTCTCCTCTATGTGATGTCAACAGTTGAAAGGGATTGGATGTGCCACAGCAAACCTTTAGCAGTTGCCAGCCTGTTTGAGGCCTGACAGGCTGAGCAGTGATGAGAGAAAGTAAAATGGCAGATGCACAACTGTCTGCAAGGAGGAGGAAACCTCAGAGCACGTTCTGGGTGTCTTCCAGTGGCTCTAGGCAGAAGAGCAGGGCTCCAGAACAGCTATGCACAAACCTTTGTTCAGAAAAGTCCAAAGAAAGGAGAAAATACAGAGGCTTCTTCTGAGACAAGTCTGGTTCCTTTAATAATCACCAACTCATAAAACAGTTCCTTTGATTCAGAAACGCCACAAAGGTTCTCTCTATAGCAGAAAGCCCAGCACATAGCTGGGCTTTCACAAGCACCAATCCTACTCATAATTAGGGAAGAGGGACTGTTCCTGGCCATTTTTAACACTCTCAGACTGGAAAAGGGTGGGTACTCCTAAAATGCTGCTATTTAAACATTCATTTCCATGGAAGTTGTGACTTACTCTTGATAGAAAGGAGGCACAAGGATGCAGCAAATCATGAATCCAAACAAAGCAGCTTCTAGCACAGACCTCATGAAAGAGAAGGGCAGAAGGAATGGCAAAGACAAAAGTGAAGAAGCTGTGACAAGGATGATTTTTGAAACTTTTTTGAGGCTTCTCTTCACATCCTTTGAGTGTCTCCACCACAGGACCAGGATGGACAGATCAAATCTTACAGGTTTCTTCCCTTTGCACGTTATTTGTCACATTGTGCACACACACACACACAAAAAGTGGACAAAAATCTGTGCCATCACCTTCCCATTGCTTTGTTTCCACATTTCTCCTCAAGCAGCTTTTACTGCAGATATCCAGATGTGCTTCCTGATCACTGAGGCTGATGAGCAAGGAGAATTTTAGGTGATTGCCCTTGAATACAGACCAGATTACTGACTGTGTGCTAGATGGAAACTAAACTTGAAACCTAAACACCCCAAAACTATCAGTTTAGAGGGGAAATTATTAACACATCTCTGATAGCATCATTTACTTCAGTTGCAAAACTACAACTGTCTTTGTGAGGTATTTAAACCTTGAATCATAGAATAGAATCATAGAATAGATTGGGTTGGAGAAGACCTCCAAGATCATCAAGTCCAACCCTTGATCCAAGCCCACTGTGATCACCAGCCCAGGGCATGCCATGCCCTGGGCTGGTGATCACAGTGGGGTTGGATCAACACGTGGTTGGATCAAGTCATGGTGATCACAGTGGGGTTGGATCAACACGTGGTGGATTCTCACTCAGTGCCACATCCATAGAATCACAGAATGGATTGGGTTGGAAAAGACCTCCCAGATCATCAAGTCCAACCCTTGGTCCAACTCCAGTCCCTTTACCAGATCATGGCACTCAGTGCCACGGCCAAGCTCAGTTGAAAAACCTCCAGGGATGGGGAATCCACCCCCTCTCTGGGCAGCCCATTCCAATGCCTGAGCACTCTCTCTGCAAAGAAGTTTTTTCTGCTCTCCAACTTAACCGGCTCATTCCAGCAATACCTGCACAGTGCACAACACGCAGCACCTTATTGGATGAAATTGATTTGTTTTTGATAAGGGGGAGGAAAGAAAGGAAAGAAGTGGCTTTACCATGGAGTGGTGAGCCAGAGGGGCTGCTGGACAGGCCTGGGACGGGGCTGCAGCGTCCTCCCTGCTTGGATGTGAGCTCCTGCTCGATCTCCTCCAGCCCCGCGCTCTTCTGGAAGCGGCTCATGCGGTTCACCACGCGGGGGGACATGTGAGTCCTGACACAGGGCTGGCCCCCGTAGGGATTGATGGGGAACACGTGGGACGTGCCCCGGAGCGTGCTGACCACCACCCAGCGACAGTCGTGGCTGAAGGAGATGTCCTGCACCTGGAAAACACACAGGGAGACGGGGGATGAGTCACCAGCACACACCTCTAACACAGCGACCAGCCGAGCTTTAAACCACCACCAATCTTAACTGGAAATGGCAATAAACCCCCTGAATTTGCCCAATAACTTCAGTATTTATCAATGAATTTAGTATTCAGCATACTTTATATAAACCATATATATTATTAAATATGACTTTCAGTGTAATACCCAGTTTTGAATTTTGTGTACTTTTCAAAAGATTCTGAGATTTGCCTTTTCAACAGGCCTGAAGTTATGAAAACAAACCACAGTGCAAAGTGCCACAGAAAGCCACAAGAGCTTGGTAGAATTTTCAAATAGAATTTAGTTCTAAAAAGGGCTGGGAAATTGTTTCAATTACATGTTTTGTATTTGCTTGTTTAATTTTTAGAGATTGCCCAAAAAGGGGCAAAAGGAGGGATGAGAAGAAGAGAGATCTCACCCACTGGGCCTGGGTTTGACAAATACTGGCACAAGTCTTACTTTGGCTTAAAATGGTCAGTTTTGAAGCAAATATAAAAATACAGTTGAACATTTTCCACTACAGTTACTCCTTGCATAGATCTCAGATATGAAGTCCAGAAGGATTTCATTCTCTTTTAAGTGTGCTTTACACAACACTTTGATGGAAAGCAAATTCTTCTTTCTGAAGGAATGCTTTAAAAGAGAGATTAAAGTTTGTTTCCAACCCGGTCCTGGCAGACAACTCAAGAAAACAAGTAGTCAAGGTTAAAATGATTTATCATAGAGAAAAAAAGGCCTAAAACAATTCTTCCAAAATTGTTTTTAAAGGTAAAAGCTGAGTAAAAAGAACCACGTACACAAGTGGGATTTACCACAGCAAACAAACATATAGAGGAAGGATTAGTTTTCATTATATTATTAAACAGCATAAACTAAATAAAATTCTTTAAGATTTCACTGAAGTCAGTTTTACAATACACTAGGTACTCAAATTGGAGTAAACACTGATAAAATCTTGACAAATATTCCAGAAATGCACTTCAGCTATTCCAGACAAAAGCAGCAAAGTATTCATCAAAGTGCAAGTTTCCAACTGAGCCCTGAAGCCTTGGAGATAAAAAAGGGGATTTAAGCCTTGCGACTTGCGACAAGATATTTGGCTGACAGACTGTCACGACACAAAATGCTTCACCAACGTTGCACAGATAAAGTCGCTACACACCTGCTCCTTTCAGTCGCGCTGACAAACCCGAACGATCCGCTAACGATGCAGCCCAAGCCGCTCCCAAAATGTGCCAGCTTTGGCACTCCAGGGATTCCGCTGTTACCGACCCGAGTCACAGCTCTTGGAGCTCCCAGTTTGCTTACAAAGTGTCTCACCTTAATAGCTTGTTCAAAAGGGATTAGAGACCCCACAGGGATTAACAAGGGCCAAATAACGAAACCCCGAAGCTGTGGGAAAACGAGAGCACCAGGAGTATTGCAGGACTTGCTGTTTAAAGGGGTGAATTCTAGAGGTTAAAACCAAACATAAGAACTGTGTACAAATTGCCACCCTCAGTTACAACAGAACTATGAGATGACAGAGGCAAAAAATGACATCTCACTGACTGTATAACAGAAATGTGTGTTTCCACTTTAATGCTGCTTTCAGTTGGCATCCTAAGGGTTATGCTGTTTTAAAAACTACACACAGCAGCCCTGGCATATGACAAGCCAAGAGACTGGGAAACAATCACTACAGGATGTTTTCTTCTCAGTGTAAACATTACACAGAGAAAAAGTATTGCTGATCTACGGGAAGAAAATGTGGAACTACGTAACCCAAAAGGCTCTCTTTAAAAACAGCAATCAGGCAGAGTGGGTATCGCGGCCATCACTGCTTAAAATATGACTGAAACCACAGAGGCACAAGGGGTTTAATGCTCAGGAGCAACAGGAGAAAAAAAGTGTTGACAGATGAGTGTGCAATGAATTAAAATTTATAGGAACAGAGCTACGAACCCCTACTCAGCAGGGGCAAAAATCATTCTGGAGGCTGCTGACACACACGTGGTAATTCCACCTATCTCCTCCTGGTGTCCAACACGGCCTCGCTGTCTCCCACAGACAAACGAAGAGTAGCAGCACCACAGAAATTCAAGGGGGTGATTCAGGGACTGTTTCCAGTTCCAAGGGCAGAATGAAACAGGCTTATATCAAACCCACACAATCCACCTGTGTGATGGGAAGGAGCCCGTCCCTTTCCAGCAGCCCTGGGAGGCTGCAGGGGACCAGGCTGAAGGGAGAGTGCTCAGAAATGACTGCAGAAGTGCCTATGACAAACCCCTATAAATTCTGGCCTCACCCTGCTTTCTCCACCACGCTGTTCCTGTACATTACACAGAGTTCTCCACTGCTTGGAGTATAAACAAACTGCACAGTGGCCCATTAGTGGTTTTCAAGTTTATGCAAAGCGTTGCAATTTATTGCTGTCCTTTAGGTTAATGTACTATTATTTCATGTATTTAGAATATATTTCTGGATTTGTTGTTAATTGTGATGTAATGTTTAGATCCCAAAGATCAATCAAGAGCCCATAGTGTTTACAGATATATGTTAATAAAGTACAAAGTACACCAGATCTCTCACAATGCACAGTTTATTCTATAGCTCAAGGTCAAGGGCACATTTAATACTCATGTCTGTAATTCAAAATTTTATCCACCCTCTTCTGTCTGGGCCAGTAAAGGGAATTACAGACCTGAGATTTTGTTTAACTTGGGAACCCTTAAGATACTTTCAGTTGCAATACTAAATCCTTTTGTGGGAAAATCAGTGCTCTCTCCTAGTTTTACATCCATTTTTTCTGAGCAGTTTGGTCCCTTAAGCTTCACACTGCATTTCCCACATATCCAAAAGTCTCGGTGAAATCCCTGGATACTCCAAGTCCTCATCAGGAACACCAAAGGCTTCTCTGGCCCAAAGGAATGCACTTAAGGCAACCACAGAATGTTATAAGGAAGCACATCCTCCATTTCGCCCGTGTCTAACCCAAGGATCCTGTGACTCCCATCCTCAGCTTCCTTCAGCTCTGGCATTTCTCTCACCTTCACCATTTGTTTCACACAACCCTTTCCACAAAAGAATTCACTTCAAACTTCCATAAATTCTTTTCAGTCTTCCACTCTCTTCGAAGAATTCCAGAATGGTTTAGGGGCCTTCCCCTATCCCAGGTTGCTCCAAGCCCTGTCCAATCTGGCCTTGGACACTTCCAGGGATGGGGCAGCCACAGCTTCTCTGCCCAGCCTGTGCCAGGGCCTGCCCACCCTCACAGGGAGGAATTTCTGCCCAAAATCCCATCCAACCCTGCCCTCTGTCAGTGTGAAGCCATTCCCCTTGTCCTGTTCACTCCATGCTCTCCTAAATAGTCTCTCTTCTCCATCTTTCTTGTCAACTCCTTCAGGTACTGGAAGGCTTTAATTACATCATCCCAGAGTTTTCTCTTCTTCAAACACAACAACCCCAGCTCTTTCAGCCTTTCCTCACAGGAGAGGTGCTCCAGCCCTCTGATCATCTTGGTGGCCTTCTCTGGACTTGCTCCAACAGGTCAATGTCCTTCCTGTCTTCCCTTGCTCTCCTTCAATTACTCATCTATACTTCTAACTTCCACTACCCTATTTGCCTGTGTTTCCAACACTTTGATGATGTAAAACCCTCCAGAAAACTGAATTAAAATGTAGCTGCCACATTCAGAGCCTGCCCTGAGTGAGACAGTCAGGCAATTTAACATGTGGAGTCCTACCAGGACACGTCATGTGTCAACAGATCTACTGAAGTTCAGCTTTCTAGACAGTACAGATCAAAAATCCCTTCTGACATTGCAGAATCACAGAATGGGTCAGGCTGGAAGGGCCACAGTGGGTCACCTGGTCCAACCTCCCTCTCCTGCAGCACAGCACTCACACATGTACTGGCACTAATTCTGTTAGCAAGGAGAAGGAGCTTTACTGGGCTGTCCCAGCACCTCCCAGGCACATCCATCATGCAGCAGTTAAAAAACAAACCTCACAGCTGAACCTATTTCAATAATAATGACAAGAAATAAACCACATTTTGATCTTCCTAGTGCTCTTTTTCCTTTTTCCCTACCACCCCTTTTTCATTTGTGGGGAGTTACACCAGGTGCAATCTGTATATTCTGATGCACTTCACTCCATTTAATTAAACTTTAATAGTTAATTGAAGCAACAGTGAAGAGGGACTAGCACTGCTGCAGCAGGAGCTTGACCTGTTCATGCTCACTGTGCTGTGTCACAGAGAAAACACACCATTACTTGCAGCACAGGACTTAAGTATTTAATTATGCTGTGCAGGGAGATGGCAGAAGGAAAAACCCAGTATCATTAACCATGAGAAAGAGCAGCAGTACTGAGGAGTGAGGGGTCAAAATAAATTAGGAAACTGGTCTGTATGTGAATTTTTTTGGTTGAGAAAATCAAGGAAATGATGTAGCAATGAATACAAATGAAAAAATAATAAAATCATGGACTACACGATATGATTTATCAGACCAACACAAACCCAACTCTGTCTCCCCGAGTCCTCAAAAGTGATTTCAGATTTCACTTTCTCCCTGGGCACAGGGAGATGTTCACGTGGGTCCCTCAGCCAGAGCAGAGCTGCCTATTAATGACTGAAACTGCTCCAAGCTCTGGCTCCTCAAGCCACTCAAGCTACTTCTAATTGCAGCAGCTTCTTCTTGTCTGCTCTCATCAAAGACTCATCAACTTCCCCAAATCAATCTTTATTATTTCAAGTCTGTGCCCAGCTTATTTCCTAGAAATAAGAAAGTCTCTCTTCCAGAGACTATTTCAATAATTGCAAAAATATGAGCATGTCAAAAGGCAGGAAAAAATTCCTGTTGGCCATGGAGGTTCACATCAAAGGTTTGTAAGTTGTTCCAGTGTCTCACTGCCTGGACATGGGACACAACATAACCCTGCACAGTCTCTGTGAAATCACATCCCAAAAACATTCACTCATTCCCTAGAAAAGCACAAAACTGCTCCTGCTCTGTGGCAGCCCAGGCTGGAACATTGTTCTCGTGCCTTGTGTTCACCTGGGCGAGTGCAGGCAGTGGGAGCAGCAGTGTGGGAGCAGCAGTGTGGGAGCAGCAGTGTGGGAGCAGCAGTGTGGGAGCAGCGCAGTGTGGGAGCAGCGCAGTGTGGGAGCAGCGCAGTGTGGGAGCAGCAGTGGGGGAGCAGCGCAGTGGGGGAGCAGCAGTGGGGGAGCAGCGCAGTGGGGGAGCAGCAGTGGGGGAGCAGCAGTGGGGGAGCAGCAGTGGGGGAGCAGCAGTGGGGGAGCAGCACTGGGGGGGAGCAGCACTGGGGGGGAGCAGCACTGGGGGGGAGCAGCACTGGGGGGGAGCAGCAGTGTGGGAGCAGCAGTGTGGGAGCAGCAGTGTGGGAGCAGCAGTGTGGGAGCAGCAGTGGGAGCCAGGCTGACAGCAGAGTGGCAGTGCAGGAGGTCACTGAGGGCCTGGCCACCTGCCCAGCGATGTTATCACTGCCTTTGTTTGTTCTAGGCTGAGATAACACTGTTTGCAGGGATGGTGTGGTTGCTGTTTACCATTCCAGATCAAAGACACAGGATCATCAGGTGATGGTCTAACTTTCATCTGCAAGTGAATGAGCTTCCTCAGTTCAGAACATGCTATACCTTCATTGAAAACCTCCCCAAATGCACGGGGGTAAAAAACACGAGTGCAGTGAGCGTTGACTCACAATGCAAGAGCTGCAGGACAAGAAAATGTATCCTCAACCAACCCATGCACCACATGCACAGGCACAGTTCTCTTCTTTACAGCTGAACTGTCCAAGTGTGGATCCTCTGAGGCTTCAGCCTGTCTCTGGCACAGCTGATACAACCAGCCCTTGGAATGGACATTCCTGGTGTTATTTGGTGCATCAGACATGCTGCTTTTTGTCCTCTTAAGGGAAAAAAATTGTAAATCCAAAGTGGCACTTAAGGACTAAAAGATATTAATTAATCTGATGTAACCAAAACAGCGACTTCTGCCCGTGTCTGCAGAAAAGTGACTTTGAACGTTGTGACCTTGGGACTTGCATCACCCCAACCAGTGAACTGTCTGAGCACTTCACATTCTTCCATGGCCATTGTCCTCGCAATTCCCTCCTGAGGCACAGGTCCCCTTGCCTTCTTACTCCATCTTCATCCCAGTCACACCAAAGGCCAGTGGCTTTGTTAGGAACTGAGGGATCTTCACAGTCATGACTCGATGTTTGATTCAGCACAAAAAGCTTCTTCCTGTATTTGCTGCTCAGTGTCAGCAAATACAACACAATTTGCCATAACAGCACTTTAAAACTCAATAACACTCTGTTTGGTCGTTCAAAGCACACAGGAGGAGAAAAGGAAAGCCATGTTAGGGACAGTAACTGTGAAGAGCCAGAAATGATGTTGCTGCTCCTCCTTCATTTGTACCAAGGGCAGCGGAAGCTCAGAAACCTCAGCAAGAACAGTACCCAGATGTCCCTCAGCATCCTGACACCAACACCAAGTGGTCTGGCAGGGACAGGCCCCTGAAACAAAGATCACTGACAGCTGACAGGTGGGTGAGATGGAGACACTGCCTGATGGCAGCAATCCATCAGGAAACACCGTTATCAAATCACAAAACTCGCTTCTTTCCCTTTAATGCACACTGAGTGTGCAACACAATCCACTGAGAGGCTTCTGTAAGGGATGGCAGAGGGGACTTCTGTCCCTTTCTCTTGGGAGACAGGTGAGAAACACAAGCTACTGCTCTGCCCTCCAACCATGAAAGGCAAGGTAAGACAGAGACCAGGAATTCTGCAGTGCTGCAGATGGGGATAGTCCAGAGCTGGTGCTCCAAACCGGGCAAAACTGCAATTCATGCATTGCTGTAACACCAGATATTCATCAATACCTGGAACACCAACAAACTTGGTTCCCAGGTTTCTGCTCCCAGAGTGAAAATGGCCTCCCATGTGTCACAATGCAGATCCAACACTTCTTGGGAAAATTGGTCTCCCAGTGTATTCCATGTGCAGTCAATTTGTGCAGGAGCAGCAATTCCCTGTGGAAACTTCTGTGTGTCCAGAGCTCAGGCACAGTCATGCAGGGAACAACCTGAAAGTTCTAGAAACATCACCCATGTACCAGTCCTGTGTCCATGGACTGAATGGGCTTGTATCATCAGGGATAAGTATTAGCAGGAAGCACAATCACAGACAGAATCCCAGACTATTCCGAGCTGGAAGGGACCCACAACACTAATGGCTCACAAAACAAGGGCAGAAAAGTCAACACATCAGCTGGGAAAGAAGGAGATTTGGGCAATGTGGGGTGAGGCTCTGCCAGCCACAATCTCCTCTACACATGCAGATGATTTCAGCCTGGACAGTAAAATCCCACATACAACACAGGCATAATGATGATGTTTAAACAATTTATAATGGGTACTAGCTAAACAAATTCTGACACTGATAATCACTCATGTCCATCAACACAAATTAGAACTTTTTATAGCTCCAGTACAGAAGGTGACCTTTAAGACCATTGGCCTTGATTCAGTCAGCTTTAAACCAGGGAGGGGGGAAAAAGGAAAAAGGTCTGGTTGCAAATGTATAAATACTGTTCTGACCAGAAAGGAGGGACAGAGGCTCCCAGTGTGGGCCACAGAATATCTGCATTGAGGGTTTTATACTGAACAGTCACCAAAATTCTTGTCTAATGCTACTCATACATGACATTTACACAACAAAAGAGCAGCCCCATATACTGCTCTTCTCACCAAACAGCTACACATACTTTTATTCCAAAAGTAAGAAGTAAAACAATTCATCATATTATGTAAATCTTTTCAATGATGTGTATTGAGAATCACAGGTACCAATGGAATATTGTTTAATTATCCAGGGAGTTGTGAAACCCACTGACACACCTCAGACTGGTTAGAATTTTCTCCATTTTCCGCCATTCCAAAAGCCACACTGTTCACATCCCAAATGAAAACTGTGTGGCAAACTAGGAAAAAGTTTTACTATGTTGATTCTGAGAATTTTAATGCAAAGCTTTCACAGAGATGCTAATACTATACCCCAAACCCCCATGTATCAATAAGGGTTTCTTCTCTAAGACATGCTCTGTTTGGTTTCCAATGTGTGCCTTGAAAACAAATTTATCAGCTGTAAAAACCAGAAGAACATCTTTGTTCCTTGTGACTGGAGTCCTGTGCTTTGGTTTTCAATATTGAGTCTTTGTATGAAAGGAGAACAAAAATAACTCTAAAACATTAAATGCATTATAGAACGTGCTCTCGTGGATGACAGTGTGTACACACACAGATCTCAATGCTCTTTGTATTATTTATAAAAATTACTTGTTAGGACTATATATATTATCCCATAGGCACAGTTTTTCCTAATTTCCTCCCACTTCCCAGATGGGTTATTCCTTCTTTTAGCAAACCATTGCCTGTAACAGCAATTACACTTCTTCAGAAAAGCTTTAACTAAACTATCAGTAAATTAACTGCAGGCAGATTGAAACATTATCAACCACTGCTACATCCAATAGGGCTTTCAGAGTCTACTTGTTACAAAGAACTAAAGGGAGGTGGCACAAGTCACAGGAAAAAAGGGTTTGCAGGAACTGTAACGAGGGTACCACACCAATCCCAGCTCCCAGTGCCAGGGTCATAATCCCAGTGCCCGAGGCTTCTCCCTGTCACGCTGCTGTACATCTGCCAGGCTGTCACAAGCCTGTGCTTGCAGTGTGTAATTGCATCAGCAAGTGCAACACTCATTTCTTACCCTGTGGTGACATTTTTATTTCTGTATTTAAAGCAGGTTCCTCAGCAGTCACTCAGTGCTGTGAAGGTGGGGCTGTCCTGATGCCTGAGGGGGCTGCTGTGCAGGGCTCAGGCAGTGCCAGCAGGAGCAGCTCCCTGTCCCCCCTCCCACAGACACCCAGTTTGCTGAGCACTGGTTAAAATACCCCTCCAGACTTGCCCACCCTTGGCTGACCTCCTGCCTTCATCTCCATCGTTAAGGGTGGGATTTTTCAGCTGGGAAGTTCAACACGGATCGCTGCAGGTTCCCCCACTTTGCTGCGAGAAGTTAATCACAGCCCTTTGATTAAGTCTTCCTTTCAACTCTTTAATTGTCTGGCTGTGGCTTTTACCACCAGAGTCAAGCAAACCCTGACAGTTGCTCCACAGGCACGAGACAAATGTTGAACATGTTACACGAGAAAAGGTTAAGTGCAGACACAGCCAGTAATCAGGGCTCTTTGGAGGCTCTGCCAGAGCTGAATAAATCTGACAGCACCTCATTGCAAAGGGCAAGAATTTATTCTTGTCCAGGTTAAACGCTCTGCTCTTATCCCTTCTGTGGCTGGAACCTAAGAAAGGCTCTTTGTGTGCTGAAACAAACATTAAAGTGCCAACATACACAGAATGTATAAGGTGTCTGGGGATTGTTCTTCAGCAAAGAGTTCAACTTACTTTGGCTTCGGTCTCTCCCCTGTGAAGGGTGTACAAGTGATGGACGGCACTTTGTGAGGATGACCAAGGATGTGTCAGGATTTGGAAGACATGGAAATCGTGGCCTAAGGTGTCAGTAGTGACCAGCAACATCCCTGGGTAAAAAAAGAAAAGAAAAAAGAAATACAAAAGCACAAGAGATTAATCACTGCAAAAGAAGAGGCTTCCAATGTTTATCTAAAAAAGCAAGTGTGGCTTATATTTGGGTTTCTGGAAATAGAAGGAAACAGAGACAGAGAATTACTGAACTGAAAGGGATTCACCTCTTAAAAATGAATCAGAACTTCAACTGAAATCATATTCACAGTATTACTACTTAAGTATTAATATAGTATTACAACACAAATCTATAAAAGCCAACTGAAAAATCTGAATATTCTAACTAAATTTGAGACCTGTGTGACCAACATGAAGCATTAAAATGATGAATGTTGCAGCAAAACCCCAAAATGCTCCTCCCTGGGCAAGAGGACTCCAAGAAAGATTGATGTTTCCACAATAACAACTTTTTTGGAAGAAGAGACATTATCAAAACGCTGCCAAAACAATCCATACCAAACCAACCCTGAAGAAGCATCTTTATTACAAATGAAAGAAACTGTCTGATTTCCTGGTGAGAGGCAGCAAATCAGAGCTGAGAGCTTTCGAGTGAAATACTAAATTGGGTATTACCTTCATTGAAAACAGGTCACCGGTGGAGGTACTGAAATGACTCAATTAAAGATCAGAAGAATCACAGTGACTCGTATTTGTTACTTACCTTTTTCCTCACACGATGTGTCAGTCCATAACCCAGTTTTTAAACATATACAAACATATTTGAAGTCAATTTACCATAAAAAGCATGTTTTTATACAAAAAAATTAAGTATTTTTGCACATCTAAGACAAGTGGCAGAATGTAGAACTACAGTAACAAACTTCAGACTCATTTTTCAGTATAAAAGTGTCCATATTACCATGCTAATTAATGAAATACAGTAGGTTATCACCCAAGGTCATCCTCTGACATTTAATTAATGTCAAGTACACAGTCATTTTAGCAGTTTAATAGTGACATTCTAAATAACTTTCAAGGAACCCATTTATTAAAGGAATCCAAGAATTCTCACATAAATCTGTTGTGACAATTCTCCACATAAGCAAAACTGAAACCTTTTATCTTTTAGCAAGGGAACTTAATCTCCATGTTTTACATCACACCTATTTAGAGGATAAATCATTATCTCATTGCTGTCATAAAAAAGCATTTGCTGCCTTGGTTTATTTCCATGTGGCTCCATAATCCACCTTTCCCTCTGCTGCCCTCAGATACAGCCAGGACACACTGGAAAGCTCTCACACATCACACTGAGGTCCTGCCTTGTGACACTTGGAATTAAACTGGAATAAAATCCTCTTGTGTACTGAGCAGCAGAAACACACTCTCTTAGTAAAGATTAATTAACTTTTCTATTGGGCCACCATTCCATCACTGGATCAGCATCCTGAGTGATCACAGAATCACAGACTGTTCCGAGCTGGAAGGGACACACAAGGATCATCGACTCCAACACTCAAGTCAGTGGCCCACACAGGGGATTGAACCCATGACCTTGGCATTATTACAGCCAAGTTTTAACCAACTGAGCTATCTTAGGGTTCTCCCTCCTTGGCAATCCTGGAATCCCCTTCCCTTCAGCCCAGACAGAAACAGTTCAGTGGCCACGGCCTTGCCCAGTGTGAGCCTGCAGTGTCACTGAGCGCTTTGGGGCACATGGGAGGCACAGCCCAGAGCTGGTCCTCCCACCAGGGCAATATGGAGCCATGGGCACCAGGTGGGTGCAGGAACAGCCTCACACCTCGAGGCCATACCTTGAGTGTTGTGTTCAGTTCTGGGCCCCTCAGTTCAGGAAAGAGATTGAGGGGCTGGAGCGGGGTCAGAGAAGAGCAACAAGGCTGGAGACGGGACTGGAGCACAAGTGCTGTGGGGAGAGGCTGAGGGAGCTGGGGGTGTTCAGCCTGGAGAAGAGGAGGCTCAGAGGTGACCTCAGCACTGTCTGGAACTGCCTGAAGGGAAGTTCTGGCCAGGTGGGGGTTGGTCTCTTCTCCCAGGCACTCAGCAATAGGACAAGGGGGCACGATGGGCTCAAGCTCTGCCAGGGGAAATTGAAGTTGGAGAGCAGAAAAAACTTCTTTGCAGAGAGAGTGCTCAGGCATTGGAATGGGCTGCCCAGAGAGAGGGTGGATTCCCCATCCCTGGAGGTTTTTAACCTGAGCTTGGCCGTGGCACTGAGTGCCATGATCTGGTAAAGGGACTGGAGTTGGACCAAGGGTTGGACTTGATGATCTTTTCCAACCCAATCCATTCTATGATTCTGTGAATCAGGAGCCTGTGAAGCCAAACACGGCCTTTGAAGAGGGTGAGGCCCAGCAGCAGCACAGACAGAACCAGAGAGACCCAAACTGCACCCAGAGACAGCACTGCCTGCAGGTCTCCCCCAGGCTGCCCATGGGGCTGGCAGGGCTGGGGCAGTGTGAGGCCACCCAGGCTGCACACACCGCTCCTCCCATCACACACACACAGCCCCCCAGGCCTGACCTCAGCAGGATTCCCTCCAGCAGACATAGTTTTACTGCTCCCGGCTGTGCCGGCGATGGCGGGCGCTGGGAATGAAAGGGAGGCTGTTGTGGAGCTGAGAAAGCCGGCAGAGCACTGGGGTATTATGTTTGGGAGGGAAGGCATGTGAGCTGAGGTTGGGCTGGATGTTAATGTTGGCTTAACTGGCAATTTCCTTGATTTGTAGTGACTGTGTTGATAGGAAATACAGCTAAAGTCGCTCTGGTGCAAGGCAGCCAAGTCTTTAGTGTGGGATTATGCACACAATTTGCATTAATTCTGTTCTGCAACATCACAAACTCCACTTCCCTTGGAGTGAAGTGTGCGGTCCTCAATAACATACAGCATTTCCAGCGGAGAAAGCTGGAAGCAAACAGGGGTTTGTGTGCTGGAATTGGGCTGCCACTCTTACTGGAGCAAGGATATTCCAAAAGGTCTAATTCAACCCAGAAGAATTTATTTTCTCTATTCCTGTGTTTTTCTCTCCTCGCTTGTTAAGACAGCTTTACATAGAAGTGGAGTGTGCTGTGGGTCCCTCTGAGCTCTCCCTTATTCCTGGTGGAAAGGACCTTTGGAGAAGGAGAAGCTGGAGGAGATGAATCCATAAGGCTTCTCTCAACAGTGAGCAGACAGCCTGAGCAAACACAGACAGTTTTTTCGCCCCCAAAGCTCCAGAAGTCTTTTATAAATCCAGACACGGAGCTGGGTGCACCCAGAGACCCCAGCAGAGGTTCCTCATGGTATCCCACCCCATGGCACAGGGCAAGGAAGATCACAAAAAGCTTTGAACGAGCCAAAAGTCTGTCTGGGGCTGGGGACAAAAAGCTGCTGGTGAAAACACTGAAATTCCTCCCTGTGCTGTCCATCACATCCATCAGTGTTTGACCAACCAGGATCTCGTTTCCAGCGCTGGCAAGAACTGCAGGTACCACACGGGGTGGGGTTTCACCTCCCAGCCTCCCCCCAAACCACAGCCCCCTCCTGAAGCCCAGCAGGGCATGGCTCGAGTGCCCACCTGGGCCCAGCTAGCCCAGCCTGGGGGGCACGAGCCCCCTGAGCCCACAGTGGACCCTGATTGCTCACCCAGAGCATCCTGTGAAGGGGCTCATCTGTCCAGGCTCTGCTCAGCTCCAGACCATCCACACAGCCCTGGGTGCCAACTCATGGGCCTGGCCTGGGGGGTTTTTGGGTTTCATGTTTTTGGGGTTTGGTTTGTGTGGGTTTTTTCTGTCTTTGCTAACTTGAAGGAGTCCAGAGGTGAAAGAGAATACATTTGTGGGTGGAAAGGAATTGATTTAAAAATAGAAGGATGGGTGGTATCTGATTTGGCACTTTTTGCCTAATCTAAACTCCTGCTGCCTGTCCTGTTTGGAATAAATGCATTTTAGTAGATGAAGGCTGAGGGAAAACAGGCCCTTCACTTGTATTAGCAGCTCTTTTTCAGTAAGTTAAAGAAGGACCTTTCACACCCACATTTGCATTTGAAGTACAAACATATACTGGCAGAACTTGTATCAACACGGAGGTCCCAAGCACAACACCACAGATGGGAAAGAACGTGTATTTATAAAACAGCATTTTGAAATCTCTTCCTCACCCCTGTTATTCAAACAATAAATCACGGCTGTTTTACAACACTGGACTTGGGGTTTGCGGTGGTATTTTCCATCCCTCGCTGCTTCACACTGAAGAATCCCAGTTTTCCATTCTACCAGCTCAGCCATTTTGTCTCCATCTTCCTGCAGGAATACCCGATCCCAGCGGAGAAACACGGACTGCAATCCTGGTCCTTACCTCACTTTCACTTTCAAGTGCAGGAAACTTCAACTCAGCTTTCTAAGAGACCTTGTGACAGTTTTCCCAAGAAGTTGCTTGGACGGAAATATGGGTTAAAGCTGTTGTAAGTTCGGTCCAGAATGTTTTTTTCTTATGATGTACTTTATGGATGAATAATCAGAGATGAAAAGTGAATAATTCTTGAGGATTTCCTGCTTATTTTTCAGACTGGCAATAATCCCTGTTTAACAGATAACAGCTGAAATCCATTGGAAGTCTTGCATAGGCAGGACCAAGTGGAAATTTCTGTGTCAAACAGACATTATTTAGAGTGTATCTCACTGTAAAAATTCTGATTTTGCTTATCCACAGCACGAGGGTGCAGCCACATTAACTTAATGACTGTTTTGGTTGTATCAAATCCACACAGATTATTAAAATCCACATTTAAAGGAACAGATAGACATCCTAGATGGCAAAAGATTTAGGAACCTGTAAATCAGGACAGGTAAAACAAAGCTTTGCTACTTTTCCTGCATTCCGTTCAGGAAACAATAAGCTTCTTTCAGGGTAGTAACGTTTCAAAAATACAAGGAATATATGCATAAAAGGGAAAACTAGTACAGATGTAGACTGTGGGCTGAGAGCTATTTATGCAGTATCAGAAGACTAAACCAGACTCTGGCCTGGCCATAAACTGAGCCCACGCCCTAAATGAGGTGCCAAGCCACAAAATGCATTTGCGTCAACTGGGAATACAAGGAAAAGAAGGACTTCTAATTATAGGCGCTGGAAGCGGAAGCGCAGGGTGATTAGGGCTGGAGGCGCTGCCGGGTGTTTATCTGGGAGCTTCCTCCGGCCGGGCTGACACCGAGCCCCGAGCCCCGAGCCCTGTCCTGAGCCCTGAGCCCCGAGCCCTGTCCTGAGCCCTGAGCCCTGCCCTGAGCCCCGAGCCCTGTCCTGAGCCCTGAGCCCTGAGTCCCGAGCCCCGAGCCCTGTCCTGAGCCCTGAGCCCTGCCCTGAGCCCCGAGCCCTGTCCTGAGCCCTGAGTCCTGAGCCCCGAGCCCCGAGTCCCGAGCCCCGAGCCCTGTCCTGAGCCCTGAGCCCTGCCCTGAGCCCCGAGCCCTGTCCTGAGCCCTGAGCCCTGAGCCCCGAGCCCTGAGCCCCGAGCCCTGAGCCCCGAGCCCTGTCCTGAGCCCTGAGCCCTGAGCCCCGAGCCCTACGCCCCGAGCCCTGAGCCCTGTCCTGAGCCCTGAGCCCCGAGCCCTACGCCCCGAGCCCTGAGCCCTGTCCTGAGCCCTGAGCCCTACGCCCCGAGCCCTGTCCTGAGCCCTGAGCCCTATGCCCCGAGCCCTGAGCCCCGTCCTGCGCCTGTGGGCACATCAGGCACCCCGAGCTCTGTGCCAGGCACACACCCCGAGCTCTGCCGGGCACAAAGCTCACTGCAGCCCCTCCACAGCCTCCTTAGAACCTCCTTAACTGCAGAGCTGTGACTGCAGTGACTGGGGGAGCTGCACAGGGAGCTGTGGTGCTGTCACACCAAGGCTGGGCCTGATCCCCACATGGGCCACTCACTCCAGAGCTGGACTCACTGATCCATGTGGGCCCTTCCAATGTAAATTCTGTGATTTCGATTGCCCATTTTCAGAGGGCAGGAGGTTTTCCCACCTCCTATGCAATGTCATTCCATCCTTACTCACTGAAGGACTCCACATGCTCAGGCTGTGCTGCATTTCTGTTGCAAACCCCGAGGGTGGTGTTGGGAGAGCAGACACACACCTGCATGGAGGACACGGCATGGATAGACCTCAGTGAGGAATGCCACCCTTCCATGGACAGACCAGCACAGCCACTGCACAAACTCACTGTCTGCACCAGAAGTGATTGAAAGTATCACCTTCTCAGACTTTACACATGAACCCTGACACCACACACCACTGATAATATGCTTTGAAGGCTTCCGAATCAGAGGATGGAGCACTCAGAAGGACCATAAAGACTTCCAGCCACTCCTGATCCAGTCCCTTCCCACCTTCCACAGGCTCCTTGCACAGATTCCTGCTCCACTGCAGCTCCCTGACAAAGCAGTCACAGGTGTGTCTTGTGAAGGTGTGACAAGGTTTGTATGGTTTTATGAAGCATCTGACCCAACCTATGAACAGTCTTTTCCTTCCTTCCTTCCTTCCCTCCTTCCTTCCTTCCTTCCTTCCTTCCTTCCTTCCTTCCTTCCTTCCTTCCTTCCTTCCTTCCTTCCTTCCTTCCTTCCTTCCTTCCTTCCTTCCTTCCTTCCTTCCTTCCTTCCTTCCTTCCTTCCTTCCTTCCTTCCTTCCTTCCTTCCTTCCTTCCTTCCTTCCTTCCTTCCTTCCTTCCTTCCTTCCTTCCTTCCTTCCTTCCTTCCTTCCTTCCTCCCTCCCTCCCTCCCTCCCTCCCTCCCTCCCTCCCTCCCTCCCTCCCTCCCTCCCTCCCTCCCTCCCTTCCTTCCTTTCCTTCCTTTCCTTCCTTTCCTTCCTTTCCTCCCTTCTTTCTTTCCTTTTTCCCCACTCCTCTCCCAGGCTGATGCAAGTCAAAATACAGCCAAGCATCAGAGCTGATCAAGTCCTGGGAGACTCCAAGTGTAACTTGTGCTCCAGTTACAAAATCTGGTCTTAGAGAAACTCAACCAGATAAAGAAATCTTGATTTTAACAAAATTCGCCACAAAGGGAACACAAGTACACAAAGATATCCATTTAAAAATCCCAGTGAGTCAAAACAAAGAGAACAATAAAATATAATTTTGGGAATAAATAACTCCCTGTGACTGCACTCTGGAGACCTCGAGACACTGCAACACCCAGGACAAGGCAGTAATTCAAGGTGAAAAACAGAAGTCAAAATAAATAGAGAAATAAACAATTATTCTGTCATTAAATAATTACAGCTCATTTCCCTCTAGATGGGTGTTTTTCTGCCCACTTGCTCTGATCAATGGGAGAAACTTGTGCAGAGACGTTCCAATTTCAACCTCTCTAACTATGAACTCAGGGCCACCGTCATGTTTCAATACAGAACATTTAAATAATCAGAGCAGTTTCAGGTCTGTTAGAGGTGCAGTCAGGCATCCTAAGGGGGACACAGTTTAATCTGTTTTACTGCTGCCCCAACATTAATTTTCTCGTTATTAATGGGTGGAAAGTCTCATTTGTAGCCAAGGAAGCGTAATTATTTTAAATTTTCAGTGTGTTGCACTTCACAGCTCTCAGCTGCTAAACTGGCAGGAGCAACACTCCTGGAGAGCAGATCATTTATTTACCACATTTAAAAGAAAAAAAACCCCAGGTATTTATAAACCAGCACCATCTTTTAGCTGCTTATGAATTGAGAATCTTACCTGAAAACTTTCTCTCTTTGACATTAAAATTACCATAATGAAACAACCAAACTGAAGCACAAAAGTGAACTGAATTTGATGTGTCATTTACAGGTTCCAGCACTGGATAAGAACCAGGGATCCCATGGAATATTCTTCTCCAGAAGAATACTGCAAAACCCTGAGAGACAACCCCTTCCTTCAATGTTCTTAAAATTCACTTTCAATCCCTGCTGTTCCAAGTCTGAGGTTCTTACAGTCCATTTGCAACATCCCCTTCTTTTTAACCCCTCCTGATTCCCTGCATTGCAGTTGTACCCATAGCTTTGATTTCTCCTCCTTGCTTTCCATCCTGTTTGCAAACCTCCTTCCACCTCCTCTCCCTGGCACTGCTGGAATTCCACCACCATTCCTTCACAGTCTCCCTCTTCCCATTCCCTGAGGACTCATTTCTTCCTCTCCAAACCTGTTTCTTTGGAATCTTTCTTACCCCCTTGCCATTAACTCCAGGTCTTACATCCTCCACCTTTCCTGCCTCATGCAGAACCTCCTGGTCCAAAAACTCAGCCCATTCTCAACATGCTGTGTGAATTTACACTTCTCTATGCAATATATGTATATTATTAATATATTAATTGTATATATTGCAATGTATTTGCCTCATCTCATCCATTTAAAAGCTGGTGCTGCTTCCAAATTGAGTGTGGACTTTGCAGCAGCTACAGAAACGTTTTAATTACTGTATTTTCAGTTTGCTTTTAAGGGCTTGTACTGAAAAATATCAGGTCTATCACTGCCTCTAAAAGGGTGAGAAGCCAGGACAGAGTCCTGACACTGGAAAACACCTCTAAGCTGCATTTCAGTGTAGAGAAAAGCTTTTATTGAGAAACATTGTCCCAGGAGAAGACCACCAGGAAGCTTCTGTAACAAAATGTCCTTTTCACAGGCTCTGAAGCTCCTGACTTGCCTTAACAAATTGGCAGCTGAAGCACAAGCTCTGAAAAAACCACGTGGAGGATAATTCTCATCTTTCCTGGCTGCCCACAGCCACCTCCTGGGTTTGTTGTACATACGGCTCTTGGCAGTGCAGCCTTCCCTCCCCAGCCCCACTGAGGAACGAGGCACAAACCTTCCAAAAACAGGACTGAAGGGCTCAAACAGCCTTCAAAGAGACGTGCAAACTTCTCCCCTTCACTCACTCCCAAAGCAAATACAAGAGACATTTGCAGGGATGCTCCTGGAAACAGAGTAAGAGCAGAGCAGTGACAGCTCCAGGACAGCCTAAAGCCACAGCCCAGGCTGGATCAGCCAGTCCCAGCTCAACTGCACGAAGGCAGTCCTGGCACTGGGAGGTCCTGCAGCCCTGAATAAGCTGTACTATCAGTTCCTGAGCAGCCATGGCTTTCTGAAGGAACTCACACCAAAGGCTGTGCTGAATTCACCACAGCAGAGAGACAGAAGACATGGACATGTGGAGAGGAGCAGCAGTTCCACAGCTCCCGAACACCTCCTTGAGAACCCTGGCAGCACAGCACAGACCTCAGAAACCCTGGTGGAGACCAGGATGCTGTGGCCAGGTCAGGCTCTGCACTGACAATCACCACAGCACACCAGAGGAATAATTCCCACCCAGGCACCATTTCCCACTCCGCTGCCCTCAGCAGCTCAGCCCAAATTCCAGAATCACTCACTGTATGTCTGCACAGCCCCAGGGGCTCCCACAGAAAGTGGAACTCCAGAGGGAGAGCAGCACTGCAGCTCCCACTGACATGGACTCCACAGCAACAACGTCCTGGCACCCTCCAAAATCCAACTCAGAGCCTGAATGCTGAGACTCCTGAATTAAGGAGCATATCTAAAATTTAGGGCTGATTTCTCTACACGTTATTTCACCTATAAATTGTGAAAGTGAAATATATACACGTTTTCATGTTCCACTTATTCCCACACCCTTAAGGCCTCCTGACCACGGAGCACCACAGCAGTCAGGGTGAGGCTCCTGTAGCACCTTCTGTGCAGAGGGTGAGAGCAAAGATGAGTCTGTGGGTCCTGAGGAGGAGGTCTGGTTTATACAGTTTATCTTCAGAAGCTGCTCTGCCCTGTGTAAGGCTGTCCCACTCCCCCAGGAGAGCACAGGAACCCCAAGGAACAGGAGTTGTGCCCCCAGCACAGGGCTCTGAGCACCCCCAGGGAATGGGGCAGCCGCAGAACAAACATTCACTGCCTCCCCTTCCACAGGGGCTGGGAAGGACCTCGGCAACCCAGCAGTGAGAACTGCCTGGGAAAAGGCTCCCTGAGCTCAGCCAGAGGAGGGAATTTCTCTGCAGACTCCAACATCCCAACCACACCCCCTTCCAGCTCTGCCAGTTCCCAGTGCCACGTTCTGGGACAGCTCCTGCCACTGCCATGGGCAGGAATGGTCTTTCTCCCTCATGTTCTGAGGAATCCTCCACATGCCAAGCTGGCTGCACCTTGCCTGCTGCCCAAGGGAGGAGGTGTTACAACCACCCCAAAGGCAGAGATCCCTGGGAGGGAGGGAGGGAGGGCAGGACACACTCATGGAGCTCAGGCATTCCTGGGACATCTGTGGGGTCCCAGCAGGACAACAGGAGAGGCAGTGAGATAAAACAGAAAGGATGTGCCCCTTCCTCACCCCTGCAGGGAGGAGACACTCACGGGCCAAGGGCCCAGCCACTGACCAGGGGATGAAATGATGTCAGAGACAGGAAAATGAACATGACCTTCACTAAAACTCTCACCAACCACCTAAAATTTAAGCTCCAAACCCCATTTATCACCCATATCCCATCCAATGACCTTGCCAAAAATCACCATTAATGTGTGCCATGATCAGTAATTCTGGTGTACAGGAAATTGTTTTTAATTGAAGTAACTACAGTTGAATATAAAATATTCTCCTGGACATGAAAAGAAAAGAAACCAGCTGAGTTTGGTCATTAGTGTTGGGGACATCCAGACCTGGTGACAAAAATCTGATTAACTAAAAAGCAGTTCCTTGGGCAACAAACAGCCCAAAATTTTCCAATCACAAAATACATTATTTCCATCTAAAAACTTGACAGTATCGATATCTGGCTGTTTTCATTGGAAATAAATTGTGGAAAGAAAGTTGTGGTTTATTAGTTATGCCCTGACACACAATTCAAGTTGTTTTTCTCCCTCAGTGACTCCAGAACAGGCAGCTTTGGGTAAAACACACCCAGTTGTTGTGTCAAACCCAGTCCAATCAGCAACTCAAGTTAACCTAAAAAGAATATTCATCCTTGTGCTTCATATTTCTGTAAATCCTAAAAAAATCCCAATTTTATGACCCTAAACCACTCCAAATAAACAGAGTGCATGTGTCAGCTGCAACACTGACAGAGAACTCAGCAAGAAGTTCCATTTTTCCATCTCAAAAATTCTGTCCCACACAAGCCACGTTTTGTAGACAAAAGATATCAATGTAGGCAACAGATTTGAGCCTTGAAACAAAGATAAAGGTAGAGACAGAAATAAAAATGAGGGGGTTGGTTCTTTGCAGAGCTGCTGATAACATTTCCAAAGAGAGATGAGCAGCTGGTCCAGACTGAGAGGCTGAGGCTCCTGTTTCCTGTCCCTTTTACAGCCCAGCATCACTTACAGCCTTCATAAGAGGAGGGAAGAGAAAAGAAATTCTCCAAGTTCTGCCCCTGTGTCATCTGTGTGAAACCCTTGACCTCCCTGGCTTTCAAATTCCAAGTAATTCACTTTTACCTTCTTCAAAATACCAGTAAGAAATGTTAAGATATTAAAAATACATTTGTTCCACATTTAAATAAAAAGCTGAACTAAAAAAAAATCAATACTTTTAGCTCAGTGTTTATAAAATTTAATTGAGCTTGGTGTGGCTATAAAATTTTCTGTTTTCCAAAGGGTGGAGAGGAAACTTACAGTTTATCATGAAATTTGGGTAACAGAACTGGTAAATAAGGTAGAAATCTCTCTGTCTGGAACTGATTTCTGAAGCACTGATCTGATTTCCTTCCTCACAGACTCTTGTTTTTATTGTATTATCTATGGCTGTAGAGAACTTGCCCAAGTGTAGACAACAATGAATTTAGCAACTCATATTCAGCCTCAGCACAAATAAAACATCCACAATTTCCCTTTAAATGTGGTGAAGTAAAGACAATTGAAATAAAGACAACTGAAAGAAAGCTGCAGCCCAACAGACTTTACAATGACTCCTAAAAGCCCAAATACCAATTCCTGCAGCATGGAGAGATGTCTGTCATTTACACACAAGTTGTTTTAATTATCACAGTTCATAAAGGCCCTTCTACCTCCGAGCTGTCCAAAGGAAGGGAGGATAAAGATGCATTAGAGGCTCCTCCCTCTTCAAACTCAGAGCTTTAAGCACATCCAGTTTGCTGGAGAGCCAAGAGCAGCTTCCAGGCTGGGACTTGCAGAGGTCACAACTGGAGAAGCCGCAGCAGGGGCAGCTGCTCAGCCCGGCCTGGGGGGCTCCAGCCACACCCCCAGTGCTGCCATTCCAATATTTGGTTAATTCTGACCCCAGATCACAGCCAATAAACAGAGAGGCTGGGAGAGACTGGGAGACAAACTGGATGCAGCTGTTGGATGTTTCACAACCACCCCAGGAGTGGCCAAGGCTGGCTCTGCCCTCCCTCTCCAGGTACAGCTGGGGGGGTTGAACCCTCCCTCTCCAGGTACAGCTGGGGAGGTTGAACTCTCCCTCTCCAGGTACAGCTGAGGGGGTTGAACTCTCCCTCTCCAGGTGCAGGTGGGGGGGTTGAACTCTCTCTCTCCAGGTGCAGGTGGGGGGGTTGAACTCTCCCTCTCCAGGTGTAGGTGGGGGGGTTGAACTCTCCCTCTCCAGGTACACCTGGGGGGTTGAACTCTCCCTCTCCAGGTACAGCTGGGGGGGTTTGAACTTTCCCTCTCCAGGTACAGCTGGGGGGTTGAACTCTCCCTCTCCAGGTGCAGCTGGGGGGGTTGAACTCTCCCTCTCCAGGTACACCTGGGGGGGTTGAACTTTCCCTCTCCAGGTACACCTGGGGGGGTTGAACTTTCCCTCTCCAGGTACACCTGGGGGGTTGAACTCTCCCTCTCCAGGTACACCTGGGGGGGTTGAACTCTCCCTCTCCAGGTACACCTGGGGGGTTGAACTCTCCCTCTCCAGGTACACCTGGGGGGGTTGGACTCTCCCTCTCCAGGTACAGCTGGGGGGGGTTGAACTCTCCCTCTCCAGGTACACCTGGGGGGGTTGGACTCTCCCTCTCCAGGTACAGCTGGGGGGGTTGAACTCTGCCCCTGGGCTGGGGGAGGTTTTCCTGGGGGTTCCTCCCCAGGACACCCATGGACAGTGTTTGTGGCATGTCCCATCACTACCCTGACACAGAGTTCTGTGTGGATCTGCCAATCCTGTCTGTGTCTCCATCCAGAGCCCATCCCAACATCGCAGTGGGGTCCTGGCTTAGAAACATCCACAAAGGCACCACAGAATCCCCCACAAAGCTCCTTCCTGGGGGAAACAGGAACCTGCTGCTGCTCCACAGTTCCCAAATCTGACTCGTTAAGAACAAAAGGGTTATTTTTCTTAGCATGTCTTTATAAAAATTAATAAAACCACCTCTACAGAATGCACAGGATTACAAATAGTAATTGGAGAACCAGGAACCTGAACATCCCTGAGAGGAATCCAGCTAGAATCACAGAATTATAGAATGGATTGGGTTGGAAAAGACCTCCGAGATCATCAAGTCCAACCCTTGATCCAACCCTACTGTGATCACCAGCCCAGGGCACGGCGTGCCCTGGGCTGGTGATCACAGTAGGGTTGGATCAAGATGTGGTGGATTCTCACTCAGTGCCACATCCATAGAATCATAGAATGGATTGGGTTGGAAAAGACCTTCAAGATCATCAAGTCCAACCCTTGGTCCAACTCCAGTCCCTTTACCAGATCAGGGCAGAGGGAGCCACATCCTTTCAAAGCTGTAGTCACAAATAAAGAAGTGAGGATTCAACTTCAGGGTAGTAAGAAAGTCTGAATTTTCATTTTGCTTTGAAATACATTCCTTGAGAACTGAGGAAAATACAGATAAATATATTTTACAAAAAATTACAGCCCACTGGTGTGTTTTCCAAACGTGCACCATCCTCTTGCCCTGAGCTCTCAGGTTTGGTATGTGAGAAATAAAAAATAAGAAATAGCACCTCACAGCCCTCCAAAAGTGAGCACTGTTTCCTTCCTGTGCTTTTTATTTAAAAAGATAGAACAAATAACTGTTTATTTTAAATATGTGGAAATACAACTTCCAAATAATTTATACTGTTATATTGAAATAAAACCTCCCTTCCCCACCCTGCACACTCTCACAATCCCTGGCAGACTCTCCCAGCATGTTCAAAGCTTGGAGGCTTTGCTGTAAACATCTTCATTTCAGCAACACCCCCTGGGTACTCCTTCCTTTTGTGGGCTTCCAAAATTTACTCCAGGTCACCTCCACCCAGAGTTTATATAATGAGCTTTACATTCTGCACCACTCTAATCACCACATCACCCTGCAAAGTGGTTTGTCCCCCTAATTAATTATATAAATAAATATAAAATCTAAATATATAAAAATATATATAAATATTACAGCCATATAAAAGTTCAAAGCCTCCTAATGATAAATTCTCACATAATTTTTCTCTCACAGAGAAACACCTTAATAACCATGAAAATATTTACTTAATTTTTTTTATGGCTGCATTTTAATAATGGCAAAAATTCAACCATAATAAAGAGAGACCTGGGTGGCAATCCTGCTGTTTTATCTCATGGAACAGAAGGTTGGTCCTGGTTATAGAACTGGTACTGGTTGTACATGGGTTCAAGGAATGGTTTGGCTGGGAAGGGACCTCAAAGCCCATCCAGTGCCACCCCTGCTTTGCTTCCCTGAAATTTATGAAATAATAAAACCTGTCTTAAGGAGGCATTTAAATAATATCTACAAACCATTCTAATTTCAGCAGCTGTATTTTTTTCTCTTAATTAGCACTGCTCAGCTCCAGGTACTGCCCTTCTCCCAGAGCACAAAGACTGCTCTGGAATAGCTGATTCTCAGTTCAGTGCCCAGAGACCCATGAAAGATTCTCTCAAAAGCAAACCCAGCCAGATGAGAATACAGCTTTTTCTGTCACAACCCCCCAGTGAACACCCTGTGAGCTGCACAGACTGTTAAAGGGTTCTGACACAACAGATGGGGTGTCACAGTAACACCAACTGGTCAGTGCAAGTGAAAACATAAATGACAGACACGGAGTTTTATCCTCGGAAATGTGACTTCCCCCCTCATGATCTTTGTGGCGTTTGTTCCATACAGAAACTGTTCATGTAGCAAGAGGGGCTGTTGTTTCCCTGGGCACCACCCAAAACAAGCTTTGTCTACAGATAATGAATGTGTTAATTGCCAGGGTAATCAGGTTCATGAATCCCCAAGGTTTGTAGCTCTCTCTGCTGCCCACAGTCAGTGTTTCTGATGAGGAAGAGGCACTTTGGGGGAGTTTCTTAGAAGTATTTTCAGGTTAGAGTTGATTTCAGCCAGGAGGGAGGGCAGAACCACACAAACAAACAAGTAGTGGCAGGGGGAGTTACTGTAAAACCAGCCAGAGGATTTATTGTCCTGTTTATGGAGGAGAATAATTCAATCCCTGTGCTGATGCTCTGGATACCTGTGGACCACAACACCTGGTACCTGCCTGGCAGGACACAGTGGTGGCACAGTGTCACCCAGCACTGAGCAGGGCACAGTGTCACAGTGTCACAATGTCACAGTGTCACCCCCAGCACTGAGCAGGCACAGTGTCACAGTGTCACAATGTCCCAGTGTCACCCAGCGCTGAGCAGGGCACAGTGTCACAGTGTCACAATGTCACAGTGTCACCCCCAGCACTGAGCAGGGCACAGTGTCACAGTGTCACAATGTCACAGTGTCACCCAGCACTGAGCAGGGCACAGTGTCAGTGTCACAACGTCACAGTGTCACCCCCAGCACTGAGCAGGGCACAGTGTCACAGTGTCACAATGTCCCAGTGTCACCCCCAGCACTGAGCAGGGCACAGTGTCACAGTGTCACCCAGCACTGAGCAGGGCACAGTGTCAGTGTCACAATGTCCCAGTGTCACCCAGCGCTGAGCAGGGTACAGTGTCACAGTGTCACAGTGTCACAATGTCACAGTGTCACCCCCAGCACTGAGCAGGGCACAGTGTCAGTGTCACAATGTCCCAGTGTCACCCAGCACTGAGCAGGGCACAGTGTCACAGTATGACAATGTCCCAGTGTCACCCCCAGCATTGAGCAGGGCACAGTGTCACAGTGTCACAATGTCCCAGTGTCACCCAGCACTGAGCAGGGCACAGTGTCACAGTGTCACAATGTCACCCAGCACTGAGCAGGGCACATTGTCACCCCCAGCACTGAGCAGTGTCCCAGTGTCACTCCCAGGACTCAGCAGGGCACAGTGTCCCAGTGTCCCAGTGTCACCTCCAGCACTAAGCAGGGCACATTGCCACAGTGTCACCCCCAGCACTGAGCAGTGTCCCAGTGTCCCAGCTGCCACCCCTCTGGGCCCTGCCCTCCTCCCCAGCACTCCTTTCCCTCCCCAGGGCAGCCCCACTCACCGCTGGGGTTGAAGGCCATGCAGCAGATGGGCTTCTCATGGGCAGGGAAATGGGCCACGATGCCATCGCTGTCCGAGTCCTCGCTCAGCAGCACCTGCAGCAGGACAGAGAGCTCAGCAGGGCACCCAGCCCAGGGCAAACCCACCCACAGCAGGACAGGGAGCTCAGCAGGGCACCCAGCCCAGGGCAAACCCACCCACAGCAGGGCAGGGAGCTCAGCAGGGCACCCAGCCCAGGGCAAACCCACCCACAGCAGGGCAGGGAGCTCAGCAGGGCACCCAGCCCAGGGCAAACCCACCCACAGCAGGACAGGGAGCTCAGCAGGGCACCCAGCCCAGGGCAAACCCACCCACAGCAGGACAGGGAGCTCAGCAGGGCACCCAGCCCAGGGCAAACCCACCCACAGCAGGACAGGGAGCTCAGCAGGGCACCCAGCCCAGGGCAAACCCACCCACAGCAGGGCAGGGAGCTCAGCAGGGCACCCAGCCCAGGGCAAACCCACCCACAGCAGGGCAGGGAGCTCAGCAGGGCACCCAGCCCAGGGCAAACCCACCCACAGCAGGGCAGGGAGCTCAGCAGGGCACCCAGCCCAGGGCAAACCCACCCACAGCAGGGCAGGGAGCTCAGCAGGGCACCCAGCCCAGGGCAAACCCACCCACCCACCCACTCCCCGGGAGCTGCTCTGGGAGGTGTGCAGGGTGCTGAGCATTCACTGCATGTGTAACAGGATAGAACCCACAGAACAGGACACATTTAACAATGTAACACAATGCCCTGAAGTGTTTCAGATGCTCCGATAACCTGATCCCAACCAGCAAATATGCACTTCATACTGATTTCCTCTTTATCCTACTCAAATTGGACAAAATGGTCAATATTCCTGGTTTGCTCCATGATTTCCTCCTGCCTGCAGAGGAGCTCGTTCCAACAGCACTCTCAGTGCTGTGCAGGGAGACACATTGGCTGTGTCACTTCCCTGGGCTGGAGCAAGGGTTGTGCCCTCCCTGGATGTCCCAAAATGAGGGCCCTGTTGCTCCCAAATCCATGAGGGAACCCTCCTGCTCCTGCAGCTCCCCCAGCCCAGGAGCTCCCACCCCAGCAGGAGCATCACTGCCATTCCACTGAGTTGTTTAACCAGGGGATTTTCTGCAAGCAACAACAAAAGCCACATAATAGAAAGGAAAACAAGAGGTAGCACAGAGGTTTTTAAAGAAAAGGCAATATTTAATCCCTAAATAAACCAGAATTTTCGCTGGGAGGATTCAAAGTGCACATGGCAAGTGAGTGGAAAACCAGAGCAAAACCCCAAAGAAAGTGGGTTTGGTTTCCATCAGTCACACAGGTGGGAACAGCTTGGAGTGGAAGGATCTGGATTTCCAAAGGATGCAAGACATGCCAAGGACTGGGAGAGTGGATGGAAGCAGCTGCACTGGAAACAGCAGCTAAAAAGAATCTTCTGCATCTTGAAACTGCCCCAATGAACGTAAATTAACATCATTACAAAGGCTGCTAATTAAAATCCCTTAAAAAAACATGCTGGCATAAAATACCTCCTTGTGAACAAAAAAAAGGAATTAAAAGATAGAGGACAATTTTCACAAGAGAGGGAAGTTCAGTGGAAAATACCTGGAGTGAGATCTGGGTTGTGCAACGTTTTCTGGAGAAAAGGACAAAGGATGAACTTTTGGGGTTTTAAACAGAAGCCAATTTGAAGCTGATAAACCCCCTGGGCCAGTCTGACTGGGAGGACACCCAAAGGGCCATCCAAAAGGACACATATTCATGTCCAACTGCATGAAAAGCAAAGACACACTCAGATTTACAGAAAAGAACTAAAAATTGTGTGGCCAAAACATGTGCAAGAGCTGGGGGGGTATTTTATGCCTTGGTTACATCATCATCAAGACTAAAGCAAGCAAAGCAAAGAGAAAGATTTGTCACAAAAGGACTTTAAAAAGGGGGGTCTGTGGTGAGCAGAAACCACCTTCTTAATGAGACAGCACAAATTTCAAGTTCCCAGTGAAGGTTTTTAATACTTCCTATTCTGAGCAGATATCCAAATAACTGGGAGGTATTTCTGGGCTTCAAAAAGAGGGCTCATCTTGCAGTGCTTGGAGCAGTCACTGCTCAGCTGCCCTGGCACCACCACACACACAATGAGGGGGTTGCTTTCCCCTGTCAGCATTTCGTGCCTCTGCCACAACCACCAGAGCAGAGGGGCTGGAGATCTTCCCAAGGGCTCCTCCAAGCCAAGCCTGGGCTGCCTCAGCCCACAGGAACTGCTCTCAGGCAGCAGCTCCCACGTGCAGGGAGCTTGGGCTCAGCCTGAACACTCTGCTGCAGTTAAAGGATAAAGTAACACCACAGAAAAACTTTTTATTTTCCCCCAGCTCTGCTCTGATAAATGAAAATATTTCATCTAGAAATTTGTGGGCATCAACAGCATCTAAATCGTTGCTAAAACCAGTTTTTTAAGTGCTGTGAACTGGATTAATTCAACTTTTTATAATAAAAAATAAAAATGGTGAGTGCACTGCTGTTCTCACCCCCTGCAACACAACCCCCTGTGCAGGGGACACTCTCATGGCAAGGTGATACTTAAATAATTCTCCTCCTGCAATATGATACAAAGCAAAGACATCACAACATTAAAAACTGTCAAAATACCTTGGTTGTAACACTCAGAGAACACAACAAAGCCCAAATCTGTATCTGTCTGGGATGCTGATTCTGGGTTTTATTGGGTTTTTTTCAATCACTGCTTAAAATCCTCCTCCTGAAAACGCCCCTCCAAAAGGAGTTGTAAAAATCTCTGCTTTTTCCTGGAAAAGCTGCTTTTCAGGCACAGCCTTCAGGTTTCAACTCAAACATGCTCTGGCCAAATAAATGCAAAAAATGTACCCCTGAAGCACCTTCACTGCTCAGTTTTGTGGAAATCCCTGGAGATGGGGCCACCCCACACCCTCTGTGGGCACCTGGGCCCTGGCACTCCCCAGGACTGACCACAGGAAGGACATTCTGCCTTGGGAAACAACACTTGAATGGACAGAAGAAGCTGAAAAAATATTCTCCATCTTTTTCAAGTCCTTTAAGGATAGAGAAAAGTGGGTTTTAAATCCCTGATTTCCACCCACATTTCCAGGCTGCACAGGAGGGTTTGTCACGTCCTTCCCCTGCTCTGCTGAACTGGTGGGGAAAACACCAATCACTTCTTACAATTCCAACACCACAAAGGAAGGAGGGAGAAAACAAATCCAAGGAAATGGAATTTAGTTGGGGAAAACACCCAGCACTTCTTACAATTCCAACATCACAAAGGAAGGAGGGAGAAAACAAACCCAAGGAATTGGACTTTACTAAATCATCAACCAAAGAAGAGCCTTGTTGGGAATGCCCCTCCCTAAGATGCCACCAACCCAAAGCCTGGTTGCCCTCCTGGGGCAGAGCTTGGGCAGCTGTAACTCCCAGTGTGATTTCCCCCTTTTTATACAATTTAAAGGAGCCAAATCCATGCTGAGAGAACACAGGATGCCTTAGGAACACATGATTTTCTGTAGGAGAGATCTTTCTGTGGGTTCATCTGCCCCAGCACAGCAGGGTTTCTATCAGGCTGGAGAGACCAAACTGCACAGACTTTGGGTGGACACAAAGCCTGGAGCTGTACAACAATTAGAAATGATGCCAGGCCTGTGCCCCAGAGACTGCCCAAAGTCTGGAGCCACCCCTTGCAGAGCTGGAGTGGGAGGTGCTGCCTGCAAGGCTGGTGGAGGATCAACATCCACCAACCCAACCCCCACATTGTCCCACCTTCCAACCAGTCCATGGTTTCTCACCACTGACAACAGCAGAGTTGGAAGTTTTCCCTGGAAATCAAACCAGTGGGACAATCTCCCTCCTACACACAGCAGAGCTGTCAGGGAGCCCAGAGGGAGCAGCTCATTCCCCTCCCCAGAGCTGGCAGAGCCCACAGGGACCCCAACCCTGCCAGTTCTGTCACCCCATGGCTCTGCTCTCCAGGCTGGTGGCCTCTGATGAGCAGAAGGCCTTACAAAGCCTCTCCCTGGGGAAGGTTCATGACTCTCAGGCTGCCCAGGGTGCTCCAGCTCCCTCCTCACAGAAACACCATCAGCCAGAGCCCTCAGCCCTCCTGGGCACCCCTGGGCACAGCAGGGCACTCAGCTGCCCCTCAAGCACCCTGGCCAGGCTTTTGCAAGATGCTTTTCCCAAAGCTGCCCAGGAGGAGCCCGTGGCTGGCACAGCAGAGCTGCAGCTCCTCCCGTTAATCAAATCCTCGTTATCTCCCCCCCAAAAGAGCCCCAGCACCCCGGGCATGGTCCATGCCCATCAGTCCCAGTGCCTGCTCTGGGGGCAGGACATGGCTGGAGCTGCAGCTTTTTCCTCCCTTGCCATATTTTAATTCATCCCTACTGCTCACTAGTAATTATGACTTCAATGATTTTAATCTTTAAAGGCAAATTACACCACTTATCCCAGTGGAGACATGTTTTTAAATAAAACATGAAAGTAACACAAGTAAAAATGGGCCCAAATCTAATCAAGCAGGTCCTACTCTTAATACAATTAAGAAAGAGTAATCCCATCATCATAAAAACAAATAGGTTTGGCAATAATTATAAATATAAATATTGTATCAGCGAGACATCTTTGCTGTGCTAAGAGATCTCCAGTGCTTTAAACAGCTGAGGGAAGGGCTGGATTCAGTTCCCACCCCCAGCAGCCTCCCCCAACTCATGGCCAAGGTCAGACATCAGTGGAAAGGGCTCCAAGTGATAGATCTGTGGCATTAACTCTGCTCTCCTTTTAATGGGATCCAGCACAAACTCAAAGCAGCCTCGTGCTCAGCCTGAACCATTTATCGGAGACAAAAATGTCTCCCTGACAAAATCCAGAGCTCCCTTCATAAAAGTGAGGCAGACAGTGCTGTGCTCCCAGGGAATCCTGGGGCTCCTTTTATACTGAGATATAAAAGGAATTCTCCTGGAGTACACAGGGATATAAAAAGTGGGGAGAGCTGAGGGTGAATGTACAACATCAGAGTGGGCTTTGGGAGAGCTGCTCCTGAAATAAAAGCCCTGGTGTTAATGACCAGGGGAATTATGTCCACAGTTAAAGTTTTATTGTGGAATATGCTCTGCTCTTTGTGCTCCTTTCTGCTGCAGCCCAAAGTTTCCCAACAACTCCTGCTCCTGATAAGCATCTTGATTTGGTTCAATTGCCACCAGCTCCTCACCAAACGAAAACGAACTTTTCCAACTGCTGGTTTTTTTCCGAAAATTCCTCTTTAATGCAATAAAAAGTTAATAGGGAACAGAGAGACAAAAAAAAAAGCCTCAATCACATTTTAAAACATAAATAGATCAACATGTTATCTTCCTTTCCTGAGCTGTTCTGTAGATGTTTCCCTGATCCCCTCCTGGGTCAGGAGGAGGTGCAGGAGCACCCAAAGCAAGTGGTGCCCTCCCAAAGGACCAACCAGCCCTGGATGTGGAACAGATTCCCATTCAGAGCCCAAACTGGCACTCCTGAGCCAGGGCACTATTGCAGCCTGCCCGTGGGTGGCCCGGGGGGGGAATTCATTAAAATCCACAAACAAAGGGCGAAAGAAAATCATTTTTCTTTCAAACTCGAGCCAATAAAGTCTTCCACATTTAATTCCAGTTGCTGCAAAAAGAGGACATCTGTACAGCTTTAGCTTGATCCAGTCCAGCTAATTAAGAGATTCAAATAAATGGTGGTTCCATCGAACTGCAGAGTTTGCTAACACTTCATTAGAAGGAAGTTTAAACAAGCACACAACCCTGTTAACATACTTTGGTTTACCACAAAGTTACTTGGGCATCTCCATAATTATTTTGATTCCTTTCACAAACATCTCCTGACAGCCAACATCAATAACTCTGCATTCCTCTGCTTTTGCTTAATTACCTCCTAATTCAAAGCTTCTTCAAGTATCATGAAAGTAGGAGCTATCCCATAAACATCTGCTGAGTTTCCTACAATATCTACATTGAGAAGGTTTATTAGAAATATTCCCCCTGCAGGTTTGATCCTGGCAGATTCCAGCAGGATTCCTTTGGTCTTTAATTGGGTATTTTTCAGGGGTGAGTTTGCAGTGCACGAAACACATCGAGTTCCACCTCACACTCCTCATATCTGATATCTTTGAAACAGGAGAAATAATAAAAAATTAGGGAAAACTTGGAGCTGTAATTAGTCCTTCTGGCTTAGGTCCAAAACATGCTCCCCAATGGTCCCACTGGCAAATAAATTGCTGGATTTGCCCAGAGCAGCTCAGTCCACTTTTAAAACCTGTGCTGTTGTGCTCAAAGTAACTGGACAAGCATTTCCATCACTACTTTGCAAGCCTTTAAATACATTTTTTTAAAAAAACTAAACTTATTTAAATACATTTTTTAAAAGCTCTGCTTCCCCATTAAAAAATGGGATTATTTTTACTCCCAAATGCCAGTCTCAGATTTACTGTCACTGCCTTGCATTTTCTTTCTCTTTATAAAAGAGGTTTCTTCCTTTTCTTTGCCACTATATGTTGTCTTCAAGATATATTTCATTACTTGGAAATTGTTTGATTTCCCTACAACACCCAAATTCTTCCTTAGGCTGTGCAGGATGATGGGAACCTTTATGGACCTGAAGGAGGGGAGGTATTTATTTGATATTTGGAGTGCCTGATGATGAGAAAATAATTCCCCCCTGCCCGTGAAAGTCCCCTCAGCTCCAGCCAGGCTGGCACAGCCCTGGGAGCACACACAGATTTACACTGAGTGGCACCCAAGGCTTTCCAAGTGCCAGTTCAGCCCAGAGAACACTTGGCATTCCTGGTTTGGGATTGCCAGGCACTGCCACCCTGCACAGGGGGACACCCACAGCCATGGCAGCAGGAGACAACAACCATGGAATCAGTTGGGTTGGAAGAGACCTCTGAGATCATCAAGTTCAACCCTTGGTCCAACTCCAGTCCCTTTACCAGATCATGGCACTCAGTGCCACGGCCAAGCTCAGGTTAAAAACCTCCAGGGATGGGGAATCCACCCCCTCTCTGGGCAGCCCATTCCAATGCCTGAGCACTCTCTCTGCAAAGAAGTTTTTTCTGCTCTCCAACTTCAATTTCCCCTGACAGAGCTTGAGCCCATCGTGCCCCCTTGTCCTATTGCTGAGTGCCTGGGAGAAGAGACCAACCCCCACCTGGCCAGAACTTCCCTTCAGGCAGTTCCAGACAGTGCTGAGGTCACCTCTGAGCCTCCTCTTCTCCAGGCTGAACACCCCCAGCTCCCTCAGCCTCTCCCCACAGCACTTGTGCTCCAGTCCCTTCTCCAGCCTTGTTGCTCTTCTCCAAGTGCTTCTTTGCTCCCACCCAGACCTCTTATTTCCTGAGATCTCAAAACTGGGGTGACAGCCAAGGGACAATCTCTACCCTGCAGGAGTGGGCACACTCTGGAGGGGCTGCCCAGGGAAGAGGAGTCACTGTCCCCGGAGTGTCCCAAGGACCAGCAGATGTGGCACTTGGGGATGTGGTTTGTGGGCAGGTGGGACTGGGGCAAAGGTTGGCCTTGATGCTCAACATCTTCATGATTCTGTGATTCTATAAAGCAGCAACCTGAGGAAAGCACTGCAGGACAGCAGGGAGAGAGGGCAGGGGCACCAGGGAGGGGTGGCACCAGCCCACTGCCCACCCTCTGCCATCCCAGCCCCTGGGCTGCCATGGGCACCTTGGGTGGCCACTCTCAGCAGGCAGATTTGCCACAGAAGGGTGGAAGAATCTCAGAAATGACCAGGCTGAGGAATGACCTGTGGAGCTGCAGTGTGAGGAGTCAGCAGGATGCTCCAGCTCCAGAGCAACCACCAGCAGCCCAGGGAGAGCCTCTGCTCATTTGGAGGTCAGATGGACTAAAACACTGCCCTGAACTACAGCTGGGCTCAGGTGTGCCACAGAAACCAGCCAGGACTGCCCAGGCAGTACAAACCTGTGCCATCCCCCCCAGCCTGGCACTCCCTGCCCTGCCAGGCTCCTCGGGACATGCCAGTGGAACTGCCAAAATCAGTTCTACTACATTCCTATGTGCACAAAACCAGCCATTTCCAGTGGAAACACAGCTGGGGCAGCAGCTCAGAGGGCACTGGGGGCAGAGGGGCAGCTCAGAGGGCACTGGGGGCAGAGGGGAAGCTCAGAGGGCACTGGGGGCAGAGGAGCAGCAACTCAGGGGGCACTGGAGGAAGAGGAATAACTCAGAGGGCACTGGAGGCAGAGGGGCAGCTCAGAGGGCACTGGGAGGAGAGGGGCAAATCAGAGGGCACTGGGGGCAGAGGAATAACTCAGAGGGCACTGGGGGCAGAGGGGCAGCTCAGAGGGCACTGGGGGCAGAGGAGCAGCAGCTCAGAGGGCACTGGGGGCAGAGGGGCAGCTCAGAGGGCACTGGGGGCAGAGGGGCAGCAACTCAGAGAGGACCCAGGACACTCCCCATGTGAGGAGGTTCCAAGCTGGGGCCATGGGGGATGACCAAGGACAAAGTGGGTTGATTTCCTTTCAATCCACTTCTTTTTGAGTAGAAGCACATTTCAGTAAGAAAACACAATTAAAAAGTCTTCCCCACCATGAAAATCTGAGAAAATAAAGGTTATTTTCATTTCCTGGCAAGACACACATCACTAATCCTGCGAGCAAATCGCAGGAGTGAGAATCCCATTTCCCAACATTTTAAACCTTCAGCTCCCAGGACCATGAATGCAATCCCTGCACACAGTGAGGGCAGCCAGCTCAGAGCTCCCTCCCTCCCCTGGGGACTCCAGCCCCAAATGGGTTTCCTACAACTGATGCCTTATTTATGTCAGAGCAGCAGCATTTGGACAGGGCCAGCGTTATCATTTTTACAACTCCTCTCCTGGAGTGCCCTTCAGGCTTCAGGGCTCCCTACGATGCTTAAGGTCAGAGGACAAGTTCATAAAACCTCTAAATCATACAGAACAAGACTTAAAAACCTCAGATCTATCATTTTTTCCCCCTAGGCCTATGCAGAAGAATCAAAGCACAGACAACGACCAGCAGAAGTAATGACCACATTAAAAAGGTTCATCAGAAATTTATGAAGGAAAATGTTTCTGGTTTTTTTCCTGGTTGTAGATGAAGAGCCAAAAGAGCTTTGTTTTTTCCCTGGAAATAAAAACAAACCCCAACAGCCAACAGAATTATTTTAAGACCTGACTCTTAAGATCTTTAGTAAATAAATTCTTTTTCCATTCTCCTTCTTTCTCTTATTTCAATTTTGGGAAGAAAAGGCCAATAATGTTTTATGAACGATCCCCTTTCAATGTAACATTGCTTGGCTAAGTACTTCCAAAACTAATTCTCAGGAAAAACCATAACAGGATTTTTCTTTCCTTTGTTTCTTTTCAAGTAAAACATTTTATTTTCCTGTCAGTTCAACTCGATGTGTCCTTAATACCTCACCAAGTCACCTGCAATGAGCACCATAAATTTAGAGGAAAACAAGAAAAAAATAAAGGGTTTTTTTCTTTAAATTCAATAAATGTGACCTCGAGGAAAGCAACTTTACAGAGTAGTCAGAGAATAATGAAGTGTGTGGGAGCTCTGCACAAACACTGGACCCAGGACCAGACACTTAGAAATTAAATGAGTGGGAGAAACAAATAAAAAAGGCATGGAAATCTTCTCTGTCAGAAGGACAGTAAACCCCCCCATTTATAGCTGTGTGATAATGGTGTGGATTTTGTAACACATAATTCTGCCTGATATTTGTGCTGTGTATTATTACACACAGCAAATTTACTGTATTATTGGTAAATCAGTACAAATGCCCCCCAAACCAGCACCAGGCTTGGCTTCATTTCACTCCTGAGATCTACATAAACTTACAAGTACAAAGTTCAGATCCAGCTCCACTCACCACCAGGAATTCAACAACTCACTGCACTTCTGGACAACCATGAATAAACACCACCAGAGTTCACCTGCACCTCAGCTGGTGGGCACCACTCAGTGCCAGCCAGGGACACAGACACAGGATGTGCCACTGTCCCAGTGCAGCAGGTGGGGCCAGTTTATCCCTGTGTGGGTGTGCCCAAAGCTGTGCATTCCAAACCCTCTGGGCCATTGCCCAGCAACTGTTCCCAATGGCCCACTGGCAGCAGCTGCCCAGGGCACAGCTGAGCCCTCAGGCTGGGAGCTGGCTGGGAAAGAAGCCTGGCAGAGGAGCTGGGAGAACTGCCCTGCAGGGAGTCCTTGGCACCTCCACACCCACCTGAGGGCTCAGCTCTGCTCATGGGCCAGCAATGATTCCAAAATCCCCCCTGACTGCCAGAGTCAGATCCCCCAGTGTGGAACTCCCTGCCCTGGGGGAGGCACTGGGGGCTCCCACCCAAACCTGAGGGGAGAGAATCTTGGGCTTTGTGGACTGGGGAACCACTCATTGGATCCAGAGGAGGAGCAGACCCTGGACAGGAGGAGTCCACCACTCTCCACCAGACTGTGCCATCATCTCCACCAACAGGTTTGTCCCTTCCTTTTCCTTTGGACTCGGAGGAACCACGTGGGGCTCAGCACAGGGGCCACCAAACCCCACTGTGTTTGTGCCCCAGGGGGCTGGGTTAGACTGCTGGGGTTGGGGGTTAAATCCAATTTCTCTTTGTGCCATTGCATTTATTGTAACAGTTATTAAATTGTATAACTCTGACTTATAATCCCTTTTGTGTTGGGTTCGTTTCTCCTGCCAGTTTATCTTTAAACCAGCACAGCCACCCCCCATTTTCTCCTGTCCAAGGGCCACAGGAGAGGTTTGGGCTCCCTCCCAGCCCCAGCCAGGGAAAGCAAAGCTCTGGGAAAGCAAAGCCCCGACCTCAAAACCTTGCTGAGTTTGCTCTGCAGCAGTTCTGGGTGCAGGAGGCAGAGCAGGGCCTTACCTGCCCCTCTGCCACGGTGTCGGTGTCGATGATGGTGACGATGCCGGGCACCAGCGGGCTGCGCCGGGCACTGCTGTGCGCCACCAGCTCCTCGTCGGCCGTGCCCGGCGGCACCGTGCCCGTCAGCTGCGTCACCACCTTGCCCACCATCGTCAGCCCCGTCTTGATGGTCTGCAAGAGGGAAAACAAACCCAAATAAAGGACTTTTAGGGCTGTTTCGGGGATTTGCCTCAGGGTTTTGTGTCGTGCACACGTGGAATGAAGGGGATGTATCAGCTGCAGCAGGAACAGCTTGAAGACATTTAGCATCCTATCCATGGGAAGAACCCACCTTTCCTTTGGGATGGAATCATTCCAAAGGATCCCTGAAAAAAGGGGAGTATCTTAATGTTTAAATAATTGAATGTTTTGATAGTGTAATTATTTCATTATTTTTTCTTCCTTTAATTTTGTTCTGATTTATTTCCAGAGCATTGAAAGGGTGGAATGATGAGCACTGGAAGGATGGAATGATGAGCTTTGGAAGGATGGAATGATGAGCATTGGAAAGGTGGAATGATGAGCATTGGAAGGGTGGAATGATGAGCATTGGAAAGGTGGAATGATGAGCATTGGAAGGGTGGAATGATGAGCACTGGAAGGATGGAATGATGAGCTTTGGAAGGATGGAATGATGAGCATTGGAAGGGTGGAATGATGAGCACTGGAAGGATGGAATGATGAGCCCTGAAAGGGTGGAATGATGAGCATTGGAAGGGTGGAATGATGAGCTTTGGAAGGATGGAATGACGAGCCCTGGAAGGGTGGAATGATGAGCTTTGGAAGGGTGGAATGATGAGCCACGCTGGGAGTGTGGGAGGGAAGTGGTCACACAAAAACACACAGAGCCCCTCACACTGATCCTGACAGAGATTTGTCTTTGCACAGAGCAAGAGCTGAAATTTGCCCTTCTCTGGATCTGTCACACTTGTTTGTTCCTCAGCAATTTGATCTTTTGCAACATTAAAACTGAATGTGGGACTCAAATGCAGGAAAATTGAAAATGCTCCCCTTGAGGTCCTCAAGAACCTCATCCCCACTGCCATCCCAGCACTAATAATGGGACTTTCCAGGCTCTGCACATTGTCCAGATGTGGCTCTGAAAACATCCTCACTGCACCAGCTTTTATCAGCTAAAGATGCTGGGGATTGTTTTTATGTTGCTTTATTTTGTTTGGAGAAAGAGGCAGAGCAGACACGGTAGGAGCATTTAAACTAAAACAAACCCAACTGCAACTTTAAATGTTTTCTCCTTGAATCAAGGACTGTGCCTGATTTGCCTGCAAAGAACTGAGCAGATTTATTATGCAATATAAATAAGAAATAGCAAAAGAGATCAGACTGGAATGACACTGTAACAAGCCAATCCTTAACTAAAAAGACAAGCTAAGCTGTCTGCTAAATCGAAAAGCAGAAAGAGAAACCAAGAAGCAGCCACAAATCAATTGCAACTGCTTTGTTTAGTGCTAAAATCTCGAGCTGCAGTGATTAGAAAACACATTAGTGTTCATCAATTAGCAGCCAAACGCTGGTGTCAATAATTCATGGGCACTGAGCTGCCCAGCAGGGCTGGGGCACTGGCAGAGGAGCCGGAGCGGGGCAGCACCAGCAGGCGCCACGGGATCGATGGCCAGGAAGGGCAGGCACCTGGAGATGCCTCTGCTGATGGACTCACTCCCCATTACTGCTAATGGAGAGCCTCCCATCCCCAGCAGCGGGCCCTGAGCACGGGCTTTAAAGGCTTTAGTAACATCCTGCCATTTGTTTCTGGTTAGTTCCTCTTATAACAGGGCAGGGGAGAAGGGGATGGGTTGGGATGGGATGGGAACGGAGCACAAGGCAGGTGTTGAGGGGGGAGCAGGGCACCTAAACCAGCCACCTCAGGGGGGGTGCCAGCCCTGCTCCCAAACACTGACAGGGCAGGGGTTTGGCCAGGAGTTCAAATCCTGGAAAATTACCTTAGTTCACACAGCAGGGAAGAGAAAGCAGGAGATGCTACACAGCAAAGTGGAAAGGCCAGAAATGGGCACTGACCATTTTAAGAAAATACCTTTAATCCTCACACCTGGAGCAAGCAGGAGTGAAGTAGCAGGAATAAATTTATGGCTCTCCAGGAACAGAATTCCCATGCAAAAGGAACTCCTGTTTCATGGATCCTGGGAACAGTGGGTGTGCAGGATGAGGCTTCAGCTCCGGGATCTGGAATGAGCTACCCCAACCCTGCACTGCCCTGTGTGAGTGCCCAACTTCCTGGGCATCCTTCACCTTTCCTGTGCCACATCAGCCATCCCAGAACTGCACTGCTGTGTGTGTGCCCAACTTCCTGGGCATCCCTAACCTTTCCTGTGCCACATCAGCCAACCCACTGCACTACTGAGTGTGTGCTCAACTTCCCAGGCAATCCCCAACCTTTCCTGTGCCACATCAGCTATGCCAGCCCTGCACTGCTGTGTGTGTGTATGTGTGTGTGTGTGCCCAACTTCCCAGGCAATCCTTTGCCTTTCCATGCCACATCAGCCATCCCACTGCACTGCTGTGTGTGTGCCCAACTTCCTGGGCATCCTTCACCTTTCCTGTGCCACATCAGCCATCCCACTGCACTGCTGTGTGTGTGTGCCCAACTTCCTGAGCATCCTTCACTTTTCCCTGTGCCACATCAGCCATCTCAGCCTTGCAGTGTTGTGTTTGTACACAACTTTCTGGGCATGCTTAACCTTTCCTCTGGCACATCAGTTGTGCCAGCCCTGCAGTGCTCTGTGTGTGTGCCCACCTTCCTGGGCAATCCTTAACCTTTCCCATGCCACATCAGCCATCCCATTGCACTGCTGTGTGTTTGCCCACCTTCCTGGGCAATCCTTAACCTTTCCCATGCCACATCAGCCATCCCACTGCACTGCTGTGTGTTTGCCCAACTTCCTGGGCATCCTTCACCTTTCCTGTGCCACATCAGCTGTCCCTGCACTGCTCTGTGTGCCCAACTTCCCGTGTCATCCCCAACCCTTCCCATGCCACACCAGCTGTGCCCCCACCCACAGGACTAACAACCTGGCTCTCACATCAGCTGTTGTGCTCATTAAGGAGTTATCAGGTAACAAGAGAAAACAGACACAGCCTTTGCTGAATCCCTTCAGCACTACAGGATTAAAAGATAGGGAGAAAGAACCAACCAAAGGAGTTATGAGGTGAGAAGGGCTTGGTTTATAATTTGATGCAAGACAGGCCCAACACATTTTAAATGAAATAGGCTGAAGTTTGCACTGTCCCAGCTCCTTTGTCACTGATGGCAACTTGGAGTGAACTTTGCTTATGAATAAAATTAAAATACTTGATCCAGTTCCCTTTGTAAGCACTGATGCACACTGTGCAGACACACATATTGTTTATAAGCTCTTGTACCCTATCTACTTAAAAATAAGACTGTTTACATCATTGAAATATAAAGAAATACATCTATTTAATTAAAATAAATGTATGCCCTCATATCTCATTTAATTGAGAAATAAGTACAACTTTAATTAGATGGAAAGAATTAAAATGCATCATTCAGTGCTTTTTAGGCTGTTTTGCTCCAACAAAGGCCTTGCATCCTTTTAGTGACAACACAATACAGTGTTGCTGTTTCTCCTAATAAATACATTTTATATGATTTATTTGCTTGCAAATGAAAAATCCATGGAAAGCAGAGAGAGATCAAAAAGATCTGCCCTGGGTGTCAACACAGTGAGCCTGAACAAAGTGAATGTACAGTCACCTACAGATTCAAGTTCAAACTCAGGATTTGGGCTTTGCAAAGAAGTTTCCTTTTCCTTCTCTTGCCCCATATCGTGAAAACAGGGAATAACCTGCTGGGAAATTCATCCTGAACAGCAGGTTTGACTGCTGGGGGCACCTGGGAAGGCCTGTGGGACCAAACCCTTCCTCAGTCAGACACGGGAAAAAAACCAAAATGTCTTTTCCTGATTCCCTGTAAGGGAAAAAAAGGATCTGCACAGCCCAAAATGCTGATCCCTCTGCTGATCAGAGAGCAAGGGAATCACAAAGCCCTGCAGGCTGAGGGGACACAACAGCAGGAGAGGTCTAAGTGATGGCTTACAGAAGGATGGAGTGGAGCTGATGGTGAGGCAATGAGGGGGACAAAGAGCTACACACGTTTGGAGCATTGTTTGCCAACCAGTCAGCACTGCAGTTCTCAGGGATGAAAACTTGCTGGGTAACAAGCCAAGCCTCAGTGAAATCACTAAGAAATTAAACTTCTCAGATTCGCCCTCACGTGGGTAACAAATTAAACACTAAGACTCAAGAGCCAAATATCTAGAACTGTATGAGAATTAATCTTGTCTGCTCCAGCACCATGAGGAGCACGAGCCACGTGCTGTGCAAACACAAGCAGTGCAGACTCTGTGCCCTGAGGATTATCCCTTTTCCTGCCTCTCACTCCCAGTTTATCTCCATGCAGAGGCAACAATCTTTTCTTCACCAGGGTGATAAACACATTTTATCTGCAGGATCTCCACACATGATGCAATAGCACTACTTCAGTGTGATAAACTCAGCTTAGCACCAGAATTTGTGGATTATGATCCCTGGCTGGTGCTACTCAGCCACAGTGATCTGCTTGGAGGGGTTTAGCACATCCCATCCAAGCTGTGGCTGATCACACTAAGCCACTCAGGGTTTCACCCTTATCTCTGCTATAAAAAGTGATGCTGAGACTGAAGGAGTTTGGGGATATTTCCACACACACCTTTTTTTTTTTCCATTTTGCTGATGGTGAATGTATCCAGAGATGCAGCAAATCACAGCAGGAGAGCAGCAATTCCACTGCTCCTCAACTATGTAAAAAACTGTGATTTTTCTCCTCCTCCAGCCACACTGTGATTGTGATGGGCTATGTTTGTTTTCATGTTTTGTTTTCACAGGAGCTGGCCTGGCCTGTGTCTCTCTCTGTGGCTTCTTCTAACTGTTGTTTTCTGCAGGGACACTGAGCTGTGCTGTCATTTCACTCCTATTATTAGCCTGCTTTGGTCGTGCACATCAGAAATGAAAAGGCTCGTGGTTGCAAGGCAGGCTTGTAATCAGCACAGAGCTCTCCAGGCACTGCCAAAACTCACTTGGGGAGGGTGAGAAAAAGAAATTACTTGGCAAAACGTTGGTGCTGGGGGGGGACAGTGAAACAAAAGTTGTGCACACCCTGTCCTGCTGAAGCTTTTCCAAGCCAGGGTCTACTTTTGCTACGATGAAACCCCAGACATTCCAAACAGGGGGTTATTGTAACATCAGAACAAGAAAATGGGGCAATGGGACCTGTATGTGAACGCTCATTACTAAGCTAAGAAGGTGATTAATTAGCTCCAGTACTGCCCTGTCATCCTTCAGAGAGATTAAAATGCACAGTGTGAGGATGATGGAGCCCAGGAAGCACCAAGCACTTGTAAAGTCCCTTTTCATGATGCTGAAAGATTAATAATCCACAATGTTGATTTCTAATCATATAAAGTATCATTTTAAATATCAACTATTCCAAACCCTTTCACTGGGACTTCCCCCTCATAGGAACAGCTGTTTGCAACAAATGGAAGTTCCAAAAGCCAGTTTAGAAAGAGGAACAGAGCCCTTGGAGGCTGCTCAGGATGTGCCGGTCGGGAGCACAGGCTGGGGCTGGTGCATGCAGGGCTCTCAGGGCAGGGAGGGGCTGAGGACACACAGCACAATTCAGCAGGGAAACCTCAGCATTCTGTTCCCCCAGAACCTCTCCCCGAGCAGCTGATGGACTCACTTTGGCAGCACTAATGACTGTGGCAGTGTAAGACTGAATGTTGTCTCCACAGGCTCCACCACGGGATTGATGGCATCGGATCAGCTGCGAGGAGAAAGACAGCAAGCAAGTCACTACTATTAAACTACACAAACCCAGAGCCCATTACCAGAGCTCTTATTTATCATGTGCAGTGGTGTGTTTTTTTCCTACAAACAGCAAAAAGCCCTGCTGAGACACTTAACCCCTTTTTATAATCTTCTGGGTGCCACCCAGACTGTCGCGTCCTCCGCTCCAGTTTTCAATTACCAGACGAGGAGTCACTGAGAATTCATAAACTTTGAAATGGTGGGATTTTGGGTCTGGCAGCAATACCACAAATACATTTAAATAAATATAATCAAAAGCTTTAGCCATGTGTATGTAACAGCAAATATCAGACATTCTAAGAACCCGAGCGTGGCTTCCCCCTCCTCTCTACGAGCGAAGAAATGACAAAGGCAAAGAGTTGCTTTAAACTTCACTTTTCATAGCTTGGCTTTATATTGCCCGTCTGCAACACTAATAAATCAAAACAAGGCTCCTGTACCTGCCAGCAGCTACAAAGGGGGTCCCTAACAATACAATCTGTGCTTCTGACTAAATAAAACAGCAACAAAATTACAGGTATTTGTTGCTTGCACACAGGACGTGTTGCCTGTTTGACTCTTTTAGTTAAAGAACATTAAAAACCACTCAAAGATGGATTTGTCTCTGCCTTTTCTGCCTTAAGTAGCTAAATAAAAACAGTGAAATTAGGGAGAAAGAGAAAGCCCACAGTGATTTTACCTGGGAACACACAAAGCATTTAAATTCCTTTGGGATGTGATTCTTTTGCTGATCGGTGACTTATCAGAGGGGAAAGGGAAAGGCAGGTTTGGATCTGGGCAGAAACCAACTTGTGCTGGGAGAGGTGTGACAGCAAATTCATTTCTAAACTCTGCCCCTGCTCATTGCTTGCTGATGCAAACAGCTCTTCCACTCACAGGTGGGAGAAAAAATATCTGCTTTGAAATAAAAATAAGGCTTTAGAAGCTGAATTTGGACTTTTCAACACTTTGAGCTTTAAATACGACTCCTTCTCTGGGTAAAAGGAGTGGTCATTTCTTTGCCTGGGATGCATTTTCTTTGTCTCAAAACCAAGAAAAAATATTGAAACCTTTTAAATTTTTCTTCCTGAAGCTTAACATTTTCACCAAAGATGTGCAGAAGGGGCCATTTGAATGCTGTTCCCTGCCCTCCAGAGTGCATTGCTGGGCTGTCCCACACACCCCCACGGGCTCAGCTCCCCCAAGCAGGACTGAGGAATCCTTTTGCCTGCCTTCAGAAGTGTCTGGAATTAAGTGCTTTAAACTTTTAAAGCCCAGAAAGGGCTGGTTATGGAGTCACCTCCCTGAAAACACACGTGCAAGGCTGGCTGTGTCTCCTCTGCCTGCACAGATTGCAACTTCAAGGGCTTAAACCAAACCGAGTAAACACGCGATGCACAAAAACACCTCTGAGCTCTGTCATTTTAATGCAGCTCCTCTTCTTTTTCACATACCTTTTTCCTCAGACTTTTTCTTTTCTTTTCCCCCCTATAAACACAAAATGTAGCCTGAAATCCAGAGGTATTTTTGGCACTGAAATCCTTCCTTACCTTGTTCTCTGCATAAGCCAGCCAGCGGCTCCCGAGGGCAATGGGGTTCATGTTTGGCCCTGGGCAGGGATAGCAGCCTGAAAAATGGAAGAGGCAACAGGAAAAATTATCTTAATAATGACTTCTCACAAAGAATTTTATTTACTGCCAAGGAAACAAAAAAAATCTAAACAGAACTCCCATCCCTCAGTGGGTGATTGCATTTTTGTTCCTCCAGATAAGTTGTGGTTAGATGAGCTATTTGGAGCATTTAATTATGTGTAAATAATAATTTCTCCTTATGTTTGCATTTTAGTGCCATTCTGACATGGAGGGATATTGAAGTTTGCCTCGACTGGTTCTGTATCTTAATTTTTAATTCATTTGACTCATTTTTAATTCATTTTTTAGTTTATTTGCCTGACACTTTTCTGTGGGTGAACAGTTTGCTCAGGTCTAATTTTTACTGTCTGAAAAGCTGCACTGTGCTTTTGGTTTTAATAATTCTAGAGAGAATCCCTCAGCCTTTCAAAGTGGTTTTGGGTTTGATTTTAGCAATTCCACAGACAAGCCCTCAGCCTCTCACTACGGTGAGAGAATTCCTAATTCCTTTAAAATCATAATCCACATTTCCACTGCTCACCTGCTTTCCACTGCAAAAATAGATACAGACACAGATAAAAGAGAGAATTATTCTGGAGGATTAAAAGTGAAAATACCCATAAGAAAAAATAGCTGTGAATGAAAATATGGCAAGGCTTAAAATTAATCAGGGCCCACGTTAAATGGTATTTAATAAAGGTAAAAAATATATGTTTTCTTATGAAATTTAATAAGTAATAGTTTTCATAAATTAATAGTTTAAATCTAATTTATATTTTCAAAAGCATGTTCTCAAATTAAAAATAAGGGAGGGAATGAGGGGAGGAGACTGAAGCAAAGGGCTAATCTCAGTTTTCATCAGTTCTTCAGCTATTTCAGGCAATTTAGGAATTTAAATTCTTGCTCTGAGTGGCCAAGAATGACAATCTTTAAAATCTCCCAGACACTGTGTGGTTTCAGGCAGCTTTGGGAGCAGGTCCTGCGGCACATCTCAGAACACACCTCACACCCAACTGCACTTACTGCCCAAAATCCAAACGACAAAAAAATGACAAATCCAAACCCCAACGGGACAAAGACCAACAGCTCTGGGTGTCACCTCTCAGAGCACAGCACTGAGGGGGTGCAGAATGTGGAATATCACAGCAAGTTGTTCCACAGGTGAGAGAGAAGGGAGGGAGGGAAGCACAACTTGTGCAACCAAACTCAACTCAGGTGGGAGAGCAAAACCCAGTGAGGGTTTGGTAAGGCAGGAACCCCAAGTGTGGAGAGATGATGCCACAATTGTTACTGAGCTCCAGAAAGGCAGCCAGAACCTCTTAAGGAACAAAGAGAAGAGCAACGAGGCTGGAGAAGGGACTGGAGCACAAGTGCTGTGGGGAGAGGCTGAGGGAGCTGGGGGTGTTTAGCCTGGAGAAGAGGAGGCTCAGAGGTGACCTCAGCACTGTCTGGAACTCCCTGAAGGGAAGTTCTGGCCAGGTGGGGGTTGGTCTCTTCTCCCAGGCACTCAGCAATAGGACAAGGGGGCATGATGGGCTCAAGCTCTGCCAGGGGAAATTGAAGTTGGAGAGCAGAAAAAAATTCTTTGCAGAGAGAGTGCTCAGGGATTGGAATGGGCTGCCCAGGGAGGGGGTGGATTCCCCATCCCTGGAGGTTTTTCAGCTGAGCTTGGCCATGGCACTGAGTGCCATGATCTGGTAAAGGGACTGGAGTTGGCCCAAGGGTTGGACTTGATGATCTTGGAGGTCTTTTCCAACCCAATCCATTCTATGATTCTATGGATGTGGCACTGAGTGAGAATCCACCACATCTTGATCCAACCCCAATGTGATCACCAGCCCAGGGCACGGTGTGCCCTGGGCTGGTGATCACAGTGGGGTTGGATCAAGGGTTGGACTTGATGATCTCGGAGGTCTTCTCCAGCCCAATCCATTCTATGATTCTATGAAAGCCAAGCAAAAAAAAGGCTGTAAATACTGCCCTGTGTTACAAATGCAAATGGTGACATTACAGACCAGGGCTGGTGAGATCTCAACGCCGACGTCTCATCTGGGCCAGCAAAGGCTCTCAGGTCCCCAGACCTTTTTGCCTTCCCTTTTATGTATAAAATAAAGCATTAAAAGCTGCCAGTTGATAATCCTCACAGTGTAAATCCCTGCTCTGGATTTCAGAATCAGTGACCAGCAGGAGCAAACTAAAGGAGCCCCAGCACTGAACAACTCCCAGCAAAAAGGAGCCCTGTTTGGGAATGGAGCTGTTCCCAATTACTGCGGGAGCTGAGGCAAAGGAGGAGCTGCAGGAAGGACCCTGCACATCAAACACTCATCCTACAGAGGAGGAGTTGCTGAGGAAAGCTGGGACTGCCCTCCCCACACCCACTGGGGGGGGTTTGTTCCCCGAGCTGGGCTCAGCCCATCAGAGTCCCCACTAAGAATAAACCCCACAGAGGTCACAACTCAGCTTGGGCCCAAACTCTGCTCTGTGCTGTGAAAAACAGCGGCAAGAAAGAGCCATTTCCTCCCTTTCTTCTCTTTGCAGGGCTCTGCACTTTGGGGCCTTGCAGCAGCACAAGGATAAGCACAAAGGGTTATAGTGGATGGGAAGGAAAAGCAGATTGTTGTCTGTGCTTTGCCCAGAAAAGCAGCTGCATCAGCACAACATCAGCTGCGAGGCAGAGGAGGGGCAGCCGTGCTGTGACCCCCCAGGCTGGGCCATCCCACCCTCACCAGCCTCACCCTCCCCAACATCAACTTCTGCTTCTCCTGAGCTTCCACACAACACAGGGAACGGCCCCTCCAGGCAGGAGCAGCAGCAGCTTCAGGGTGTTTACAGCACAGATGGACAACATGGGAACACAGAATTAACTGTCAAGGAGACCAAGGTCTCCAAGGTTCAGTGACAGCATGGAGAGTCATCCAAGAGAAGGTGGCCCAGGGAAAGTCCTTCCAAAAGCACAGCAAACCAAGTCCCAGAAAACATCTGAGCTCAGGATCAGCCTCACTGGGCCTGTCACCCTACAAAAGTACAAGTGGAAACCTACTGGGAAGGACAAGGTTTTGAGCACGAGGCTGCTCTGTCCCTCCACAGGCACGACTTCAAAGCTGGGGAAAAGGTAGAAAACTGTAATCTGAAAATCAGAATCAAAGTGCAAGTTTTTCTGCTTATTTGATGAAGTTCCTGTGCCCACAAACACCACCTGGTGCTGGTGTAGGTAAAACTGAGGAGTAAGAAATGCGCTCCAGGCTCCCTCTGAGCTGGGGCTTGGCTGGTCCCTCAGATCCCATTCCCAAGATAGATTCTCACAGATAAATTCTTCAGTGGTGCAATTTCTTAATTTATTTCCTTTTTTGAATCATAGAGTTATAAAGTGATAATCTGAAATTAGCACAGAGCTTGTGATTAATGGATTTAAAGCTGCTTTGAGATGCCTTTGTGTATTTGCTGGTCCCCACACGTGTCCCAGCAGGTTTATCTCAAGACTCTACTGGTTGCTTTTTAATTTCACAGCATGTTACAAGAACTCTTATTCCCTACACCTGTACTGAGAGCACAGAAAAAAAAATCTGGTTTTGGTATTTGCCAGGTTTTTATCCCCCCTATCTTGACTTTGTTTTTACTTTTTTATGCAGAAAATTTTACTAATTTCTTTTCTTTTTAGTTTTTTTTTTCTGTTAATAGGAAAACTTCATTTTCTTGCAATTTTCACTGTTCTCTTCTTTCTCTTTTCCCCAGTTCTCTCCAGTTTCCTCTGATATTTACCCACCCTTCTGGATGATCAGTTTTGATGTACTGGTTTGGTTTTCAATGGCTCTCTCAGCCCTGTCCCTGTGAGGAGCCCACCCTGGAGCAGCCAAATTCTCCTCCAAGCTGCCACTTCTCTGTGCACCCACCCAGTAGGGTGGGCAGAATTATTCCAAACCCTGCTCAGGATTGTCTCTGATCCCAAAATCTGGAAGGAAATGGCACCTCCCAGGTCTCCTGCCCATGACATTGGGACAGGATACAGCAGGAATGTTGGGCAAGGCAGACTCACTGCAACCAAAATGCTTCACCTTCAGCCCCCCACGGGACACAGAGCAGGGAAGCAGCAACATTGTGTATTTTTAAATAAACAGCTCCAAGAACTCACTGCTTCTCTAACAATCAATTAGCAATTCTTTCCCAGGCCTTACAAAACACTCAGCACTGCACAGGACTGGAATTACAAAACTACATCCTCGAGTCTTGCAGCCCAGGAACAGATCCAGGATTGAGAGCCCAGGAATACACAATAAACAGCATAAATAGCTGCTACAGTGATGCTGTGGCAGCAAAAGCATTGTTTATTCCAAGGAAAACAAATCATAAAAGTTGTTTTATCTAATATTTTTTGTTTGGTTGTTTTTTGGGTGTTTTGTTTTTTTTTAGCAAACCAATTTTTTTGTTGTTTATAAACTGTATAAAGCAACACTGTTTATAAATTCCTCTGGGTTCCTCCCAGATGAAAGGCCCAGTGTAAATGTTATTGCTCTCACACTGTCACATACTTTCCAAGACCCTTCCATTGTTCTTGTAGTTCCTTCAGTTTCAGCATCACCCAGAAAATGGGTGGGAGAATGAGATGATCTTTAAGGTCCCTTCCAACCCAAACCATTCCATGACTTTGTGCTCTCCTGGATCAGAAGAGTTGAATTCCCACACACAAGAATCTTTTGGGGAAGATTTCATTTTTAAATTATTACTCTCAGCATTAGTCCTGCTATTGTTGATGCTGTTATTGTTATTATTACTATTATTATTTTTACCACCTTCCCTGTCCACTCTCATGGCAGTTTTAAGCATCTGGAATTTGATGATCCCATTGGGTCCCTTCCAACTCAGGATATTCCATGATTTTATTGTTACTCCAAAGGTCCAATCCCAGAGCTCTTACCAAAAACACCCATTGCCTTTAATGTTCATCAGGCCTGGCTGTTTAATTAGCACAACTTTGACTGATTTCAGGACTATTTAGTCATGGCTTTACTTTCTTTTCTGTTCAGAGACTTGGACAGAGATAAATAACAACATTCCCCCAGAGGTTTCTGTTTCTGTGCAGGACACTGTGAGGGGAATGGCTTTGACTGGAATTTAACTTCAAGGATTTGGGTGCTTTGGATGAAAATAACTGACAGAGGCACAAAGAGCACTTTGTGCTTTACACAGAATTATTTCCCTGCCAGGCCAGGAGATGGGACAGAGACACCTCTGGGGACCAACACCTGCCCTGGGGCTCCTGCAGCTTCTGGGCTGTGTTGGCATTTTCCTGCAATGTAGCAAACCAAGCCTTTGGTTTCCATAAATCTGCCCTAAAAACCTCTTCAAAAAGTGTGTCCTGGGCTAGTGAGACACTGATTGCCACAGCCAGGAAAAACCACTCAGGATTAACGCTGTTAAAAAGTGAAAGCCAAGATCAAATCAATGTTTCTCAGGGAAGGGACACAAAAGTGACATGAAGGGTTGTGTGTTCATACAGATTTGTGTGTACAAAAATGCTTAAACCCACAGGAACACACTTGGCTCCTCTTCACTGAGCCAGAAAACTGAGACTCAGGAGCTCCTGAGCCTCCAAGACTTTGGGTCTGAGTTGAAATCCCCCCTATGGATACAGGAATCCTGGCAATGGTTATCCCAGTTATTCTGTGGGGATAACCAGGATAAATGCCACTCCCTGGGCACTGCTGAGGAGGGAAATGGACACTCAGAACTTCCTGGAGGAGGTGACTCTGCAGCCAATAGACCTTCTCATGTGATAAGTTATCCTTCACTTTGAAGAAAAGAGCTCAAACTGCTCCCTGTGAGCCCAGCAGGGAAAGGAATTCTGAAGGAAATGCCCCAAAATGCCCAGAGGATTTCCAGACCAACTGAAACCACCCAGTTACTCCTCCTGTGAGAGCACCAAGTCCAACCTGCAGGTCAGAGCACCCAACAGCCCCTGGTTTGGGGTTCTTCAAGCACTCTGAGAGGTGCAGGGAGGCTGCACTGAGTAATTTTTGGCCTATGGTTGGGTGAGCCTTTGGAGATTTTCTACACAATGAATTACTCTGACTAAAATCTGGAAAATTACCTCTCAGGGCTCTGAGCTGCAGAGCATCAATAGAAATGTGGTGCCAGCTAATGGCTGCAATAACTGTCTCCATCCCTGGGGAATGATGGATGGAGAATACATCAATAGCAGGGGTGGAAGGGCCAGAGAACCTGAGCAGGCTCTCGTTATCAGAGCCTGGATGATGCCACATGATGTTATCTGGGATAATCTTTACCCAGGGGGTGGGAAGGATATTCTTCATGGAGAAGGAAGAGTCCATCAGGCCATATTCATAACCATCAGTGCTCACTCAATAGCAGTTTTGGAGAGGGGTTGAGGGAACACTGATGGAACAGAAATCAATGAAATTCAGCTTTTCTGCAGCTTTGTTTAGAGCAGAGTAGAGGGGGAAAAAAAGCCTGTACACCACTTTGGTTTCTGATCGCTCAGTCACGTGCAGAGCTCAGCAGAGGCTCTGACATGAACCACAACAAAACCCTCAGTTCTTCAAAAATCTATTTTAAATCCACATCTTAACACTCACAACTAAGTAAAGGAAACCCTTTTTTCTTAAAGCATCCAATGAATTTCTTTTTCAGTGAGCACTTAGAGCAGGGCAGGATGTGGAATCAGTGCTTGGCTTTGCCCTGCCTGTGGTGCCAGGGCTTTCCAAGGGAACAGGGAGGGAGGGAGGGAGGGAGGGAGGGAGGGAGGGAGGGAGGGAGGGAGCTGATGCTCTGCCTCCCCTGAGCAGAGCCTTCAGGCTCAGGCCAGCCCAGAGGGCAGTGTGGGATGTGCTGGTGATTTTCCCACAGTGCTGCAGGGTGTTTCCCTGCCCTGCCTGCAGCACCTGCACCCTGAGGTTCTGCTCCACGAGGCACAACCCAACCTGCTGGCTCTCTGCCATCCCAGCCAAAGCAGCTCCTTCCCAGCTAATCCCATGCAGGGGGAAATAAAGGTTAGAACTGTGTCAAATTTGCTGCAGAAACCCCAGGAAATGCAGGAGTTAAACATTCCAACCTGACCGTGTTCTACATCCTGAATATTTTATGGCATATTTATTGTAACAATATATTAAGCTACACATCCAACCACAAAAAAAAAAAAAAAAACAAAAAACCAAAAAACAGAAAGGCAAATACCCCTCATGTGCAAGGCAGCTGCATTAGCATTGCTGAGCAACTTCAGAACCCCTGACACTGCTTTTAATTGTACCTTCTGCACTTGATTCCTGTGTGTAGCCAACAAATCAGCAGAGCTGCTGCCTGATGGTGCTCTGGAGCTGCTCAGGCAGGTCCTGAGGCTCCCACACCCCTGGGATGGATGGGAGATGTGATTTCCACATCATCCCCAACACTTGAAAAATAAGATTGTCTTTTCCCACAGTGTAGGAACAGAAGAGTCTTCAAAGAGCCAGAGATCCTCATTAATATTTCTGACCTTTCCTGACCAAAAGCAGCCAGACTGAGCATCTTCCTGATGCTGAGAAATTCCCTGCTCCAGGATGAGTCCAGATGGGATACAAGCTGTCCTGAGGAGCAGGGATGGCTCCAAGAATGGAAACACAGAGTTTAAAAGACCTTTCATCTGAGCTTTTTACACAGGGATTTCTACTTTTCCAATTTAAACTGGCACTGTCCTTTAATAAATTAAAAAAAAAGGGCAGCAGGAGAACCCAGTTGGCTGCCTCCCAAAAATCCTGCAGCTAACGAGGTGGCTCATTCACATCCAATTCCAAGCCCAGCACAGCAACTTAAGCCTTTAAAGATCCACTCTGAGGTCGAGGAGGTTTCAGCACATGAAGTGGGAAAAGCTTTGCTGCAGCTTCCACATGTCAGGGCATGACACCCCCCTGGAACCAGCCAGGCTGCAGAATGGCCAGCACAGCTCCCACAGAGCCACCTCTCCAGGGAAAAAGCACAGGGATGTGCCCAGGGAAAGGGACACGGGCTGGGAGGGCACAGGGGAGGGCACGGAGGGGGGAAGGCTGGGAGGGCACGGAGGGGGGAAGGCCGGGAGGGCACGGAGGGGGGAAGGCCGGGAGGGCACGGAGGGGGGAAGGCCGGGAGGGCACGGAGGGGGGAAGGCCGGGAGGGCACGGAGGGGGGGAAGGCCGGGAGGGCACGGAGGGGGGGAAGGCCGGGAGGGCACGGAGGGGGGGAAGGCCGGGAGGGCACGGAGGGGGGGAAGGCTGGGAGGGCACGGAGGGGGGGAAGGCTGGGAGGGCACGGAGGGGGGGAAGGCTGGGAGGGCACGGAGGGGGGGAAGGCTGGGAGGGCACGGAGGGGGGGAAGGCTGGGAGGGCACGGAGGGGGGGAAGGCTGGGAGGGCACGGAGGGGGGGAAGGCTCCAAAGGCCCCAAAAATGAGAGTGTCTTTACCCAAACTCTGGGACCCCACACCTAAAACAAACTTAGAGGAAAGTCCCGAGTTTCTGGTGTTAACCAAACAGCACAGCTGGAAATACACTGGGAATAGGGACATTTCAGGAGCTCTGGAGTGTTCAGATTGTTTGGACAGCATCTCTCCCAAAGTTTTATTTTATCCTCTGTAAATTCCACTGCTGTTCCATAAGAAATGCACTGCCAAGCAAAGTTAGGGGCAGGAACAGGGTTACCTGTTCCTCAAAATACAGCCCAGGGGATTCATTCTTAAAAACAACGGCTGTACCTTTTTAAAAAAGAAAAACAACACAACAAAGTAACTGGAATGGAAAAAGCACAAAAATTCTCAAAATATACATTTAACTGAGGGGTTTTTTTTATTTTTGATCTAAAATAAGGCATGATTTTACCCTAATTCTCTTTGGTGGGAAAAAAAAGAGGAGTGAGGAATAGAAGGACACAGTGAAGTCTTTTCCCACTTGGCTCCTGTCACTGAACCCCAACAGATTCCCAGGATTTGCAGTCCATGGATAGGAAGAAACTGACACCTATTGGCAACTTGGATATTACTGCAGAAAAGCTGTTTCCTTCAAACTGGCTCAGGAGCTTCTCCTAAAGACAGTTTTCTATAAATACCCAGATAATATAGAACTTTTCCAATTGTGACTGAAAACACATCCAGAAAAATTCCGACTCTCCTTTAGAATAATAAAACATTGACCTTTCCTAAATCATGAGCTGCTGGAGCTTTGGGGCCTGGTAAAGTAAGGACACATGGAAGAAATACCCAAAAACCAAAGTACTTTGGGCTCAGGAACAACCAAAAATGAACAGTGGGCAGATCACTGTCTACAAACCATCAGGTGTGTATTCTGAAATTCCAGCCCTGAGGTTTTGACACATATTGGTGCAAAATGAACACAGGAATCTTGCAGCTGCTTCTGGATTTGACACATATTGGTGCAAAATGAACACAGGAATCTTTCAGCTACTTCTGGATGTCACTGTGGGTGCTCTTTACAACAGAGAAATGGCCAAAGCAACAATAAATAGAGAAAAGAGTGGAATATTCGCAGAGTGACATTGGAGGGTTTAGAAGGGACTGATTTTCCTGGAACTCCAAAGGAAGTCCCAGAGACCTGTCTGGAGGATGCAGAGCTAAAGCAAACAGGAAATAATGAGTTTATCCCCCTGCCCTGTGGGGCACAAGGGCTGAGCCCCCCAGACTGTACGTACTGGTGACGAAGAACTTCTTGGTGAAGGTGCAGCTGTCGAAGGCGGCGATTTTCTCCTGCAGCACCACCACGAGGATCCTGCACACACACAGAGGGATCAGGCACTCAGTGCTTGGGGTTAGAGGCTCAATATCTAAATGTAATTATTTGCAAGGCATCAATACAAACTGTGCAGTGATGAAGTGCCAGGGTGCCCATGCCTGGCAGTTATTGAGGGCTCCCTCCCCTGCCAACCACAGAGCCTTCCCTCCAGGAAGTGCAGCAGATCCCAAGCACAACGCACAGCACATTTATGAGCCACCTCCTGCAGTAAAAGCTCCATTAAAAACAAAGAATGGCATTGCAGAGACCCTGAATTGCTTTCACTGACTCAAATAACAGTCAAATCAACAGCTGGCAGAACAGCAGCTGAATTGGAAATAATCCCATTGCCCACCTCACTGCAGATTTATTATTAAACCTTTTCATTTACCAATGGAAGGGTTTAGTACCAAGAACATCAGCACACAAACACAGCTGAGAGGCAGAATTTGTGCCAACAGGCACAATTACAGGTGTGTGTTTATGTATTTGCTTGCACATCGCACACTTTGATATGGGAAAAATATAAATATCTGCTCATCCCCTGAAACAAAGAGCAAAGACCACAGGAGAACTGGGCAGAGAACACAGGGCTGCCCAAAAATCAGAGGCCACAGATGCAAATGTGGGAGATTTATAACCAGGATACACCTTCTCCCACACTGGGAACTTCCCAAAGCCAAGTTTGCAAACCCCTGGGAAGGAGACAGGTGACACCCACCAGCTCTGTGGAGCACTGGGCAACAGGACAGAATTAATAATCTGATTATTCTCTCATTAGACAGGCTATGAGACAGGGGGGGCTAATTAGCTGACAACACAGAGCATTATTAAATGCTGTTCTAATAGTTCTAATTGTAAAGATATGATGTGGCAAAAAATTAATCACATCTCTCACTGACTAAAACACACACCTAAAGCTTCATGTGAAAGGTGAGTGTGTGTGACAGGCTGCAATAATCACCTTCACAGAGGGCATGAATCACCTCAGGCTCAGCACAGCTCCCTGGGAAGGGCTGGAGCTCATCTCCCACCACTGGAAAACCAGCCCTTCACTCTTTTTTCCCTGGTTTTATCTGTTTAGCCACAAGAACATTTCCTCTTATCCCAGGAGATCTCAGTACCTGCAGGACTGGGGAACTGTTTGGTGATGTAACAACCATACCCATATCCTGCAACAGCAGATTGATGGGGAGAACAAAACCCACCATCCTTTAAACACTTACACCATCTCAGTACCCACATTATCACATTGCTTGGAGTATTAAAGGTTTGTTCAGTAGCACTGCTTTTCTTTAACTTCTACTCAACTAAAATCATCATCAAATTTAGATTTTGGTGGCCCAGTGATAGACAAATGTCTGTTTAACAAAACCTTTGTGGCTTCTAGGGGATGAATTGATCATTTTACTGTATTTCTTTACTTGGATTTTACACTGCTGACTTCAACACAAGCTTGACACGTGCTCATGTATTTTTGTGGCCTCACACGTGCACGTTCCTGGCATAAAAAACAGGCACACAAACCGTGGTTTGTTGCTGATGATTTGTGTTGTTATTCAGCTGCCTTGAAGGCCCATCCATTCCCAAAGAAAAGCAGGGATTCCTTCACTCAGTGCCTGCCTTGGTGCCAGGGATGTGAGTGCAGCACTGCCAGGGGGACCTGAGGACAGGCAGGGACTCACCCCAGCACTCTGGGGAAAGGAGCTCCATGTCAGCACCACAGCCAGGGCTGGGGGCAGAGGCAGTGCCCCAAATCCTGCCAGGAGGAGTGCCAGGGGAGCAGCCAGACCCTCACACACCATCCTGGGACTTCTCTGCTGCCTTACAAAGAGGTGGGACACTCCAGAGGTGAAGGTTTGAAGCTCAGCTCCTGATTCCACAGCACGGCAGGCTCTGCCCTGCTGGCTCTGCATGCCCCTCAGAGCCACCTGCTCTGTCCCAGCTGAGATGCTGCCCCTCAGAGCCACCTGCTCTGTCCCAGCTGAGATGCTGCCCCTCAGAGCCACCTGCTCTGTCCCAGCTGAGATGCTGCCCCTCAGAGCCACCTGCTCTGTCCCAGCTGAGATGCTGCCCCTCAGAGCCACCTGCTCTGTCCCAGCTGAGATGCTGCCCCTCAGAGCCACCTGCTCTGTCCCAGCTGAGATGCTGCCCCTCAGAGCCACCTGCTCTGTCCCAGCTGAGATGCTGCCCCTCAGAGCCACCTGCTCTGTCCCAGCTGAGATGCTGCCCCTCAGAGCCACCTGCTCTGTCCCAGCTGAGATGCTGCCCTGCTGTTGGACTCACTGCACCATCACTCACTCCCTGAGAGCCACGGGCTGCCCACCAGGAGTGTTCTGGGTGTGCAGGGAGGCAACTGATGGTACAGAGAAATCAAAGGTGAGCAATCCAGATCTCTGTGGACCCTGTGAGACTGAAAGCAGATACCAGCTGAAAAGCAGCAAGGCCATGGTTGCTGGTGTCCAGTAAAAGAGAAATCACTCCTCAGAGTTCTCAGCAACTCCCCAGAAGTTTCTCATGAGAACTCCTCAGGTTTCCCACAGGACACTGGAGATGTCCTGAAAACAGTCAGGATGAGTTCACCAAAACACTGGGCTTGTGAGATATGGATTATGACCAATTAAAAGTTGTAGCTTGATGGTGTGAGGTTCAATTTAGCCAACAGAATTAGCTTTAACCCCATATAAACCATGTGCAGTGTGTAATAAATGGCATTCACTTGATCACATTGGTCTGTGAGTGGTGCCCTTATTCCTTGTCATTTTTAAATATTTTTACTTTAGGCAATGTCTGACAGGACACAGAGAGCAGGGCCATGAGCCCCTCAGTGCCCTGTGCTGGTTGAACTGCCCCTGCTCCCATTTCTCCAGCTGCAGGTGGATAACTCAGGATTTCAGCCACTCCTGCTCCCTCTCACCACAATTGAAAGCAGCTTAAATGATTTCAGAGCCAAAATGGTTTGAGCTCCTTAAGTAAAAGCCACTGGGGAAGCACATTGTGAGATCCCAGCTGAAACATTCCTTGAGAAACAAAGAGCCAAAGCTGTGAGTACAGGAAAGACAAAATAATTGTCTTTATTCTTGCAATTTTACGTGCCCTAACACAGCAGGAATGCAGAGCAACCTCCTTACCTCTTATTGCAGTGCAGGTCATAAATGGGAGTTTTGAACTGGATGGACTTGACCATCTCTCCTGTTCTCAGGGAATACAGATCCACACAGCAGTAGGGTGGGCTGGTGCTGAAAGGAATTGTAAAAGAGATATTTGAGTGGAAAGAAAGGTAGTTTAAAAATTGTTCTCTAATTATTTCAGCCTCCTTATTACAAATCACAGAACCACAGAATCATTAAAGACCTCCAAGAGCATCAAGTCCAACCCCTGACTGAAGGTTGGACTCGTAATTCCAGCAGTCCAAGGAGAAATGCTGGAGAACAGAGGGTCAAAACAAGCCTTCTGCATGAAGGGAAGGTCTGCTGAAAACTGAATTATGATCTCCACGATGCTCATGAACCTTCACTGTGCAGCTGATTATCCAACACGTCGTTTCCTTTGCCACCAGGAAGACTTTGGAGCAGCAGCAGAACACAGCCATGAAATTTTAGACTAAATCCTAATTAAAAACTGCTCCAGAGAGTACCACAGGGAGGAATTACATCCCCAGTGCACAGCTGGACCACATGGGTTGCTCTGATGGAGACACATCACCCAGAATTCACATTCCATGTGCAATGGCCTCGTGTCTGAGCCACACAGACATTCCCAACTGCCCTGTGTCCCTTTTATCAACTTAATACAAATAGAACTCCAAGGCCATTCCTTAATAAAGAGGCTGAGTGGGAGAAGGCACTGAGTGCTCTGCAGGGCCGAGGCAGGCGGTGCTGGGACCCCTTTCCAGGCTGAGCAGAGGCTTTGATGTGGCAGTTCTGTCCCACAACACCTTCTCCCCCCTCCAAGAACACATTAAAACCTTGGCCACTTCTGGGTCGAGGCCCATGAAGGAGCACCAAGTGCCAGCTGTGCAAACATCTCCTGAGCACTGGGGGAAGAGGGGCCTTCCCCTCACCCTTGGCTGGTTTATTTTACAGAGTTTAACACAATTCCTGCCACAACAGGATCTGCTCCAGGATGTTCTGGAGAGCTGGAGCACAAATGCCAACTGTTTGTCCCTCCAGTGCCTCTGGAGGATAAACTGGTCCCTACAGCAACGTGTAACTGCAGTAAAAGCACAGCAAGACAAGTGTCACAGAAATAATGGAAAAAAATCAGTTTGCACATTTTGCCTACTTCAGTTCTTCCCAAAACACACATTTTTCTCGGCACATACCTGGGCTAGGAACTAGAGGGTGCTATTTATTACTTCAAACACTTCAAAGGCCCTTCACAAACACCTTTCAAACAGTGAGACTCAAGTCCAGTTCCTTTACATTAAAGTTCACTGCTGCTCAAAAGCACAGACAACCACTGCAAGGTCTGGGGCAAACTTCTTTACATTAAGTAATTTAATACCTACAGCAAATTAGGATTTGGATGGAAGGGCACACAGATCCTAATTCCCATCAGGAATCCCCAAAGTTGCCAGAGCTAAAACTCATCAGCAGAATTGATGAGACCACCATTCCCACATCAGTCCATGCTAACCAGTTCCATTTCTCCCAGTTCTGGGTGACAATCCTGTCCCTCAAATGAACAATCATTATTATGTCACACCTTTCTTCTGGCTGATCATGGTAAGACCCTTCTACCAATGCTTTTTTCAACCACACTGGGTAAAAACCAGTTCAAGTGCCAATAACCAGGTGGCACCATGGAATCCCAGCATGGTTTAGGTTGGGATGGGCAGGGACACTTTCCACTATCCCAGGTTGCTCCAAGCCCCATCCAACCTGGCCTTGGACATGTAGAATGGAGAGATCAGAAGAACTCTGAAATTCTACTCAACTCCAATTCAAAGTCCTCTTTCCCAATCCCATCTTTCTTTCAATCCCATGGGTTACTGCAACCTGTGACCAGAAAATAAGATGCATGTTTTGGGGCTCTTTTTAATTGTTTTCTCAGTAACATGTTTTCAACTTCTCAAGGATTTTAATTCCACTGTTTTTGCAGCAAGGGTCCTCCCAAACTGCCACATTTCATTTCTTTTTCATTATTTCCCAATCATTCCAAAAGTATGAACCTGTTCACAGAATCAGAGAATGGACTGGGTTGGAAAAGAACTCTGAGATCATCAAGTCCAACCCTTGATCTAACCCCACTGTGATCACCAGCCCAGGGCACAGAGTGCCCTGGGCTGGTGATCACAGTAGGGTTGGATCAAGATGTGGTGGATTCTCACTCAGTGACACATCCATTGAATCATAGAACGGATTGGGTTGGAAAAGCCCTCTGAGATCATCAAGTCCAACCCTTGGTCCAACTCCAGCCCCTTTACCAGATCATGGCACTCAGTGCCACGGCCAAGCTCAGTTGAAAAACCTCCAGGGATGGGGAATCCACCCCCTCTCTGGGCAGCCCATTCCAATCCCTGAGCACTCTCTCTGCAAAGAATTTTTTCTGCTCTCCAACTTCAATTTCCCCTGGCAGAGCAACCAATGCATTTAAACTGCAGCCACACAACCAGGAGGACCCGAAGTCCCCCAGAACACTCCAAGCCCACCACAGACCCTGGGGGTCTTTGCAAGGCAGAGCCAACCCACACTTGGAAAAGTGTCTCTTGATCATGAGAAGTTCTCAAAAGCTTCAGGTTGTGGGAGACCAAAATTTCTGCATCTTGCTGTACTTCAGAAATAGTCATGAACATCCATCTCCTCAGAGGATTGTGTGGGCACTGGAGGTGGAAGTGCCTGGAATGCACCAGCTGAAGGCCTGGCTGAGCCTGTGCTGACAAACCACCATCGTGGGGGAGAAAATAAAGCAAGGACACTCCTATACCACCTTCACAGACAGACATCCAGGGAAGCATCTCCATCTACTTATTTTTCCCCTCCATTTATACAACATAAGTTTGAGGAGATACTCAACAATGTCAGTTGGGAACAAGCACAGAAATTACGGCACAGTGCACAGATATAAATATATATCTGTATTCCATACAGGACAGAGGAGACACTGACAGTGACCCCAGATTTTAATAGCAGAGGTGGTTATGATTAACCAGGGACCTGCTCTTCCTCTCTGATGCTTCACAGAAGGGCAAGAAGAGAAAAACAACACCAGATTACAGAGTTAATTAATTGTACATTGGATAAAATCCTGCCTGAATCTTTGCACTGGAAAGGCAAAGCATGACTTGATTGTGATCTTTGTAGTAATATTATTAATATGTTGAGCCCACAAAGGCAAGGCTGTTCTCCTTGAGGGCCCTGAAGAAGGTTTGCTCAGATGAAGAGATTTCAAGACCTGAAGGACCATCTTCTCTTTCCAGGCCAAGCACAAAATGTCCCAGGAGCTCCAAGAAATGTTTTTTTACCAAGCAACCTAATCTTGTCTTAAAAGACTTTGCCCAACAATGAGGCCTCTATTTTTACAGTGAGTTGTTCCAACATTTAGATCATTTTATTTTTATGAAATTACTTCTTGGTGCAAGACAGAATTTGTTCATTTTCTGCTTTTTGGCCTCTGTCAACAACACAAAAAAGCTCATTGACTTCAGTTCTCTTTTGTGTAAGTCACTGATAACCCAGAGCAATCCAGGCAATAACTAAGAGAGTGAAAAGGACTTCAGGGCCTGAAGTTGTCAGGGTTGTTTTCCAGCCCCAGCACAGGGAGAGCAGAGTGGGACACACTTTCCCCTCCCTGGGACATGCCACATGTTCCAGGCAGAGCTGTCCCATCCCCTTCCCAGCTGGTTAATCCAGGAGGATCAGCAGCATCTCCAGAGGTTTGTTCCTCTACGAGGTTCACTCAACCACAGCGATCGTCGAGGGAGGCACAGCTGGAGCTCCATCTCCAGATCCCAGTGGTTCCCTCTGGCATATTCTGGATTTGACTCTGCTTGGGTGAAACCAAACAGTCCTTCCAAACCCATCTTACAAACCTGCACTGGCTGCCCTTGGTCATTTCATGGACATACGTGGAGATGTTTCTGTAAATCTTCAAAGCAAACCAAAGCTTTGCTTTTGAGTAGGACACAACTGCACTTGATGTCAAATATTAACATTTCTATCATCAGGTAAAATAGAATCTGATAGATGCTGCCCACAAAAAACCAAAATTAAATGAATTTAAGGAGTTGCCTTGCCCTTCTTGTTGTCAAAAGAAGCAGAATTCAACCCTGAAATAAATGCAGGTCATTTGTCTGTCAGGAACTGCACAAGGACCCTCAAGATCATTCAAGATGGACCAAAATCAAAAGTGGAGGAATTTTTGTATCCCAACAGCCAAAGGTTACAGCTTGGTAGGAAAGTATCAGATTTCTGAGAGCAAATTGATGGTGAAATGCCTCAGCTCCAGCCAAATTCCACCAAGCACGTGTAGAAGCCCAGCTGGGAATGCTGTGGAGCCACAGCCAGACCCAGGATGTACAAACTGCCGGGGTTTGTCATGCTCCAAACCAACACCAAAGCCTTCCTGCTTTGTTCTGAGGCATTCTAACTACTTTCTAAGCAGTGGTGTATGAGAGGATGATGCCTAAAGGGGTTTTGAGTTTTTGATTTTTCAATTTTTCATTTTTATAGATTTTAGAAGCACTTGTAACTGCAGTAAAATGTAGATTTAGTGTGTTAGTATCTCTAACAGCTTAAGTTGAATGTTTATACATGCCAACCTCTGCCATTTATCAGTAGCTCAAATTCTTTTAGTTATTTAGTCTTTTTTCAAGGTAGAAAACTGAAGACTATTAGAAAGGCCTGCAGAGTGAGATATAAACATAAACCAACAACCTTGGGTCTGAGAACACTGGAAAACCTCCAAGAGCCCTCTGTGTGCTGAGGAAGACAAAAATGAAGAACACAGGGTCCCACTGACCCCAGACTCAAACCCTGAGGGGGTAGAACTGGGGTGTGACCAGGGGCAGGATGAGGCTGGACCAAAAGATGTGTAAAGTAATGATTGGATAGATCATACTATAAAAGCCATGGAAATTAGAGCTTGCCCACGTGCATGTCATCATGTGTTCCTAAAGGCCCTTGGCCTGATATTAAAGGGCTTTCACTTTTTATCTTATCCCACACTAACTGGGCTCAGAGTCCTGCTTTGTTGGGGTCTCTCATGGCACCAGGACAATGCAGGTGGCAGCTGCTCAGCACAGCACACACACAATTAATTGTGTGTATCTGAAGAGTGTTCCAATAAAGCTCATTAAACCTCCCAGCCCGTGTGTGGCTCAACACTCACCAACCACCACCAAAAGGCTTTACCCGTTACTGCTAACGTGGCACAAGCACTGAGGGCCCAAATACTTCATCCTGTTGGTTCTTGTACCAAAATCCTCCAGCTTTCAGGCTTATTTCCCTGCCTCTGCTGTCCCTGTGACTCAGGCAGACCCGCTGGCACCCCCTGCTCTCCCACCCAGCAGCAGCTCCAAAGCCACACTAAGCCGGTGGCTCCGCCGCGCCGTCCCAGCCGCCCCAGAAACCACTCTGGGCACTCAGCACCAGGCACAGAGCCTTGCACCAACCTGTCTGAGCTCAAACACACCTGCCCTTGGTGTGGGGAGCAGCACAGGGAGCTCCTGGGGTTGGGCAGCACTTCATCAGCAGGCACAGAGCCTTGTACCAACCTGCCTGAGCTCAAACACACTTGGCCCTTGGTGTGGGGAGCAGCACAGGGAGCTCCTGAGATTGGGCAGCACTTCATCACCTGGGAATTAAGCAGGCTCTGCCCTCAGGTTGCATGACAGGGATCCTGAGAAGACATCTGTCAGTGCTGAGGCCTCTGCTGAACATTAATTGTTTCTGGGCTGGATGGGGCTCCAATTACAGCTGTGGAGGAGCTGGAGAACAATTCAGTCCCAGGCAATGATGAGAGGGGGTTTACAGTGCGTAGGACTGAAGTGAGCAGGAATGAGCTCAGATCTGGTTCAAGCATAAAAGTGCTGTGAACAGCAAAGCCTTGAGGTTTGGTCACATCAGGTAGGGCAGATTTTCCCCAAGTGCCCATTAATTATGAGTTCTGAGGCATTTCTGCCTTGGCTCTGACTCTGCACAGACGGGCAGAGTTCTCACCGTAAATGAACTCGTTTGGAATTATGAAATGAGACCTGAAAATAATTACTCTGAACACAAGGAGCAAAAGGAATATCCTGCTTTTCCTTAAAGCTGAAACCCTCCACAAACTGCTTAACATAAAAAAACCCCACATTGGTTTATGTTCCAGCCTTTCTCTCAGTGAAGCCACAGCCTTTACTGGAGAACTTCTCATGAAATTTGGGATAATTCTGAAGTAAAGAGTGGCTGATATTCCCAGGGGGAATTACAATTCCAAGGAAAGGCACACAGGAATCCTGCATGCCCAGAGTGCCCCAGCACAGCTGACGCTGGAATGGGAGACAGGGTCACTCCAACTGCACAGGCAACTTTGATTAAAACATCCACTGTTATTTGATTAATGCCTCATCTGTGAACTATGATAATTATAAAAATATGCCATTAATAATTTATATCACAATTCATTTTAAAATCAAGCTTGTGATTGGTGACAATCTGAATATATTACCTAGTCAGAATTTAAAGAAAGAAGGGATTAGACAAGACAGCTTTTAGGCACATGCCTTACAGCTTTTTCATGAAGCAGGAGCCTTATTCTAAACCTCTATTTTCAATTACTGAAGAAATCTTTACTGAGTCACACATTTAAATTTTAAAGCTACTAAAAAAAAACCCAAATCACAAAACAACCCAGAACTAAAGAAATTCTATCAGATTTTTTAACTGATTACATTTATTATGTTTGAATTGTCTTCTGTACTTTGGAGATTTAAAAGAACCTCCTGAATGGTTGAGCTCAGCAAACTCCCCCCAATGTTCTCTCAGTATATTAAATATTTTTGAGGGAAAGAAAAGGAAAAGGACAAGCAGAGCTCCAGAGAGAAAAGGAGATTTAGAAAGAGGTGCAAAGTTCAAATCCTGTTGAGTTTAGTGAATTCCTCCAGTGGCAGCAGTTGTGGCACAAGGAGGACACAAGGGCTGGAACCTCAAGCAATTTGCAATCACCTGCTCCAACTACAAGCCTTAATTTGGGAAAAAACAGATTAAACAGCATCTTCTATGAATGGGCTCTGGCTGTGTTGGTGTCCTCAGAAAGAGAGAACTTAAATCCTCCTGAAATCTCTGGTTTGCCAAAGCTTTCAAGCCCTCCTTACAGCACCTAACACAGAAATAACCCCAAAACACACAAGCAAAGCAAACCCAATCCCCAGCTCTTCCCCAGGCCTGTCACATTGATTTATAACAGTTATTTCCAAGACAGACAAAAACACCCAGATGCAAACAATTACCCTATTTTTGTAGGCAACAAGTGAGGTGGGTGGTAGCTGAGAAATTTGGAGCAATCCTGCCACAATGCCCCGTTTTTCCCTCAAGCAAACCCTCCTCACACAACAAACCGTGGCCACATCAGAGCCCTGCAGGGCCTGAAGGGCCACTTTGATTCCAGAGCATTAGTGGGGCTGTAATTAGGGTAAAAAGTTCACCCACAGCTCTGTGGCTGCCAGGAAGAGTTCCTCTCACTCACTGCTTTCTCCTGTACCCCCCCAGAAACAGACTGGAAACATTTATCTCTGTAGAGTTTGTTCCTCTTCTAATTAACCTGCTGGCATTTACAGTGTTGAATAATTTAGAGGGAGGGTTTCAAGTGCCCCTGGAAGCTGCAGCCCTGCAGTGGTGCTGGGCATTATCTGTTCCCTGTGGTGCTGCTCCTGGAGAGCTCCTGGGGAAGGTTTGTGCTCCAGCTGGTGGGAGCTGGATGTGCAGTTAGTGAACAGTGACCTCCTCCCTCCATCCTCCTCCCCATCCTCCTCTCCATCCCCTCCCCATCCTCCTCTCCATCCCTTCCCTGGATCCTCACACAACACAGCAGGGAGATGGGACTGTGCCTGAGTTCAGGAATCTGCTCTCCCAAACCCCCTCACTATCCCAAGAATTGCTTGGAAAAGGGTTCTCTTTTCACAGCTTAATAAATCAAAGCTTCAGAAGGTCACAACTACCCATAGTTCTCACCAAGTGGTTAAAGCTTGACCCCAAATCCTCATTTTCTTCCAGTTTTGATCCAGGATTCACAGTTTATTATAGTTCAGAGGTTATTTCTTAGTCTGGTTCACTCACACAAACATTTGGAGCAGCAGAGGAACAGCAGAGCTTTCCTGCCCTGGGTATTTACACAAAGAAACACCACCTTATTCCTCTAAAGCTGCATCTCCTGGTGCTTGGAACTGTGAGAAAACTCACACAATTCCCAGCAAACATCCCTTCCACATCACAAAACCAGCTGGAGATTATTATATTTACAGAAACAACCTAGAAACAAAAATCCTGAGCTCTGGAGAGCTCTTTTTCAGATGAAGAACATTCCACCTTTGGAACACAACAATCCCATCCAGCATCACCACAAGGAATTCCAACTGCTTTATTCAGGGGTTGCACCTCTCAGGATCTGAAAAGCCACCACACAACCTGCTGAGAACTGACTTTTCCTGCAAGGCCCAGAGAGGATAATGCTTTTCATCTGCTGGAAACCTTTGCAAGGCTCCCAACAGCATCACCCTCTGCAGTCCATGACTCCTTTTCCAGCACTTTGGGATCCTCTGGGACTCAAACCCTCAGAGGTACCAGGACTGAGGGAGCTTTGCCCAACTTAAGAGGTTCTCCTGTACTTTTTAGAACAAACCCAATTAAGTTTGCTCTCTAGAAATTTAAACTTGCACAGCTTGAGAGCCTTCAAAAATAATGCTGGGGTGGAAAATCTGGCTGAGTTTTGTGCAGTCTTCAATAAAAGACCACAAGTATTTAAGAAACTTCAGGAAATCTATTTCCTGGTGTCCAAGACAATTGGAAATCACAACCATCTGGCCAAGCCATTCCTCTGTGTGGCTGTTTTCTGGCTGGAGTGGCTACACCCTTTGCACATCCCATGGCATGGCTGAGCCTCTGGCACTGCCAGGTGAGTCCTGGGCACCACCACTGCCTTGGCAAGGGAATTACAGGAAAAATACTCCAGGCAGAGCAGAGTGAGAACTGGGAGCAACAACTCCACTCATCCATGTCCTTGTCCTGGGTGATCCTCCCACAGAGCTTTGCTCTTTGACAAACCATGTCACAACCAGCTCATTTTAAACACTAAAGCCCCAGGCACTTCCAAGTGGACACTGATGTGAGCACTGCCCAGTGCCACAGAACAGGCTCCTGGGATTGCAACATATTAATGCCACAAAACACTCACACTTTGATCAGTTTTTCTGTTCCCACTCAGGTGAAGCTCTTTCTCCCCACACCTGAGCACTGCCATGAACACATTCCAGAGTTAAAGCAGGTTCAGGGGAGCAGGATTTCACCTACAGGAGCCATGTGAATAAAACAGGCTTCCTGAAAATCTGCTGCCAATTGATCTGCCTTGCAAACAGATCAGCAGGGGAAAATATAATGCTGGCTGGCCAAAGTTGGACATTTTGTTTGCTCCAGCTACTCCTCCTCCTTTAATTTACCCTCATTTCCTCTCTCCTCCCATGATAAAAAAAGATTACCTCTTGCTTCTCATGCCCTTAAGTGACCTCCATCCAATTCTTCAAGTCATCCAAAACTTTCCATCATGAAATTAATACTCCTTTCTAAAAATACATGTTGGAACCCCAGGCCAGGCTGCTGCATGGGCTACTGACTGAGCTCCAGGGGCCACTGACTGAGCTCCACAAACTCTGCTCAGCCCCCCTGCACTGATGGCTCAATGAGCTGCACCTGCACCTCACCTAATTACCAACTTGCCCACAGAAGGTTCTGGCAAGTCCCCTAATCCTTTGTGCATCTCTATTTGGACAAAGGAGAAGTGCACCAAAGTATCACTTTTTGTCAGGAAGGCTCAGAGATCCAGGACCTGTGAGGAGCTCAGAAAGGCTATTTAGGAGAGCATGGAGTGAACAGGACAAAGGGGAAATGGGTTTACACTGAAAGAAAAGAGGTTCAGATTAAATATATGGAAGAAATCTTTCGCTGTGAGGGTGGGCAGGCCCTGGCACAGGTTGGACAGAGCAGCTGTGGCTGCCCCAGCCCTGGAAGTGTCCAAGGCCAGGTTGGACAGGGCTTGGAGCACCCTGGGACAGTGGGAGGTGTCCCTGTCCATGGCAGGGGGTGGAACTGGATGGACTTCAAGGTCTCTTCCCACCCAAACCATTCTGGGGTTCTCTGATTCCATGATCTGGGTTGCATTTCAAGGAGATCTTAAAGATATTTTTTCCCATCTCCTGGTGAAGGATTTGTGAACAGAAGATGAATTATTGCCATCCAGGAACGTGGGGGGTTGGATAAATCCCTTGTAGGGCTTTCACCTCCTCTGTTTTGCTCTGTTAGGAGAGGGATGGACAACAGGACAAACATCCCAGGAAGGAGGGAGGCCACAGCTCATGGCTCAGGTTAACCTGGGAAACTCCACCCTCTGCTCACTCCCACCTTCATCCTCAAACTGACTCAGCTGCACTTGGCAATTCTGTGAGCAGCCCTTTGTAAACCAGGAGACTGAAACAATCTATAGAATTTTTTAAAATGGAACATTATTTGATACTTGGATTATTTCTGTCATCCCCCTTCCTTCGAGGTTCTACAGCCAGCTGAGGTGCCCCAGCCCAGGGATGCCCCAGCTCAGGGGTGGCAGCACAAACTGAGGGGTGGGCAGGGGTTTGAAGGAGCTTCAGTGACTCCCAGAACCACCATGGGCAGGTTCTGGTGCTGCAAACCCAGGGCTGAGCTCAGACAAGCCTGGTTTGCTTCTCCTCACAGGAATCCTCTCCCCTCTCTGTGCCATGAACTGCTCAGCTAATGAGGAAAACCAAAAGAAAAATAAAAGAAATTCTTCAGAGCAGAAACAAAGTTTGGTAACACATAATTAAGCCTGATAAACACTTGAGTCATCAAAGTATCTCAAATGTTCTGTACTCAGGAGAGGTGCTCAGACACTGCTCTCTCTTCCCTGCCCTTCTCCCTCTCTCTGCTCCTACTCACACTTTTCTTTCCCTCCTGCCATGGTCACTCCTAGTTTTTTTTAGCTTTCTTGTTACCTTTATCATCTGCAATCACTCAAATAATTATTTATTTCTTAATAATCTAAAATAAAACAAAGTTATCCTGCCCAGCCTCCCTTCAAACTCAAATAAAACAAAATTATCCTGCCCAGACCCCCCTCAAACTCCTCCCTCAGCTAAACTGAAGCATTTGCTTAAAAATATTGGTAAATTTGCATTTGAGCCCAACAAAAAGCACCTTTAATGTATTTTGGACCTCCCTGGTGTATTTGAAGGTGTTTTACAGATCCAGAGTGTTCCAGACTGTGGTTTCAACGACCCACATGGGGAAAAGAGGAATATATTAATGTTCCAGCACCTAGAAAATTCATTAATATGCACCAAAGGCCATCAATTAATGCTCTGTGTGTGTGCCAATATTTGCTTTATCACCAGGAACAAGCAGGAAAGTCTTTACAAACCTCCACAAAGCCAAAACTTCTGCAGATGCTCTTTCTGGTTCAGTCTCCCTTCCCTTTGCAAATCTTGCAATCTAAGACTGAAGTTGACTGAACCAACCTCCAAACCAGCACAGTTTTATCAGCCAAAAAACACAATCTGGTTCCCATTTCTGTGTCAAGGCTGCATCCTTTTTGGGGGCTGTGAAAACTATTGTTTTGAAAAGATTATAGAGTGAATCGCAGACTGGTGTGGGTTGGAAGGAGACCTTTAAATACCCTCCAGTCCAACCCCCTGCCAGACATTTCAGTCACTTAACTAGACAGAAAATTTGACTTTTAAAGTACCAAAATGTGGGTACCAAAAGCTGGTCCCAAACTCAGATACGAGGCAGAAGTTCCACCTTGTTGGTGGAAAGCACAAAATGACAAGAACAGCAAAAAAAAAAAATCTATTATCAGGAAACTCAACTGGAAATTGGTTAGTAACAGTAACAACAAAAATGTCAAAATTACCAGGGGTGTTCCAGGAAAAGAAAAACAGCAGGGGCACATTTGAGCAGAGGAATCAGAAGTGAGAAATCTGGAGAACTGGTAGGAAAAATCCAAATGGTGGTCAAGGCTGAGCTATTTTTTCTCCAGATTTTCTCTCTCTGGGACACAACCCTGGCAGGTTTCAGACAATAACCCAGGTGAGGAGATGACTGTAGGAAAAAAATAAGTCCTTTGGAATAAATGCTCTAGAAAAAATGTAGTATTTTCTGCAGACAGATGATTAAACAAGGTGGTTTACCTGCCCACAACCATAAAGGTTTACAGGAAACAAGAACAAAAGAACAGAACCAAAACTGATGGAGGTTCAGAGGCCATTCCCAGCACAGCTACTGAAGGGCTCTCCACAAATTGTCCTTTAAGCATCACAAACACAACAGGAATATCATCAAATGATTATAATCAAAGGAAAACCAAGGGCAACACTTGAGGAATGGCAAAGGAGTGACTGCAGTGAGGGCAAACCCCAAAGGGCTCTGACTGTGAGAGCTGCAACACAACAGGCAAGTGCAAAGGACTCCCCAAAACAGTGAACAGGAAATAAAGAAAAGTGATTCAGAATCCTCTGGGGAAGGTTCAGCACCAAGAGCAAACTGGGTTTCATTCCATGGGTAAAGGGCAGTTTGTAGCACAGTCTCCTTTTTCAGTGATGGGTTTCTGGTGCCAGTGCAAAGTCTGATTTCAAACCTTCTCTTTGCAACTGATAAGAACTAACCCAAACTTCCCACTCAATCTGAAAATATATCAGGGTTGGGGTTTTTTGTACAAAAGCAGAAACCACCCATAATCTTTGAATTATTTGCTATTAACTAATCTGGTAAAGGGACTGGAGTTGGACCAAGGGTTGGACTTGATGATCTCAGAGGTCTTTCCAACCCAATCCATTCTATGATTCTATGGATGTGGCACTGAGTGAGAATCCACCACATCTGGATCCAACCCCACTGTGAGAATCCACCACATCTTGATCCAACCCCACTGTGATCACCAGCCCAGGGCACAGAGTGCCCTGGGCTGGTGATCACAGTGGGGTTGGATCAAGGGTTGGACTTGATGATCTCAGAGGTCTTTTCCAACCCAATCCATTCTATGATTCTGTGAATACAACAATAGAGTGAGAATAATGACCCTTATAGATTGTTCATGTCTCAGATATCTCAGCTTCTAAAGCAAAGGTGTGAAGGAAGGTTTTTTCCAACCAAAATATCCTTTCCATCCATAACTACACTGCCTGGAGTAAGACAATTTCCTGTAAGAGCAGCATTTCCATCTCTGTGACACACACTCTTATTCACAAACAGTTACTCTTACAGGGAGAAAAATAATCATAAATAGTTTTGGAAGTTGGAAACACTTTAAAAAAATCACTTCTTACAGTGGTTTTTAATTTAAACATTTAAAGCAAGTAACAATCACATTGTAGTTAAACACAGTAATAATACAGAGAAATTTGAAGACTTGACAGTCTTTCTCCACACCCAGAGTGATTAAACTCTTAATTGGAAAGGTGTGGCCCAGAATTAGTCTTACAGCTCTAAGAAGATTTGCTTCAACTGCTCAGCCTTTGAATGGCTGTGTAGAGGATTATCCTGAAAAGCAAATATTTTCCTGTAGGCAGAGACACAAATCCTGTGCATTGTCTGGATTGATGCATCAAACAGACATAAAACATCTCAAGGGCCTCTTGTAGAAGAGGAGAGATACAACACTGGCCAGAGAGCACAAAACAAAGCTGTAAACTAATTTTTCTGACTCAGAGAAGAAGGTTTAATGTTATTTTGCTAATTAACAGTGTGTAGCTGTACCAGTGGAACTGTTGGTGCTCACAGTTCAGGTGGTGCCTTAAAGCATCTCTTAATCACTTTCTGAGACACAAGGATTGCTTTAGACACCTCACAATGATAATTCTGACCAGCATTAGCATCAGAAAAGGTTATCCATAAAATTGTGATTACCCTGAGAATAAAATGAACCTAAAATACCCCTTAATTTATTTTAGATCAAATGTCATTTTTATTCCTTTCCTCAGATTATAGGGAAATGTATGACATACTGAAAAGTTTAAAACCAGATCCCAGGGTTATCCCATGAGCAAAAAAGCCAGAGAGCTGTTCAGATGTCCCTCAGTGGGGGTTTAGAGGATGCCACAACTCATGTATGACTTTACATCCTTACCCAGAGGATCCAATGCTTTTGCACACACCCAGCAGAGGCCGTTTCTCAGCGAAATTATCACATTTCTGAGCACCTGGTGGGAGGGAGAACAAGAAATGAGCAAGAGCAAAGCACTGTGCACTGTTTGTGTTCCCTCCCCAGGGGCAGGTGGGGGCCCAAACTCCCAGCCTGTGCCAGGGCAGTGCTGCAAACACCAGCAAGTTCCACCAGCAGGAGATTCAAGCCTTTATCAAAGAAACCTCTCCCAGGGGAAACGCAGCTCTGGCACCAGCTCTGACCTCTTTTTGAGGGGGGTTTCCCCAGGTGGCACCAGCACAGCCCAGGTTGGCACAGATCAGCTGCTGGCACAGCATTCCCAGCCCTGCCAGAGCATTCCCAGCCATGGCACAGCAACCTCAGCCTTGCCACAGCAATCCCAGTCTTGGTACAGCTCTGCCAGCCCTGGCACGGCATTCCCGGCCCTGCCACGGCAATCCCAGCCCTGGCACGGCAATCCCAGCCCTGGCACGGCATTCCCAGTCCAGGCACGGCATTCCCAGCCCTGGCACGGCATTCCCAGCCCTGGCACGGCAATCCCAGCCCTGGCACGGCATTCCCAGCCCTGGCACGGCATTCCCAGCCCTGGCACGGCAATCTCAGACACGGCACGGCAATCCCAGCCCTGCCATGGCAATCCCAGCCACAGCACAGCATTCCCCGGCCCTGGCACAGCAATCCCAGCCCTGGCACGGCAGTCCCAGCCCTGGCACGGCAACCCCAGTCTTGGGTACAGCTCTGCCAGCCCTGGCACAGTAATCCCAGCTCTGGCACGCCATTCCCAGCCCTGGCACTGAGGGTGGGATGCAAACCAGCCCCTGGTGCCACCTCCTGCCAGCACAGCCACTGCTTCAGACACCACACCTCTGGAACGGGGATTTTAAGAGTTTGGGGAACTTTGCTTTACTGCTGCATAAACAGAAATAAAACTAAAACCGGGTTCAAAACCTCTCACTTCTGCCTGTGAATGGTGTTTTACTGAATTCCAGGCCAGGTTTCTGCCCGACTTAAACAGCAGAATAACAACCAGCACCACCACTGCTAAATTTCCTCTGCTTCCTTTCAACCTTTGCCTTCCTCAGTATCTTTCTATAGGTCTGTATGTGTGTGGTGAATAAAGGAATTCCATTTTTTCTAGTCCATTTTACACCAAACCCTTTGATCTCTAAAGAATATGAGTGACAGAGTCTGCTCAAAACTTAATTCTCAAGCACTGTTGTACAGCACTAAATCATTTCTTCAGAAAGGCACAACAATTAACAATATACATTTCCACACAGCAGACTCTGTTAATTATTAATAACTCAGGCACATGCACTTAATTTGTAACAAACAGTGTTCAGGTCTCTCATCTGTACAGGGAGAAGTTCTCCCTCCTACACATTTGGGTATTTCGAAAGTCAAATGGCTCCCATCAATAATTCCACCATCAACAATAGCTTTTCAAACAGCCAAATGTGTTTTGCTTTTATTCCTATTATTTCAAGGCCTTCTGGGAGTCAAAGCTGTGCTGTATGTGCTGACCTGTAAATTGATAAATGAAATTTAGAGTCTCCCAATTTGCTGCCAAAGCAATTGTTGCCCTCAGTGCAAGATGAACTCCCTTTGTTCTGTTCCCTCTGCAGGAATTGCTGATCCCCAGCACTTCTGATGCTGATTTAAGTGGGGCCAGGATTTCACCTGAAGTGTTTAACTCCACTTCTTTTAGGGTTTAATTTCAGATTTATTAGAGACATGAATTCATACAGAATCATAGAATGGATTGGGTTGGAAAAGACCTCCAAGATCATCAAGTCCAACCCTTGATCCAAGCCCACTGTGATCACCAGCCCAGGGCACAGAGTGCCCTGGGCTGGTGATCACAGTGGGCTAGGATCAAGATGTGGTGGATTCTCACTCAGTGCCACATCCATAGAATCAGAGAATGGATTGGGTTGGAAAGACCTCCAAGATCATCCAGTCCAACCCTTGGTCCAACTCCAGTCCCTTTACCAGATCATGGCACTCAGTGCCACGGCCAAGCTCAGCTGAAAAACCTCCAGGGATGGGGAATCCACCCCCTCTCTGGGCAGCCCATTCCAATGCCTGAGCACTCTCTCTGCAAAGAAGTTTTTTCTGCTCTCAACTTCAATTTCCCCTGGCAGAGCTTGAGCCCATCGTGCCCCCTTGTCCTATTGCTGAGTGCCTGGGAGAAGAGACCAACCCCCACCTGGCCAGAACTTCCCTTCAGGCAGTTCCAGACAGTGCTGAGGTCACCTCTGAGCCTCCTCTTCTCCAGGCTGAACACCCCCAGCTTCCCTCAGCCTCTCCCCACAGCACTTGTGCTCCAGTCCCTTCTCCAGCCTCGTTGCTCTTCTCTGGACCTTTCTCTGTTCCTTTATGTCTAGTTCTCAGTTTAACAGCAAGGCAGGGCAGGGAAGGTGGTGGGGAGTGCAGGGAAACAAGTGCCCAAAATCCAAAGCAATGCCAGTTTTAATCCCCCCCCCCCAGCACAGATTTGCAAAATTTCTCCAACAGGTGCTTAAACTTCTGATTTCAGCCCATAATGACCGAGCCCCTCATTTAAAAAAAAATCCATTTTCTCCTGCAAATACCTTTAGAATGTAAATATTAATTCTGTGGGAAAGGATGATTGTGGTGAGGACCTGGAGGGCATTAAATCAGGTTAAGAGCTGCCCCAGCCCTGGGATTGCACAGAACACCATGTGCTTAATGGAGGCAGCAACATCTCCAGCTCCATGGAGGGGTTTAATCCTCCAAGTTGTGCTGGATTAATTCTCATTTGTCAAATTGTGTTTATTTGCATGTGCCACGGGCACACACCTGCTGCTCACACAGTGTTTAACAAAATGCAGGGGATGATGGAAATGAAAAGCAGCTCCCTAAATCCCCCCAAATACAAAAAGTATTGAAATCCTGTTGCAAAGTCTTTTTCTTAAACTCCTTTTATTCTAAATGCTTTTAATTCTGTCATATAACACTGCAGCATTTATAAAATGCTGGAAATCCTGACAAATCACACAATTAAAGTAATGAAAACTGCCCTTCCTGCCAACAAGGCACCACCTTATCTACAGCTCCATTTAGCTAAATGATATATGTTTGGGGGTTTTTTTAATCTAACTTCAGTCAGGAGACTTAAAATTGAAAAAAATACATCTGTGGCTAAAGGAAATGTCACACAAATCAACATTTAGAACTTTGTGAAGTCAAAAGGTTATCCACACATCAGCTCAAAGCAGCTCATGCTCTGTCCTGATGGAACTGTGAGCAGAGATCTCAGGGGCTGCTGAGGCTCCCCAAAATGCCAATAAACAACAGCAAAACCAGCACATCTTCCTGCAGAATAGAAATGAAACCCAGTGGTTCTCACAGGAACTCAAAGGCTGCTCAAAGCTCTGAAAATCTCCCTCATTTCCCATGAGCAAGAAGGGGGTGCATTTCACCCTGAGCTGTTCAGCAATGGCATAAATGCACCATGGAGGGTATTTTTCTGGTCTAACTGCACCCACCAGGGTCCAGCACAGCCACTGCACAGTGCAGAGCATCTCCTGCTCCACTAAACCCCTCTGATTCTCACCCAGCCCCAGAAAATCCCGTTGCCTTTGTGGTGCTGCCCCACACCAGGGCAGCAGGTGACCAGTGCCAGGGAATGCTGAGGCCACAGGGCTGGAATTCCCTCTGCAGGCCTTTCAGTCCCTGTTTTCCTGCTGCTTTTCATGAGTGGGGGGGGTCATTAAAAATAAAATATCTTTCCTAACATTCCTTAATCCCTCTCATTTGGTGTCTGCTTTTTTACTGAACACAAATACAAAAAAAACCCCTGAAACAGAAGTGATGATGCTCAAGTCAGACCTAAAAACAGTGTGTGAATTCTTTCCTCAGCTCCAGGGCAGCATCCATAAATTTTCCATTTCCTGCAGAGAGAAACTAAATGCCTTACTCCATATCCTGCCTGAGCAGTGGTGCTGTCACTGCTGTCCTCACCCCAGAAACTCAGGTGCTCCTTCAGGATTGATGTGACCATCAGGTTATTGCACCTCCCTGAACTCCCAGTATCCCCCAATCCCTCTCCAGCACCTGCACCACACCACCTGTTTTTAACATTCCAAAGAAGTTATAACCCTAAAACCCCCTTTCAGCTCGTTATTTCCAGATCTGCCTCCTCCTCAGGCCCATCCCATTTCCCAGAGAAGGCAGCAGAGTTAAAAACACACCCCTGGCAGCTCTGTCAGACACAGCTCTGCAGAAAACTGGGGGTTCTTTGTTACCTGCACAGTTTTAGTCTCCAAAATACACCCCTGGCAGCTCTGTCAGACACAGCCCTGCATGTCTGCACAAAATTGGGGGTTCTTCTTTACCTATACAAGTTTTGTCTCTGATAATTATGTACCTTCTCCATGAAAAATCAGTTTTAAAATGACCTTGAAGCATTTGCTAGAGATCAATGTTTCTGGAGTCCCCCATTAACTGAAGGTGGATAGAAATATTTTATTTGGATTGAATCCTGTTTGGAAAAGAATAAATTAAAAGACCTCTTAGTCTAACTGGGTGAGAGCTGAAGGTGTGCTGGGCTAAAAGCACTGACATGATGTGGCCAGAACTGAAATGGTGGCAACAGGTCAGTCAAAAGTTTCAAAGCAATTGGTATTTTACAGTGTCGTGCTCCAAAATCCTTCCCTGCAGTATCCCTGGAAGTCTTAACTTGCTGTGCTGGGCAATTCCAGTCTGTAATTTCTCTAACCCACAGACATTCATTATGCCAGGAGAGCCCACAGAGCAGGCAGAGCAGCAGAACTCAAACACACCCACACAACCCAAGGGCTGCTTGTTCAGACCCTGAGCTCAGTCTGGCCTTGGGGGAGTTAAAAGAAAACCACAACCCACCCAAGTGGCTGAACCTGCACCAGCCTCCCCTCTGCCCCCTCAGAGAGCAGCCCAAACACTGCTCTGGGTGTACCTGCACAGGAACCTGACTCAGCTTTTGAGGTTCCAGTGGTATTTCATCGACATCAGAGATGGGGCAGTGCAGAACAGCCACAAATCTGCTGCAAAATCCCAACTTTCCACAGGGTTCAGGAGCTCTGCTTTCTTTTATTTCCTTTCTTGTTTGTTTCCCCCCCCCTTATCAGTCCATTTGACTAAACAGCCAAACTCACTGAGAGCTGCAGGGCTATAATACCATGTTTCTGTAAGCAGCATAATCTAGAAAATGGCAATAAATTAATTCAGCTGGCTGGGGGAATTTATTTTCATAATACTGAGACATGGAAAGAGGTTTTGCAGCCAGGGACTGATCTGAACTTCCCCACCCAAGCCTGTCCCATGTCCCTCTCCCCAGGAGTCACCACACACGGTGCTGCTCCTCAGCTTTCACAGAATCACAGAATCATCGAATTGATTGGGTTGGAAAAGACCTCTGAGATCATCAAGTCCAACCCTTGGGCCAACTCCAGTCCCTTTACCAGATCATGGCACTCAGTGCCACGGCCAAGCTCAGCTGAAAAACCTCCAGGGATGGGGAATCCACCCCCTCTCTGGGCAGCCCATTCCAATGCCTGAGCACTCTCTCTGCAAAGAACTTTTTTCTCATCTCCAACTTCAATTTCCCCTGGCAGAGCTTGAGCCCATCGTGCCCCCTTGTCCTATTGCTGAGTGCCTGGGAGAAGAGACCAACCCCCACCTGGCCAGAACTTCCCTTCAGGCAGTTCCAGACAGTGCTGAGGTCACCTCTGAGCCTCCTCTTCTCCAGGCTGAACACCCCCAGCTCCCTCAGCCTCTCCCCACAGCACTTGTGCTCCAGTCCCTTCTCCAGCCTCGTTGCTCTTCTCTGGCCCCGCTCCAGCCCCTCAATCTCTTTCCTCAACTGAGGGGCCCAGAACTGAACACAACACTCAAGGTGTGGCCTCCCCAAGGCAGAGTCCAGGGGAAGGGTCACTGCCCTGGGCCTGCTGGCCACGCTATTTTTGATACAGGCCAGGATCCCATTGGCCTTCTTGGCCACCTGGGCACACTGTTGGCTCCTGTTGAGCTTCCTGGGGGATTTTTCAACAGTGCAGCTCTACCTGAACAAACGGGACAGCCCAAGGCAAAGCAGGGATTTGGCTGCAAAACGACCTGGGGTAAGGAATGCAAAATGGGAGGCTGGAGCAATGACTTCAGAAAGCATCAATATTCTGATTTTGAAGGTAAAAGAACAGCAAAGACAACTGAAGTAAATGTAAATTATTTCCTCAGCGCTGATTTTACAAGTGTAGCTGCAACAGACCCCAAAATGAAGTCAAAACACAACACCTTTTAAAAACTAATAGGAGAGTTCTGTATCTTTTTATGAGTGACTTCACAGGTCAAAGAACATGAACATCCAGAGTCTATAGAGTCTACTTATACAGCTAAATAAGTCAGATTTTTAATTTTTAAAGTTTCTGTGAGTATCACAGGAGAGAAAAAGCCACAAGATGTGGGAGGAGCTAAGACAGAATATTTAACAATACACAGAACTCAGCTGAGGATTATTTCAATCCTACAAGTAGTTATTCCCATGGTCAGTAACCTCAGAAAATGGGAAAGCATCACCTAGAGGAAGTGGGGGAAAAATCAGAAACCATGCTGAGCAAACAATATGGATAATGAGATTTGTGTGGCTGAACAGCCATGGGGGTGTCACAGGGGAACTTTGAGAGCACTCACACCACAGATTTGCCTCAAAGTGGAGCAGGGAGCTCAAACACCCTGCTCTGTGCTGGGTTCTTTCACTACAATGATGCTCCCAACTGTGGTTTCCCCTTCACAGAAATTTAGGTGAATTTAACTGGCAGAGCTCCAGTTTTGTTTTTCATCTCCCTCTGGGTGTTCTCTCCCTTCTAACAGTCTCAGAGGTGCCATCAATTTGTCTGCAAACACATCTTTGCACCTTTGCTGTATCCTAAGGAAAATCCATGCCCAGAACACCAAGCACCTGGACACGTGTAAATAAAACTGACCTGCAGCTCGGCAGGAGATCTGGAGGGGCAGGAGAGCCAGGCCAGGTCAGAGGCTGTGCCAAGGATGGCTCAGCAGATCCCATGCCTGGGGCACAACAGGGCTCAGGATGCTTGTTCCTAACACTGAGATATTCTCACAGTCCAAACATCAGCTCTGCAAGCCCAAAATGTGGTCACAGTGCAAAGCTCCAGTCCCCCAAAAGGCCATTTATACTGTAACCTGCACAGAGTAACTGCAGCCATGCCCACTGCTGAGGGCACTGTGGGTATGACCTGACCACAGAGAAGGGGCAAGAGCCACGTTTTTAGCATTGTTTGCAGAAATCTGTCCATTTTTCATGGCCAGGCTGCACACCAACCACTGCCACGGCCACTGGGACATCAAAGCTCTGCAGGGCTGGGCCAGGGCAGGTCTTGCCTGGTTTGTTGGCTCAGCCAGAACCTGCCCAAAGAGCACAGCAGAGCTGCCAGGTCAGAGTGGGCACTGAGCTGTGCCAGCCTGGCACGGCCCCTGAGCAAACAGAGCTGCCCAGAGCCCAGCTGGCAGCAGGCAGGGCAGCCCCAGAGCTGCCCCAGCACCCAGCACCTGCCCCAGAGCTGCTCCAGAGCTGCCCCAGCACCCAGCACCTGCCCCAGAGCTGCTCCAGAGCTGCCTCAGCACCCAGCACCTGCCCCAGAGCTGTCCCAGCACTCAGCACCTGCCCCAGAGCTGCTCCAGCACCCAGCTCCTGCCCCAGAGCTGCTCCAGAGCTGCCTCAGCACCCAGCACCTGCCCCAGAGCTGCTCCAGAGCTGCCCCAGCACCCAGCACCTGCCCCAGAGCTCAGATTCTGCCCCAGAGCTGCCGCAGCACCCAGCACCTGCCCCAGAGCTGCTCCAGAGCTGCCTCAGCACCTAGCACCTGCCCCAGAGCTGTCCCAGCACTCAGCACCTGCCCCAGAGCTGTCCCAGCACTCAGCACCTGCCCCAGAGCTGCCCCAGCACCCAGCACCTGCCCCAGAGCTGCTCCAGAGCTGCCTCAGCACTCAGCACCTGCCCCAGAGCTGTCCCAGCACTCAGCACCTGCCCCAGAGCTGTCCCAGCACTCAGCACCTGCCCCAGAGCTGCCCCAGCACTCAGCACCTGCCCCAGAGCTGCCCCAGCACACCCAAAACCGCCCCAGCACACCCAGCCCCTGTCCCAGCCGAGTGGAGCAGCCTCCCCTCAGTGACCCTCCCGAACACTGCCCCGTCCTGCCCCCGGCGCAGAAGGAGCTCCCATCAAAGCACGACCGGTTTGGAACAAAACACCTGACAAACCATTAAGTTCTGCTACTGTAAAGCCACCAAGCCAAAGGCAGGAGCTTGCCTTTCACACCTGGGAATGAGCTGCTTATCACACACCGAGATCTGCCTTCAGGAACGTGCCAAATCCATCCACTGAGACACTCCCACTCTCAATAATTGCCTTTTTACAGCTTCACAGTAAAACAGTGTTCGAGCCTGCTGATGGCAATCAGCTTCTCCTTTACAAACTCCTTTTATTTTGTTCAGAATCATTAAAGCTCATGTGTTAGTTATCCAAGGCCTCTTATTACAGCTTTACTTTTATCTGATTCCAGATACTGGTCAATGATACATTCATGTACTTTTAATCAAAGATTTATTTAAAGCAAGCCATGTAAAAAGAGACCAAAACATGTTTTTAAAAGGTTTGGCTTAATTTAATATCAGCTAATTTGAATAGTTTTGTAATGGAACAACCACCATTGTCAGATGCTAAATATGTGGAATTTAGAGACAGGAGTTCATGAGCAGTGTGACTGAACTGAAAAACCAGAGAGCACTATTTTGCTGTCAGAAAAAACAGAACTTCCAGGTTCTTCAATTAATTTAATTAATTCTCATTTCCATTTTTATTTTTCTTTCTTCTTTTTTCCCCCCTCTGAGAGAGGAAGGGGCACAGACATCCATTACTTAGTGACACACATAACAGCAAAAGAACAATAAAAAATAGAACAAAAGGCACAATATACTTGGAGGGTGTTTTACTTTAGGTTATTTTAACCTTCAGTAGTTACAGACCCACATATACCTTGTATATTCCTCTGCTCAGGAGATCAGTGAGACAATATATAATGTGTCCATTAAACCTTTAACTTCCTTCATTTACTTCCTTTGAAACACACAAAAATATTATAATTTATTCTTTTTAAATAAACAGATTTTAGGCTCCTTTTCTTAGTTGACTAATTAATTCCTAATATATCACTAAAATCTGTCATCCAGCATAACCCCAAAACACCTTGGTCACACTGGACATGAAATCATGGAACCAATTCAAACCAGACCCCTGGAGCTTTGAGACTTTTCAAAAGTCTACAATTACATTGGGTTTGGATTTAATTTGAATTATTCTTAAGGGATTTGTTTGTTGCACAGTTGCTTGAGTTTCTCAGCAAACTCTTCCAGGGTTAACTCAATTTCTGGAGCAATCCTCTTAAATTAAGCAGCTTGGCTTGGGCCTTGATGAACCAGGGGCAGAGAGAATCACAGAATGGATTGGGTTGGAAAAGACCTCCAAGATCATCAAGTCCAACCCTTGATCCAACCCCACTGTGATCACCAGCCCAGGGCATGCCCTGGGCTGGTGATCACAGTAGGGTTGGATCAAGACATGGTGGATTCTCACTCAGTGCCACATCCATAGAATCATAGAATGAATTGGGTTGGAAAGACCTCCAAGATCATCAAGTCCAACCCTTGGGCCAACTCCAGTCCCTTTACCAGATCATGGCACTCAGTGCCACGGCCAAGCTCAGCTGAAAAACCTCCAGGGATGGGGAATCCACCCCCTCTCTGGGCAGCCCATTCCAATGCCTGAGCACTCTCTCTGCAAAGAATTTTTTCTGCTCTCCAACTTCAATTTCCCCTGGCAGAGCTTGAGCCCATCGTGCTCCCTTGTCCTATTGCTGAGTGCCTGGGAGAAGAGACCAACCCCCACCTGGCTGAACTTCCTGTGCCTGTTGGCACTCAAGGGATGATAAAAGTTCACACAGAACCAACCAGGCTGGAAAAGACCTCAAGACCACCAAGCCCAACCTCTGACCCAACAGCACCTGGCACTGAGCGCCACATCCAGGCCAAATGAGTGAAGGTGACACCAAACAAGCACAAATTGAACAAACCCCCCCAAAAAAACCCCAAATTCTGTTGTTTTGTTGCTTTTACTGGAGTGGAAGAGAAGCCTTTTTTAAAGAAGTTCTGCTGAGTTATGACCCATCTGAGTCAGTACTTACTGATTTGTGGGGCTGGTAAAATCCTCGCGGCTCGGACCGGCCCGTGGCGGATGGAGAAAAGCTCCTGAGCTTCCCCACTGATCTGCAAGACACAGGGGTGGTGAACACACAGGGCAAAGAAACACAAACACCTGAAAAAATACATACATTTAGCAGGTAAGACAGCAGGTACATTGGGGAAAGGTGAAGCAGGGAATTGGGCAGGAAGGCTCTGTATTTCCAATCAACCACTGCAACTTCTCCTCATATCAAGTATCAGAAGTCTTGAATTAACTCCTCATGACTGCACATGTTTGAGAAGAAGCAAGACTTGAAGTGGACTGCTGGCTAAAATTCACAAAGCTTCCAGCAATCTGCAGCACAAGCATTTTATCCCACATTTCACCTGCTCCTCAGAAAATGCCAACTCACCAGTGCCCACGGGTGGCAAAAGGCTCTGATGTGGTGGCTCATTTCACACCCACCAGGTGTGAAAATTATGTTTAAAAATAGGTGGTCAAACTACTTAGGAATGTCACTAATGGCAAGCTTGAAAAGATTAGACCAGAAGTGGTTGAGATGGATTTCCAGACTTCCTGCAATGGTCAATCAGAATGTGTTTTCATAACTGCCTGGTAATGGATCCGACACGGAACGTCAAACTCCAGGAAAATGGCAAACATTATGAAGCTCATTTTCAAACAACCAACAACTTAAAACAGATGTAATGAGGCTCAGAACACAGCCAACGTTGGCAGAAAGTTCTGCCAAACAAGCAGCTTGCAATATCAGAGGAGAACATGATTTGGAATAAGGTTCTTAGGAGTCAAGAGACTATAAATTCAAGCGAACTTTTGGAAATGTCATTTTATGGCTGTTTCCATTCCTTTCTGCACTGCAGCTCACACGTCCAGGAAGTTAAAATACTCCTACTGTTGGAGCCACAAATCCCAAGTACAGAACTCCAGGCTCTCAGCTCACCTCCAGCCCTGACCTGGAGCCTGGTTGTTTATTATCACTGCTCTGGAGAACGTGGCAGAATGAAATTCACCCCAGAGAACCACAAGGCTTTAATAACATCACTCTGAAAACACCATTTCTACAGAGGTGCCCACCTTTCCACACAGTGTGGGGAGCTCCTGCCCTTCCCTGTTATACCTGGAATTACACAAACCCACCCAATGTGGGGAAATCACATTCTAAACCCTTTCAGCTTTGCAGACAGGCAGCACTTCCACACTGGTATCAATCCACAGTGCTGTTAATGACACCATCAGAACTATTCCTGATGAAACTGTGATCAATAAGAGAATTAACCCCTTGGTGCACCCTTGCTCTTATTTTATTAGGCAGATGTTCTGAGCACAGCAGGTTCTCCTCTTCCCTTCAGCAGCATCATCTGGAATGATCATCACAGGAATCAGCTCAGCAAAGGTTTGCTGAGTGGTTTTAACTCACCCTGAGATTGGGGTGCAAATAAAAAATAAATAAAAAAATTTTTAAAAGCATCAAGATAAAAAACATCTGCATCCAGAAAAAAATAGGTTGGAAAAATGTAAGCAGAAAATGAGAAAAATGAAAGAGAGACAGAGGAATAAAGAGATAAAAAAGCTGAAGGCAGCAGCATGTTCTGTGCCCACCAGAACAGCAGCTCCATGAAAAGGGGAAGGAGGAAATGGAGAAGAAGAATATAAGGGTTTGAAACTATTATTATTGGCAATTCAGGCTTTCCCCCCCAAATCCTGAAGATGCTGTTTCACAAGACAGGCCATGAATGAGAACAAGAGGGGAAGGAACCAGCACAACAAAGGCAGGGAAGTGATTCCCATAAAACATCCCAAGCCAATCCACACACTTCCTGCTCCTTCCAGCTCTGCCAGCACATCAGCCCCACCACCTCCAGTCTCCTGCAAATAAAGGCCCAGTTCCCAAAGGAAGATACACTCAGAAAGCCAAACCTTCCCAGCTCAGGTTCTGCTCTTAAATATCCTGAACTCCAGGAGTCTGTTTGTTTAGACTGGGATGCCAAGACCTGGGAGAGCTTAAAGCTGAGCCTAAAATGTCCCAATACAAATGAAGTTCATTTGCACTGAAGCACTTAACACAAAAATCCCAGCCCAGCTCTTCTCATGCATATAATGCTTTTACTTGTTAATAATTAATAATCACTATTTGAAAGATAATTTATTGTTCTATATTGGAGGAAAATGACAGAAAGGTTCAGTGGAGTGACCAAAACCACAGGATCTGACAGTGACAAACATGAGATTATGAGTATTTAGCTCCTGGCTTGAGACCACTGCAATGTTTAATACTGCAGGTAACAGGTCCTTTTTTTCTCTGTCTGTGTAGGATTCTAAACCATGGCATGGATTGGTTTCAAAGAACTTCACCAGCTCCACAGCTCATGTGCTCCTGGGAGTGAAAAAAGAGATTTTCAGTCACGTTCCCACTGCAGATTCCATATGAAAATACAAGATGCCACCCAAGCACTGGCATCTCGTTTGTAAAGAAAATTCAAATGCAGTAACAGGCACAAAAAGAGTTTACAAAACACCCACACATGACACTACAAACTAAAACACTAATATTGAACCTACCACAGCTTCACCAAATAACAGGGGGTTTAAGGAGTTGTGTGTCCCTAACTGTTCTATGGAGACAGGAACTCAGAGAAGGCATCTCACACTGTTGTGTGCCATGAATTAGTCAGAGCTTGGCTGTTCCTTGCTTTGCCTGGCACTGAAAAATGCATTAGAGCTTTGAGTTCAAGATTCTCTCTGACTTTAATTAACTGTTTTTAAACATTGTCACCAGGAGCAGCTTCAGCTGTTTGCAGGATCACAGAGTCCTGATTTCGCTGTGGTTGATGCTGACCCCCCATTTATCTGTGGACAACACAAACCTTTCTGAGGCCACACAGATCTGTGGAAAGGGGAGAGGGATGGCAAGGGCTGACCTTCCTGCCAGTCCAGCCCTTCTTCCACTCCTGAGTCAGCTGCTGTGACTGGGACACTCATTCCTCTGGAACTGCAGTGGGACAGGGACCTACACTGGGAATGGCTCCATCCCTGCCAGTCTGGGGCACATGTGGGCTGGCACGGCTCAGCCAAAGGCTCCACATCCCATTCCCAGTCCCTGGAGCTCCACAAGTCTCACATGCACAGACACAATATAAATAGACTTCATGAATTGAAAACGGAGCTCTAAATTCTTCACAAAGCACCTGTGGAAGGCCAGGCTGTGGCTGCCACGCTGGATCTGGGCCAGCCAAGTAGCAAGTCCCCGTGGCAGCTCCCAGAGCTCTTAAAGGGCTTTCTTTCCCCATTCCAAAAGCCAAGAATCTTTCCAAGCAGGTTTCAGGAATTGAATATTAAGCTGTAAAAGCAGCTTCAGGTACTTATTGTGTGGCAGAGAGAATCCAAAATGACGGCTCCAAGCCGGTCTGAGGGAACATCTCTGCCTTCCCAGGATCCAACCACAACTCCCAGACCTACAGGGAGGACTGGAAGCACAGAACACATGGATTCACATCCCAGCCCCCAGTGAAGTCTTCATCACTCTCTTCCAGTGACAGATTGGAAGAGGAAGAAGAGCTCTCTCCACTCCACTTAAGACATCTTGAGCTTAAAATATGACAGCCCCAAATGTGGCGTGCCGGGTAATTCCTGATGACAGAGCTGCATTGTTTGGAACATACCACTTTGCACCCATCAGGAACACTGAACAAAGGAAGGTTTGTTCACACTAAGGATAACTAATAGTTTCCAACCATAGAAAATGGTTTTCACATGGTGAAAAAAAGGGAAAAAAAAGTCAAACATACACCAAAGTGAAAGAAGATTGAGTTCGGAACTCAGTGCCTGAACTACTGTGGAACTGTAGAGAAGGACAGTGGGGAATACAGAAAAGGAAAAGGGAATGTGTGTTATAATCTATGTTATAATGCATGTTATAATGTATGTTATAATATGACAATAAGCAAATGACAGATGCTACCACAAAATATTGCTGGGTGTGATCACCCAGGGTTAAAGACAACTCCCAGGAACTACGGAGAGAGCAAGAAGGACTGGAAGCAGAAGGGCAGGTTTTAGTTTAGAAGTTCCAACAGTCTGCTTTTCCATTCCAACCAAACCTCTGTGATTATGCAGAGATCATAAGAACTTAGATGCTCAAAAGATTTAACAAACATCTGCCCCAGTGACTGGACTGAAGTTGCACCCAGTACTTTAAATTATGGCAGTGCTATTGAAAACTGTGTAAAACCAGGCAAGTATTTTCATAAATCCTCAGTGTGAAAACCCCAAAGCCTCAGACAATGATTTGCAGGGATGTTTTGTAGAGTCCTCAGACATTTTTCAGGGTTATTAGCAGATCATTACTCCATTTTCCCATGTGGCCAACGCAAGCCTCGATGGTGGAGGTGTGGGCAGAGCAGGGATTGCAGCTTAGGGTGGGATAAGTGACAAGTCCCTTCCCCAGCTCTAAAAGGGGCAAGAATCACCAGGGAGGAAGAGCTGCAAAGAGCAAACCCCAGCAGAGGTGGCTGAGGAAGCCAAGTGTGTGTGAGTCCCCACAGCCAGGCACGTCCAGGGCCAGGCTGGCACTGTGTGGTGCCACCCCTGCCCAAGGAGTCCTCTGCACTCCAGAGGTCTCCACACAGTCACCTGCCACAGGCACTCAGCAATAGGACAAGGGGGCACAATGGGCTCAAGCTCTGCCAGGGGAAATTGAAGTTGGAGATCAGAAACAAATTCTTTGCAGAGAGAGTGCTCAGGCATTGGAATGGGCTGCCCAGAGAGGGGGTGGATTCCCCATCCCTGGAGGTTTTTAAGGTGAGCTTGGCCGTGGCACTGAGTGCCATGATCTGGTAAAGGGACTGGAGTTGGACCAAGGGTTGGACTTGATGATCTCGGAGGTCTTTTCCAACCCAATCCATTCTGTGATTCTATGGGCAGTGTCACTCCAGCACAGCCTCTGAGTGGTTTTGCTAAATATCCATCTGTGCTTGTTATTAAAGGTTCTCTTTGGTAGTTCCTGCTTTATTCAACTCCAGCTGGACTTTCCTTTTCGAATTCTAACAAGAACCATCAAACTGAGATGATCCTTCTACTTTTGAAACTTCCAGCATGCAGTGAAAAAAAAAAATTATCTGCCACAGAAGCAGCCAAGATGCATTTCCCTGCACAGGAACATCCAGAACAGATACTTGGAAACGACATCAGGCAGAAACCACTTCCAGTTGTATTTGAAACACGAAACTGGGAGCAAGGCAAAACCAAATTCCAAACCAAACACAACACTATCAAATAGGAACCTCTGGCCATGCTTTGGTGTATTCCCAGATTTCTCCCCACTTAGCAAGGCGTATTTTAAGAACAGTTTTAACCTTGCCGCCCCCATTTCCAAACAAAGATCAAAGCCCTTTGGATGGGCACCTTCCGCTGCTTTCGCAAGGCAGCGCAGGGGCCGCACTCCCAGCCCCGCACTCCAGACACCAGCCCAGCCTTTGAAGCGGCACTAATGGCACCTCCCGTTCGCCAGTAACACTCGGGCAGTCAAAGATCTTCCTCCAAGGAGATGTTAATGTGAAAGCACTCAGAGTGCAGAGAGACACAGCGCGGGAAGGGCCGGGAGGTGCGGGGAAGTCAATGTAACACCATTAGGGGAGTGTGGGCTTAGGACCTGTCATAAACACTTCATAATCACTCACGCACAGAGCCCACCGCCTGCAACACGTTATTAAGTGCTGAGCGGAGCTGCAATCCCAGGAACCAAGAGCACAACGCTGCAGATAAGGGCCTTCCTGAGGAGATTTGCACCTAAATGTCAGATCGTTGCTTTTACAGATTAAAAGCTTTTTAAAGTGGAGAATGCAGGCTTGGGTTTTTTTTTCCTTAGCTGGAATAACATTGCTTAATTACAAGCTAAATACTCAGCAAGGCCAAGTTTGTCTAATACCATAGGGCACAAAAAAGTGTTGCCAAATAAGCTCTTAAATATTAAGTCAACCCCACAACTGCCAGATTTTGTTGTCCTCAGACTAAATAAGTGAAAAAATGCAAAGGGGAAACAACAATGTGGAAAAAATCCACCAGGTTATGCTCTCTCCCAACATGTTGGATATGCAAAACCTACTCTGAAATGTTATTTAAAATTGATTTTAAAGACCACCACTCTGTGACAATCTCCAAGACCATCTTACTGACAAAGGAACCACTCCAAGACCGAATTTGTAGTAACACAGATTGCACCTCCCTGGAGTGGCCTCAGGACTGCCCAGAACATCCAACTGAAGGGGAAATATCTCCACAGCTGCCATGCTTTGGATGGATGGTAAAATATTTCCACATTTGGCATTGTCTCCATTTCACTGCACTTCTCCCCTACTTGTTACAAAGACTCCTGTGCAAAAACTGGGTAACACACAGAAAAACTGTCCTGCAATTTCTGCTTTGGCATTTTTTCTTAAAATACTAAATTTAAATAGCAAAATCGAGGAATTATGAAGAAGTGAAATACACTGGGGGGGAAAAGACCACGAAAAAGACAACCTGGCTGTATGAGCCAGCAAAAGAAGGTAAAATCAGGTATTTCCTGGCCTAAATTGTTGCTTATTTGGACATGGAAGATCCCACCCCATGTGGCATTTCCTGGGGCAGCTCTGGCACAGACACTCCTTGTGCCCCTCAGGAGGGATGCACAGAGCTCACCTGAGAGGCACAGAGCACCGCTGGCACACAGCTGGAGTGGCACACACACAGCTGGAGTGGCACACACACACAGCTGGGACTGGCACACACACACAGCTGGGACTGGCACACACACACAGCTGGGACTGGCACACACACAGCTGGAGTGGCACACACACACAGCTGGAGTGGCACACACACACAGCTGGAGTGGGCACACACACACAGCTGGGATGGGCACACACACACAGCTGGACCGGCACACACACACAGCTGGACCGGCACACACACAGCTGGGACTGGCACACACACACAGCTGGGACGGGCACACACACACAGCTGGGACTGGCACACACACAGAGCTGGGACTGGCACACACACACAGAGCTGGGACTGGCACACACAACGCAATCCCGGGTGTTCCTTTGGATAAGGACATTCCAGCTGGACAATCCCGGTGTTTTACAAGCACCCTCGAGCTCGCGCCAATGGTACACTGAGGGTGCCTTGATTAATTAATGATGCATTAATGGGGCTGCGCGCGGCCGTAGCTCGGTGTGGCAGCGACACCGCGTGGGGAGGGGCTGTAATTACACCGCGGGAACCAATCCCGCCCATGGATAACGCCATTCCCGGGCTTTGCATCCAGCCCCCGGATGGATAACGCTATTCCCGGGCTTTGCATCCAGCCCCCGGATGGATAACGCCATTCCCGGGCTTTGCATCCATCCCACAGCGCTTTGAGTGGGAAGGGACCTCAGAGGTCACCTATTCCAGCCCTTCCATGGGCAGGGACACCTTCCATAGCCCCGGCTGCTCCAGCCTGGCCTTGGACACTCCCAGGGATGGGGCAGCCCCAGCACCTCTGGGAATCCCAGCCCAGCCCCTCCCAGGGAATAATTCCCTCCCAACTCTAATCCCAAATTCCTCTTTCACCAGTGTCAAGGCAAATTTAAAAAAAAAAAAAAAGAGTATCCAAGCAGCTTTAGTGTCTCATACACATCTGAGCTGTAAAAAGATAAAATACAAACTCAATCCAAAGGTATGTTTGAAAATAAACCCATTACCAGTTACTTTCCTCAGGACAATACAAGCAGTTACACTTTCCTGTATTTTGGTTAAAGCTCCTAAACACTGGAATTCAGTGAAGTGTCCTGGGTCTCACTCCACCTCTGTTAAACCTTCCTGCAAAAGCTCAGCAGCAATTTTATTTCCTCATCTCCAACCACCAAGATGCAACCAGCAGAGGAGAAGCTCTGCCACACTTCCTGAAACTCAACTTAACTGAAATTTGATGTAGAAATCAACATTATTTCCTACAAAATACTGGTATGCAAATATACATCCTACACATACATCCTCCAGTAGGAACACCATCACTTCCAAGTCAATTATAACAAAATACTGAGCACTATTTTGGATTAAACATGAAAAGAGCCTGTATAATCACTTCATACATGCCAGAAAAGCAACCAGAAAGCTGTAGAAATGTACACAGTTCTTAAAAACCCAAAGTATTTTACGAAGGGAAAGAACTCCATCCCCTCTCCCTTACTCTGAAGGACAAGGTGCTGAGAGAAATTCTGCTATTTTAAGTTCAGAACTTTATGACCTGCTGTATTAAACTTTCTGCTGTCCTTTGGTGAGATTTGGGGTAAACTCCCCAAATGAGGACCATGTGCCCACAAAGGCTCAGCCTGCAGGGGGTGGCTGTGGCAGCACCAAATCAAAGCCATGTGCACACAGGGGCCTTCAGCAAATTAAAATTGCAAATCATCTCCATGACAAAAGTGATTGGAAAATACCATGAATTCTGTCATACTTTGCAGAGCTGGGACAAACAAATCCTGTTTGTATTTTTTCCACCTTCATTCATTGCTGTTAAAACCCAAAAATCTGTCCATTTTGGGCTACAAACTGTCCCATAATGTCAAACACTGCTCCCAGTTTGAACATAAATAACGAGTGAAAAGCCCTCAGAGCTGAAGGGACATGAATTCAAGTGTTTGATCTGTGCTCTGTGTTATCTTCAGATAAGCATTTACACACAAACCACATGACCCTGGTGGGAAATGGTGGCTCCTTTCACTCCAACTGGAAAAATTCCAGGTAAAATATGGAAGCACCAACACATCAGACCCAGCCAAGCCCCTGGCAGAGCAGAGGGGAGGACTCAGTACTCACAGGGATGCTCCAGACTTGCATTCCATCACTGTATCCAATCATCAGCAGTAAGGGGGGTTCATTCCCAGTGCTGTGGATCTCATGGAACTCCATATTCCTGGATGTATCTAAATTGGGTTGAAATACCAAAGCCATCAGTAGCAGGTCAGGCCCAGGCCCAGCTGCTCTCAGTAACATCAGATGGTGTTTCCTCAGTGCCCCTCTCTGTTGTCAGAACTAAAAGCACCCAAAGTGGTTTAAATTTCCTGCTGGAACAACACTGGAATATGTTCTTTAATGCAAACATTAAAGATTCACAGAGAAGTCAGAAAGCCTTAAATTTAAAACAGGGGAGAAAAATTTCCTGAAGGGCAACAGGGGTTGTTTCTTCCTCCAGCAATTAATAAAATGTGGAAAACTTTTCCAATAGAGAAAAATTTGTGCAGGACCAACAAAACAAACATCCACAAACACAGAAATTACAAAATGCAGGGGTAAAACTATTTCTGGATGCTGTGGGAATTAATCTGTACATCAAGGAAGAAAATCCCCAGGAAGGAAAGTGTTACATAATGATCACAAATATGAATATTTTCTTCAGGAAAGCACCTCTAAAACTACATTTTCAACCATGACAGAATGAGCAAAAGCAACAGAGACAGAGAGGATGGATTTGGGATGGTGAAGGAGAATCTTTTCAGGCCCAATCAGATTTGGCTGCATAAAAATTTAAATATAATATGAACAATTCTGAAGAATATTCTAAATAGGGGGGGTTTATACTGTAGAAAAGAGGGGGAAATATGAGATTTCTTAAAAATAAATATAGCAGGAAAACAAACCCACAAGCAAACAAACCCCAACAGCCCATCTGACCATGTACAGGTTATAGGACTTTTCTAGCTCTAATAACCCTGAATTTATGAACTGACAGGCATTCCAACAGCTGGAAAACAGAGAATCTTCCCACAGAACCCCTGGAAAGGCTGAGAATTCCCCATCCCAGCTCTGCTCCAGTTGCTGTTCCTGCAGCTGAGACAGAACCCCAGAGCTCCAGGGGGCAAAGGAAGAGGGAAGGCAGGAACAGCTCCAAGAGTGAAATCCAGAGTTCCCCCTCAGCAAACACAGCCCAGGCAACTCCAAGGAGTTGTTAATTAGGAAATAACTGATTGCAGCATCCAAGCATCTCCCACTCAGCCCCTACCATTCCTTTAAAAAACCAGGGAATGGGATGGACAGAACAGCTCCAGTGGGAATCAAGCACCACCTTCCCTTAAAAAGGCTGGAGGTGTTTTCTGCACTAAGGCAGAAAGGATGATCCACTGACACACATGAGAAAGGATAAACAAGCCACATTTGAAGGATATTTTGTGGCTTTGCTCTATTATTTCCCTCAAGGACCTCATGGAGCCTCCTGCTCGTTCCACCCACCTGCTCCTTCTCCCCAGGTTCCTCCAAACTCTGTCACACAGAAAATGGATCTGGGACCTGGGCTGGTTCAGCTGCATCAGGTGGCTTTGAAACCAGACTGCAGGTGAAATAAATTCAGTTCTAGGCTTTGTTTTCAACTGCCTTAAGGAAAACAAAGGGATTTTCTTCAATGGCATTTCTTCCTAAGCAAGAGTTGGCCTTTGGATGCATCACAACTTCCCTTTTTGTAGGTACTGAGCAAAGTGCAGTTACTCCCTTAGAATTCAGGGAAATTAAATACTAAACTTGGAGTCAGGATAAAACTGACTGAAATGATTGTCCATGGACCTAAAACTCACAAGGATAACGAGGGAAAATGAAGCCATACCATTTAAATCTGCATTTTCAAATCTGACCCAAACAATCTTCTCCTTCTCCTCTGGTGGGGTCCCACTGTAGGCCTGGACAAAAAGCAGAAGGGTTGAAATGAGAAAGTTCAACATCCTTTTTTCTCCCTCTGTAAGTTTAGAAAGAAAACCAGGTTATGTCCTGGTGACCAGTGTTGTGGGAGGTTTGGTTCAAGGTGTTTCCATGAGCAACACAACCAGGTTAAACATCACTTAATAATGTAGGAATGACAAAATATTATCTGACAATAAATCTTTAGGGGCAGGTTAAAATGCCACATGACTTAGAGCAAGACAGCCAAGCTAAAATGCAGCAGGTTTGAACTTCAGCAGCTTTACTCTGCTTCTCAAAGGGGTTCTCACAGGAGGGGGTTTATTATGAAATTTCTCTTTTATTCAGTGAAAAGCTTCCTAAGCAGACAGAGGATAGAAAGAGACCTTCACTACACATTTCAGTTATTTCTGTGACAACTTTAATGCAGCCATTTAAAGAAGAATAAAATGTCACTCCAGAACAGATCCATGTTTCAGTCCTGCATTCTACAGATTGCCATAAAAAAAGAGATACAAAAAAACTGTGAGGGAGACTTGCAGTGTTTCCAAAGTGGAGGTTTTACAGTTCTCAGGAGAAGCTGTGGCAGAAGGAACGTGAGCTCCAGTGGGAACACCATCACTTCCAAGTCAATTAGAACAAAATACTGAGCACTATTTTGGATTAAATATGCAAAGAGCCTGAATAATCACTTTATACATGCCAGAAAAGCAGTAACTTCAACTAAAAATACAAATCTAAAAAATAAGTGTGGGGTTTAGTTTTCAAACCAATTCACACCCCATGCTTGCAAGGCAAATGTGTAAAATAAAACACAGTAAATAAAACACAGAAAAATAAAACACAGAAAAATAAAGCACAGAAAAATAAAGCACAGAAAAATAAAGCACAGAAATATAAAGCACAGAAAAATAAAGCACAGAAAAATAAAGCACAGAAAAATAAAGCACAGAAAAATAAAGCACAGAAAAATAAAGCACAGCCTGTACCCTTTAACTGCAGAGGGAAAGGGGTGGGTGTGGAATGCAGGAATCTCTTCAGGGAAAGTTGGACTGTGTCAAATTTAACCCTGAGCCCAAAATGCATTTCACAAACTGGTATTAGTAATATTTTTTTGTATTATTATGGAGAACTCCTAAGAGGAGCTTCATGAGGAAACCCAGACAGTCACTAACCAAGATAATCCTTCAAACCACAGTCAGGGCAGTCTCTGTGTCTCTGGGGCTGCTGCTCCACTATGGAATAGCTTTCCCAGGAGGAAATCCAGCATCCTCTGCTGCTGAGATAACATGGGAGGGACCATTCCACACTTACTGTACAGAAATATCAATATATTCATACACAGATTTCTCTGTGATATGAAATAACTTTGCAAAGCAGGATGAGGATTCCTGACCATTCCACTTCCATATTTACTGTACAGAAATATCAATATGTTTATACACAGATTTTCTGTGGTATGAAACAATAACTTTGCAGAGCAGGGTGAGGATTCCTGACCATTCCACACTTACTGTACAGAAATATCAATATATTCATACACAGATTTCTCTGTGATATGAAATAACTTTGCAAAGCAGGGTGAGAATTCCTGTTTGGCAGAGCTGCCCAGCCCCACAGCAGCCAGGACACCTGGGGCAAGTCAGGGAAATAAGGCAAAAAAGGGCTAAAAAGGGGTAAATAAAGGGCTAAAAAGGGGCAAATAAAGGGCTAAAAAGGGGCAAATAAAGGGCTAAAAAGGGGCAAATAAAGGGCTAAAAAGGGGCAAATAAAGGGGCAAAAAAGGGCTAAAAAGGGGCAAAAAAGGCAAAAGGAACCTTCTCCTTCTCAACACCCAAAGGGTGTCTGCCAAGTTGTGCTGCACCAGCCCAGGGTGGGACACACGTTTACAGCCACCACCCAGAAAATACATATTTGTAAGAGGCAGAGTAATATTATGGACAGTCTCTCCCCTCCCCAGCTCTTCTACTGCTCAAATTATCTTAGGGAAAAGCTGCAATCTCCTTCCTGCTATTTATACTGCAGTGATTTTCAGTTTGTTCTTATAAAAATCTGCAGGCCCAGTCCCCACTACTCTGCAGTCTGTGCTCAGAAACTCAGCCTCAAGATCCACATCCAAAACACCAAAACATTTGGCTTTTGTTTTTCTGGGTTTTCCCCTTTTTTTTGGGCCCACCTGACACGCATTTCCAAAGCTTTGGGCACTGAAAGAAACCAAAGAGCTGCACATACCTGTGGCACAACATCCTGGAGGAATGTAACAACACTCTCCATGTATGACTGTTCCCTGGAAAACAAGGAGAATTTCAGCCACCACTGAAGCTCAGAAACAGCTGGGAGTGTATTAAATAAATACTAAATAAGACACAGACAAGCAGAGGAAACATGGACAATCTTTAGCACAAAATACCAAGTATGCAATGCAGTTATTTAATATACTGCTGGCATAAATAATGGCCTGTAAGGAGTGAAAGTACAAAATAAAAGTAATAAAAGTCTGTGAAAAGCTCAGTGACACCTGTTTGTGGAGTAACTGCTTGGGGGGAAAGTATAAAAGCTAATAAAGAAGGAATAAGCATGTTCTCTACCTCAGAGTGCATTTGGAAATTATCCCTCAGTATTTTCCCTCAGTATTTCCTTGTGATTTGGCTGTTCCAACACAAAAATAAGGATTTAACCAAAGGCTGGAACTCTCCCTGTGGGACAAGTGACCTCTCAGACCTCCTGTGAATGATGTGGAGTGGTGGAGTAAGAGGGGACAGGAGAGGGAACAACATCCTCCCTAAGAATAGCAAGGAGAGGTATTTACAGACAAGATTGTATAGCTTGGGAAGCTTATTCCTTCTTGGAAGTTTATTCCTTCTTGGAAGTTTATTCCTTCTTGGAAGTTTATTCCTTCTTGGAAGTGCATCAGCAGCCATGATTTAGGATAGCACACAGTGCAAGATACAATTGTTGGGGCAGATTTAAACTAATTCTTTCCTCAGCTCAGCCCTGCCCCAGTGGGGAGTCTCTGGTGGAACTGCTGAGTAACACCAGGTGGGCTGAGAGGATCAGACAGCTGGGGCTGTAACTATGCAGAAAGTTTGTGTTTCATGGAATGAGTAACACTGAAAGCCTCTGGCAGCAAAACTGCCTTCATCCAGTCTGAAAAAACCCAACAACTCTTTAGGCAACAGCTTGGGCAGCCCCCAAATTAACTTTTATACTGTCACAGCTTTTCCTGTGCTAACTCAAGGTTTGTAAGAGCCCCAAAGAAAACCTGGAACTGGGAACTCCTGACTCTGGATGCCCAAAGGTGCTTTCTGAGGCTGTGCAAGGTTGTTTCATTAGAAATGGGAGTGTTCAGCCCTGAAGAATGAAGTTCTCTGAAGAACCAAGTACTGCACAGCAATACAGAAGGTACTTAAGTCAAATGGATTGGGTTTTCCTCTCTGAAAACAAAAAGAAATCTAAAACCAAGTCTGAACTTTTAGAAAGCTTAATCCAGCTCATGACCAAACCAGACTTTGTCCAGCAGTCCAAGGATTCCTGAATCCCAGCCTGTCCCTCTGCTTCAGGCTGAGGCCTCACAAATGAGCTGTGGCTTCTGGTGCTGCTGATTCTTTGGTTTATGTAGGTCACCCAGAGTGCCCTGCACACCTTCAGAGCCCTTTATTACAAGGTTTGGCTGCAGGTGGAGTGTGGAGCTGTGGGAATGCCTGTCAGCAAGAGTCATCCAGCCTTCACGGGTCACCTCACGGAATGCACTTCTTTCTTCCTCCCCCAAATACATGTTGAAACAAAGTTGATACCTGGGCAATGTTTTATACAGTGTATGCACTCTAAACTCTCCTGAAGTAGAAAAACTTCCCAGGAGAGATCTTTAAAGAGCTTAGAAACGACTAAAGCCAGAAAAACTCCAAACTTCCTCTCATAAGGGTGTAGAAACTCAACATGATCAGCAGAATCTGCTCAGCACAGACAGACTCAAACCCACTGACATCTGAGAGGTGAAAACAGGTGCCTAAAGAACAGGACAGCATATTTTAAAAAAAAATAGATAATAATCATAATCCTCTTCTTAGAGTGCTCTTCTGTCATTACATTTTTAAAGCCCATTTTCAAGAAAAGGTCATTACAAATATCCATTTGTGAAGGAATTTTGCAACATGAGAAAAAGTGCTGCCCCTATCACAGGGCTGCAAGACAAACCTCTAACACGACTTTCTGTGCTAAAACAATCAGTTTCTTGTGCTCTCCAGTAAAAATAAAGGGATTCTTGGTGTTTAAATACACAGTTATCTCCAGTGGCAAAAACTGCAGTACTTCAATGCAGTGCTACCTTGCAGCAGCACAGGCATCACAAGGCAGGAAGAAAAACTACTCAAAAATCCTTTAACAGACAGAGACAAGACCATAAATCTTCCAGACTGTCTTACAGACACAAAGCCCTTTTGCCATGAAAGGATTTCCATGAGAACACAATGAAACTCAGGATGCCCAAGGACAAAAATGGTCTCTTGGGAGCTCTGACCAAAGAGATGGAGCTTCTGCCTTTCTTATTGGTTTTGTTAAGTAAAAAAAGAACCCACAATTCTGTTTACTGAAGGACTTTGATGACAAGTGTTATATGTTGGAATATGTCCACTCCTTGGACAAGGTGTTACTAAAAAGAACAGAAAGAGAGGAACAAGTGCAGCACATCCCTCTGGCCTAAGGAAGTTTGCACCACTGACCACCAGCCAGTGCAACCTTTGCATAGAAAAATGGTGCAAACAACACCAAAACTGTGCAATAGATTAGTTTTTTAGCTGTGCAGCTTGGCTTTGGTGTCCAAGTGCAAAGAATCTCAGGCAGGGAGAGAGTTTGACCTCAGAGACGGGAAGGCAACGTGTGGAAAACAACGCAACAAAACCACAGCGGCAACACAAGCTGGGATGGGAAAAAAACCACACAAAACTCAGGTAAGATTCTTCTAGAAGGGGAAAAAAAAAGAGCATTTCAGTAAGGGCTGTTCTTCTAGAAGGTTCTTACGTGGCAGCCTGCGGGCGAACCACCACCCCTGCAGTGCATCGGCTCGGGCGGCGCGGGGACTCCGTGGCCATCGCTGCTGAGCAACCTGCAACAAACACAGCCCTCTGTAACACCACCTGTACAGGGTTGTTCATCCCAGTGCTCCCTGAGGGGTTCTTCAAGGTGACAAGAGAGACATTTCACCAAGACAAACCTGTAGGTGCCTTTACAGCGGGGTTTTTTTAAGCAAAAGAAAAGCAGGCACCAAACGACGACTCGTTTTTGTGGTGTGTCAATCACTGAAGCTCTTGGGATCACAGAACCAGAGAATGGGTTGGGTTGGAAAAGACCTCCAAGATCATCAAGTCCAACCCTTGATCCAACCCTACTGTGGGGTTGGATCAAGATGTGGTGGATTCTCACTCAGTGCCACATCCATAGAATCACAGAATGGATTGGGTTGGAAAAGACCTCTGAGATCATCAAGTCCAACTCTTGATCCAACCCTACTGTGATCACCAGCCCAGGGCACTCTGTGCCCTGGGCTGGTGATCACAGTGGGGTTGGATCAAGATGTGGTGGATTCTCACTCAGTGACACATCCATAGAATCCTAGAATGGATTGGGTTGGAAAGACCTCCAAGATCATCAAGTCCAACCCCACTGTGATCACCAGCCCAGGGCATGGAGTGATCACAGTGGGCTTGGATCAAGATGTGGTGGATTCTCACTCAGTGCCACATCCATAGAATCACAGAATGGATTGGGTTGGAAAAGACCTCCAAGATCATCAAGTCCAACCCTTGGTCCAACTCCAGTCCCTTTACCAGATCATGGCACTCAGTGCCACGGCCAAGCTCAGTTGAAAAACCTCCAGGGATGGGGAATCCACCCCCTGTCTGGGCAGCCCATTCCAATGCCTGAGCACTCTCTCTGCAAAGAAGTTTTTTCTGCTCTCCAACTTCAATTTCCCCTGGCAGAGCTTGAGCCCATCGTGCCCCCTTGTCCTATTGCTGAGTGCCTGGGAGAAGAGAACAACCCCCACCTGGCCAGAACTTCCCTTCAGGCAGTTCTAGACAGTGCTGAGGTCACCTCTGAGCCTCCTCTTCTCCAGGCTGAACACCCCCAGCTCCCTCAGCCTCCCCCACAGGGATATTTTGAGAGCAAAAAACCCCCCAGAGCTGCCTGATAAAGTGGAAAAGTATCTCCAAACTGTATGATCTTTAAAGTCCCTTTCAACCCAAACCATTCTATGATTAAAGACAGTGGTGCAGGCACACAGCTGTCATCACCACTACACAAAACCACTATTTACTTATGGGCTGCTGTCTTGGAAAATAATTATATATAAAGTATGTACCATCCCAGTTGCAATGTATTGTACTCTTGAAAAAAAAGGGTTACACTGCAGCTCACACAAAAAGAATGGTGGAACATATTCTGCTGTCACATGGCAGCTTTTTGTGTCACCTGCAAGCTTTTCTTCACACTTCTGTTCTCCGTGGGAACAGAGTGGGGAACATCCCCAAAGGCAAAAAGCACTTGAGGAGCATCACAGACCCCTCCAGTCCCCTCTGCTGCCCTGGTGTGTCCCCACACCCCAAACCAAGAGCCTGCACACCAAGTGGAAGGAAAAATCAACCCACCAACGTGGGATCTGTTAATGAGCATCATTCCACTTCAGTCAGGCTCTGTCAGAGCCAGCTCACTAAGTGAGGCGGGAGAACCACTCAGACATTCATAACGTAATAATAATTAACAACAAGACCTTCAGCAACACAACTTCAGCCTGACACCGAGGCACCGTGACAGGCAAACAAACCGGCAGGGAAAGGCTGAGCTGAGCCACGGGACAGCCGAGCCCGCCCGGCCGCGAGTGCCAGCACCGGGACACCCCCGGGGACAGCCCCGGCGAGGGGCAGGAGCGCCGGGACGCCCCTGGGGACAGCCCCGGCGAGGGGCAGGAGCGCCGGGACGCCTGTGGGCCCCGCACCCTCCAGCCCCGCACACAGCCCGGCCCGGCCCGGCCCCCGCTCTTGAGCAACCGCACCGCCCAAGCCGCGCCCCGAGCGGGGCCGGGGCCTCCCTCCCTCCCTCCCTCCGAGCGCCCGGGCCCCGCGGCCGGCCCTCGCCTCACGGGGGTCCCTCAGGCCTCCCGGCCTGCCCTGCCCACCGCCCCCGGCCCGGCCTCGCATCCCCGGCGCTCGGAGCCGCCCCGGAGCCGCCACATCGCTGCCCGGAGCGCGGCCCCTCCCGCCAGGCTGCCCCTCACGCCCCGCCGCTCTGTGTCCCCCACGGGCCCGTCGGGGTGTCCCTCACGGCCCCGCCGCTGTGTGTCCCTCGGCCCCACCAGGCTGTTTCTCTGCCCTCCCACTGTGTGTCCCTCGGCCCCACCAGGTCGTCTCTCGGCCCCCTCGCTGTGTGTCCCTCGGCCCCACCAGGCTGCCCCTCGGCCCTCCCGCTGTGTCTCTCAGCCCCGCCGGGGTGTCCCTCACGGCCCCGCCGCTCTGTGTCCCTCACCCACCCACCGTGTCCCTCACGGCCCCCGCCCTGTGTCCCTCACGCCCCCCGCCCTGTGTCCCTCACGGCCCCCGCCCTGTTTCCCTCACGGCCCCCGCCCTGTTTCCCTCACGGCCCCCGCCCTGTTTCCCTCACGGCCCCCGCTCCGTGTCCCTCACCCGCCGCCACTCCCGGCGCCACTGACACTGTTTGGGACCCCCCGGGCAGTGACACCCAGCGCACCGCACCGGCAGCCAATCAGAGCGCCGCGAGGGCGGGTCGTTCCCACTCTTTAACCAATCAGCGCACCGCAAAGGCGGGCCGCTCCGGGCCTACAGCCAATCGGCGGGCGCGCTGCCGGGCGGTGGGCGGGGCGCGAAGGGACGCGGCCGAGGCGGCCACAGGCGGGCGGCGCTGCCGCTTTGTTTACATCGCGGGTCTCGCGAGAGCCGGAGCGCGCGCGGGGCGGGAGGCGGAGCTGCGCCGGATTGGCTGGGTGGCCCCGCCCCTGTGTGTGACGTCATATATGGGCGTGGTCGGGGCGTGGCCAGAGCCGTGAGGGGCCCGCGATGGCGGAGGGGCCGGGAGAGGAGTTCGGGGGCTCTTTGGGGCTCCCTCGGGGCGGGGGAGGCTCGGCAGGGCCTGGGCAGGTCCGCGGGGTGAGGGCAGGGGGAGGAACGAATGCAAAGAGGGCCCTGACGGGCTGAGGGCCCTCGGCCGGAGCGCGGCCCGCCCGGAGCGCCCGCGGGAGCGGTGGGTGAGGGGCAGGGCCTGGGGCGGCGCAGAATTCGCGTGTTGTGGATGCTGGAGAAGGGAAGACACCGGGGAGGCCTCAGAGCCCCTTCCAGAGCCTGAGGGTGCTCCAGGAGAGCTGGAGAGGGGCTTCGGAAGGGCCTGGAGTGACGCGGCACAGGCAGGGGGTTGGCGCTGGCAGAGGGCGGGTGTGGATGGGATGTTAGGAGGGAATTCCTTCCCTGTGAGCGTGGGCAGGCCCTGGCACAGGCTGGGCAAAGGAGTTGTGGCTGCCCCATCCCTAGGAGTGTCCAAGGGCAGGTTGGACAGGGCTTGGAACAGCCTGGGATAGGGGAAGGTGTCCCTGCCCGTGGCAGGGGTGGCACTGGGTGACCTTTATGTTTACACTCAGGAGCAAATTGCTGCCAGTTTACAGCAGAAAGGAAGTTTATGTGCAGTGCAGGAGAGCTTTGGGTGTTTATTGTTGACCATCATCCAGCTCCTTTCCTGGGAAAAGTTGTAGGGTTTCTTCAGTTTATTAAAAATGGAAATAAAACCCCCACATTTCTGAATGCAGCAGAAGTTGATGAACAGTTAAATTTTCACATAGAATGGATTGGGTTGGAAAAGACCTTTGAGATCATCAAGTCCAACCCTTGATCCAACCTCACTGTGATCACCAGCCCAGGGCACTCTGTGCCCTGGGCTGGTGATCACAGTGAGGTTGGATCAAGACGTGGTGGATTCTCACTCAGTGCCACATCCATAGAATCACAGAATGGATTGGGTTGGAAAAGACCTCTGAGTTGTCCAACTCCAGTCCCTTTACCAGATCATGGCACTCAGTGCCACGGCCAAGCTCAGCTGAAAAACCTCCAGGGATGGGGAATCCACCCCCTCTCTGGGCAGCCCATTCCAATCCCTGAGCACTCTCTGTACAGAATTTCTTCCTGATATCCAACCCAAACCTCCCCTGGCAGAGCTTCAGCTTCTGTATAGAGCAAAAAAACCTGGGAAACTTGTCACAGTTTTTAATTTTGCATATTTCCCTTTATAAGTACTGAGAGTCATCCAACCAAGGTGTAACACTCACTCTTTAAAAAGTTCAGTGTCATGAGATTAAAATGGAAACAATGAAGACAATAATTAGCTGAGTTTGTTGCCAAGGCTGGTGCCAGGTCAGTCCCCACAGTCGCCGTGGCCTCCACATCCTTCCCCGAGCTGGTGTAGAACTTCTACATAAGACAAAACTTTATTATTTGTGTGGGGTGGAACTTGGTTAAATTCTTGCAGGATCCAATTTGGACAGACTGTTAATTTCATCTCCTAAAACTGCTGCATTCCCAGCATGGATGAGAAGAGAATTGGGCATTTTCAGGAATGAAATCCCCTGGGATTTCTGTAACCATGGTAACAAAGATGGCAGGCCTGGGTCCAACCTGTTTTATTGTTCAGCAGTAAAGAGTTGGATTCTATAAATAACCCTTGGAATAAAATATTGGCCTTCTCAATTAAACAACATTTTAAAAAGTTCTATATTGCTTTAGTTAAACATTCAGTATAGAGTTGTGGTAGTTTTGGCTAAACCATAAACTACAACAAAAGTGCCTCAATCAGTTCCATGATAAACCCCTGTGGGATGTTTGTTCCCCAAGCCACAGTGGAAAGAAGAGGGAGGGGATTCAGATTTTTAATGAATACAAAATAGATATGAATTTAATTGTGATAATCAATTTGTATTTTACCAACAGAACTTATGCTGGAAATAAAATTAAGAAATGAAAAGCATCCCCATCACATTTTCATGTGTTTTATTGAGGTGAACATACACATGGTCCACACAGTCAATGAAAATAGTCATAAAATAATTTAAGAACTTGTGTTGAAAGGCATTAGCAGCACCATCAGTATTGGAATACCAGCAAACATCTCCAGAGGGCAGTTATGCCTGGATAAAATGCCATCTTTTGGAACAGGGGATGGGAATGGCTTTGTTGGATGCTCTGGGGAGTTGGAGTTTTAAAACACACTTTTTTTGCTAATTACTTTAGATGCTTCTTGTTACAAAAAATACAACTAAGTGAGATACTGCATAGTATTTTAATTAACATAAAATCGACATGGAGGTGTGTAAAGCAAGACTCAACTCTCTGCTTCCACATACATTTCATTTCTGAGTAGAGAAATCTAAAATTTAAAACCAAAATATAGACCTAGTGTATTCTCTAAAAGACACACCTTAGGTGGAACGTATCAGACTACGAAAATACATATCTGCCATTCTGTTTAATAATTTACTTTAGTTAAAAAGTTGTGAAATTCTCCTCACGAGAAGCGTATACAAATCGACCGCTTTAGTAAATTAACAAAAAGGATTATTTTACTTTTTTGTCTTTTTTTTTTAAAACAAGGTTTAGCCCCGCTGTAACAATTATACAAGGAAGAACAGAGACTACATTTATATGAAGGAGTACAAATTTACACACATTTTACAGTGACTTATACCCTACACATCTACAAAATTCACAGTTATAATACAAGCAAGTACAAGGCTGGGGATAAAGCTGTCGGATACCAAAAAAAGGTTCTACTTTAAAAAAAGCTAAAACGGGGGAAGAGCTTTGCCCTCCCCACGCCCCGGCACGCCGTGCCCCCCCTCAGCACACGCACAGGGCCTTCCTGGGCGGGTGGAACAGGCCGGGGCTGAGCTTCTTCTGCCCGCGCAGGCTGCGCCGCATGGCCAGCTTGGCCGGCGTCCTGCGCGCCGGGGCCTCGCCCGCCGTGCCCAGCGCCCGCCCCAGCGCCCGCCGCGGCTTCTTGGGCGCGGGGCCCGAGTTGGACTCCTCCAGTGTCCTTTTAAAGGTGGCCCCGGGCGTCCTCTCGGCCTCCTGCGCTTTGCTTTGGCCCGGAGGGGACGCCTTGAAGGCCTTTTGGTCCGTGCCTGCGTTGGCGGGGCTGGCGGGGGGCAGCCCCACGGCCAGGCTGTTGCTGTAGGGGTCGTGTATCCGCAGAGCCAGCGCTTTGCTGCCCTTCTCCTCCGCGGGGCCCGGATCCCTCGGGGCGGCTCCTCCGCTTTTGGCAATCTCGTTTGGCAGCTCCAGGTACCTGTCTGGCAGCGCCGTGCTGTGCAGCAGGGGCGGAACGGGCTCGGCAGCGCTCAGGCGGGGCCAGGGGTCATCTTCTGGAAGCTGAGGGGAAACACAGAAATAGTTAGGCAGTCATTGAATCACGGAATAGTTTGGGTTGGAGGGGACCATAAAGATCATCCTGTACCACCCCTGCCGTGGGCAGGGACACCTTCCACTATGCCAGGTTGCTCCAAGCCCCGTCCAACCCGGCCTTGGACACTTCCAGGGACAGGCACTGTCCTTTGTGGGTGGAGACAGCGTGTCACAAACCTCTCTAACCTTGTCAGAGGCAGAAGAATCCCAGCCCAAGGCTTTTCTCCCTGTTGAGAGCAGGCAGATCAGACTGGGAATCTGAACAGCTCTGTAAGACACTGAGGGACCTGCAGGTTCTGCTGTGAGTTTGGGGAGCTGTGCACAAACCAGGGCTGCAACCTCTGCCCTGTGATTTGCAGGAGTATTTTCCAACACATGGACTTGAATTCCCTCCTTCAGACCCTGATACAGACACCTGTCCTGCCCTCTTAAGATTTCATACCCCATCAGGTGGCCAAGCACTGCCAGGGCAAACAGCAGGAATGGGCTCCTGAGCTTTGTTACATTCCCAGTTCCTGCACAACCAGGTTATCAGATGGACAAGCTCCTCATGGCAGGTGTCCCCCCTGCCCACAGAAAGGTGCAGTGTCAGAGCTGGTCTAACAACAGCTCCTGATTGCTCTGCAAAGTAGCGCATTTTACTGCCTCTGGTTTCCACCAGCCCCTCCCCAAGGAGCAGTCACTGCATGCTGGGCAGGAGCTGTTTAATGATGGATGTCCTGACAACCAGGGACTTCCTAAACTCTGACCCTCCCTTCAGCTACTCATCTCTTCTGCAGCCTCTGAGAAGTGTTTTTGCCTCATTCTCAGTCCTACCAAGAGGAAAATGGGGACAACACTTGCTCTCCCTATCCACGAGGGGATTATGAAAATTAGTGTTTATGCAGTGCCCTGAAGATATGAATTATGACCTTATTAAATATTTAATTGTGAAGAAATCCCTGGTTACTCAGAGTCCTTCAAAAGCAAATTTCAAGGCCACATTAGTCTGCACACCATCAGTGTAAGGCAAGTGAAGTTATAATTTTTTAAAAAAATCATGTGTTGAAAACTCAGGTGCACACACAGCTCCATCAGTCAGTGTAACCCCTCAGGTGAACAACAACCCAAACTACTCCAGTTCACCCTCAAGATGAGCTCCAGGACTGCTCAGCACTTTGCAAAAATCTAATACTGAGGATTAGTAAAATGCACTCCAAAAGAGAAGATAATCAGAACTGTTTCCAACATCCACAATGATTTTCCACTCCTCTCCACTCCTCTGCTGCTCCCCACGTGTAGACAAAACCAATTAGGCAATAATTTACCCACACAAGAGGGAAGGCCTTCATGGATGGTGTTTAAAGGTTATTGTTCAACTCAATTCCTACAGAATCCATAAGGAATGGATGACACACAGAGAGCAGCTCTGGCAATGCTAATGCAGCTGCCCAGCTGAATTTCTGACAGTGTGTCTCCAACAACAACTCAGTTCTCTGTTTTTATTGTGTAAGACATTTCACACCGTGGCTCTTCTCTCCAGCATCTCCTGCCTGGTCAAACAGCTGAGCCTGGGGGAGGCTTTAGGAAGCCACAGGAAGGCAGAGGATGGACTGAGTGCTGGAGGGTGATGCAACAAAACAGGAAAAACAAGCCATGAATCACCATTTAATTTCTCAGCAATCCAATCAATCTCTATCACTGGCCTCAGGAATACTGGAATTAATTCAGTATTAGTAATTGCTGCCAGAAGGATAAGCAATTAAGAAATACTTCTGTTTAAGTGAGAAACTTTGGTCTCCATCTATTTCCAAATTAATTGTTTTGGCAGGCAGCAGCTGTCAGGAGTCAGGGCCGGCCCTGCTTCCTCCACAGAACTGGGATGATCCCTTTGCAGCACAATTCAACAGTAATTTTGTAGCAAGATTAATTAATTACCGACCTAAATTAGTCCATACATTTACCTGCAGCCTTATGTAGCCAACATTTATGTATTGTTTTGCCAATGGATGCTGTCACCTATTGCCATATTTTCTGTGACCAGCAAAAGGGGCTTTTCCCTGCCAGGATGTTGCCCACGTCACTGGGATCCCAAAGGATCATGGAATAAAGGCATTTCCTGAATCTCTCCCCACCTGCTGCCATTTATGGAGATTCACAGTTCACTGAATCGACTTAGGTGGAGAGGGGGAATGAAAAACAAAGACTTTCCCTAAGGCCTTATGCAGAACTGCTGGTTCCTGGGTGTTTTACAGTCAGCACAGCTCGACACCCACTAAGTGGCTACTGACAACAGTTCACACACAAACCATGGGGCACAACTGAATGGTAGCAGCACTGCAAATTCAAGTATTTCTTTCCTCAAGATTTTGCTGGGTGTCAAGCTCTTTTCATGGATTTTGCAGGATGGAAGGGGAGGAGACAAAGTTGGAGCTTGCTGTTATTAGCAGCTTGTTTCTCCCAAAGGAATGTTCAAAACTCCCTGCCTAATTTCTTACTCCTTTTCCTTTGCCCAAAGGACAGTTATCTAAAGATACTGCAGAACATCAAAGGACTTAAAAAGTCAGGAGCAGCTGGTAATTACTGAAACAAACATCCACTCACAACCACAGGCCAGTTCCTAGAGGGGGGGAAAGAAAAAGCCACAAAACAGCAAAACAAAAGCCCTTCTGAACAGCTCTGCTCTGTTAATGGTTACAACTTCAGCCTCAACAAGGACATTGTAACAGAAGGTCTCTTTTTCTAAGGAAGAACATTAAATCAACCAAAGGAAGATAATAACATTCCCCAAGACAGAAAGAAATGTTCTTTACATCTTGTGTTGGAATAAATCAACCCATGGGATACCCATGAGAGGAAAACTGAAGGGCCACCACCACAGCCAAGCACAGCCAAACCCCCACAGCCAGAGCACACCCACAGGCACCGCTGCAATTCCCAGCTGTGCTGCACCAGCACCTGCCAAGGCAGAAGGGAAACTGGAGCCCAACCTTTTTCTCTAAAGGGATGTGCTGGGTTTTTTCTTTTTTAAACCAGTGATTCCCCTCTTTCCACGGGCTACCCTGGAGTGTGGGCAGGATCTTGGAACACTTCAGATAAACAGTGCATTTCAAGCTGTGTTGAACCACGTGCAGAAAGTTACAGTGATAATTTCTTCTGCACTAAGGAGGGAACAGAGACCCCCAACTCCTAATAAACAATCAGCAGCAATTCTGAGAAGTTCACACTTGAATACTCAGTGGTTTTGGTGTCTCAGTCTTTTAACAAACACTAGTAAAAGCTGGTGCACTTCTCCAAAGCTTTGCACTGGAAGCACCGAGGATATGGCCAGGTCATTGCTGCTCATTCCAGAGCTGATCCATGTTATCCAGACATACACAGTGCCTGGTCCACTGAGTGAGACAGACATTCAAGACACCAAAGGAAAAACAGCAGCAGCAAAGAGAGATTTGAATTGACAGTATACAGTAGTTTCTGTAAGGTATAACTTAACTCCTGGCAATGGTCTGACTACACCACTGCGCATCCCAGGAGTGAAGGGATTCTGCTCCAGGAGGAAAAGGCAGATTGTCCCATGTTTGGGGAATATTTAAAGTTGTTTATGAACATGGAAATAAATAAATGAGGAGGTGCCAGCACAAATTATTGCATTCTTGATTTAAGGGCCCAGCCTCGGAAAAAGCTTTTTTTTCCAAGTGGACTCAACGACTAAATCGAAATAAATTGATATGGAAATGGGAATGGAGTGGGTTTTACTTGCAGGTGGTTTGGAGGCAGCTCTGGAAACAGGGGATGTTTGGACTCTGTTGTTCACCTTCATTGCTGCTGAGGTGACCCCAAACCCATCCACACAGCGAGGGAGGTTTAAAAATAGAAAGGTTCCCTGCATGAGGCTGCGCTGGGGAGAGGCTGGAGCTCCTTCTCTGCTGTCCTGCTGGAACTCAGCACTGCTGGTGTTCCTGTGGCTTCTCTCCAGCTCTGACATTTGGCACAAACCCCCCAGTACCGTGACAGGGCAGGGACCATTTGAAGCCCTTACCGTGACAGGGCAGGGACCATTTGAAGGCCTTACCTTGACAGGGGGGGTGCAGCAGCGGGAGGGGCTGGTGCTGCCCAGCTCGGGGCTGCTGTAGCAGGGCCCCTCGGCCAGGTTGAGGTACAGCTCCTCCTCGTGCTCCCCGGGCCGCGGGCCGGGCCGGGCCGGCGCGATGCAGATCACGATGGCGCTGGTGTTGTCCGCGCGCAGCATCCGCTGCCGCCAGCGCCCCAGCGCCCGGCTCACCAACATCTTGGCACACGACTGCCGGGGCTCGCCCTGCGGGGACACAGTCACACCGTGGGACATGGGGACACGCAGGGGGACACACAGCCACACCGTGGGACACGGGGACACGCAGGGGGACACACAGCCACACCGTGGGACACGGGGACACGCAGGGGGACACACAGCCACACCGTGGGACACGGGGACACAGGGGGACACACAGCCACACTGTGGGACACGGGGACATAGGGGGGACACACAGCCACACTGTGGGACATGGGGACATAGGGGGGACACACAGCCACACCGTGGGACACGGGGACACAGGGGGACACACAGCCACACCGTGGGACACGGGGACACGCAGGGGGACACACAGCCACACCGTGGGACACGGGGACACAGGGGGACACACAGCCACACTGTGGGACACGGGGACATAGGGGGGACACACAGCCACACTGTGGGACACGGGGACACGCAGAGGGACACACAGCCACACCGTGGGACACGGGGACACGCAGGGGGACACAGCCACACCGTGGGACACGGGGACACGCAGGGGGACACACAGCCACACCGTGGGACACGGGGACACGCAGGGGGACACAGCCACACCGTGGGACACGGGGACACGCAGGGGGACACACAGCCACACCGTGGGACACGGGGACACGCAGAGGGACACACAGCCACACCGTGGGACACGGGGACACGCAGGAGGACACACAGCCACACCGTGGGACACAGGAACATGCAGGGGGACACACGGGTGGACACAGCCACACCGTGGGACACAGGGACAAGCAGGGGGACACAGGGGGACACACAGAGGGGCACACAGCGACACTGTGGGACACAGGGACACGCAGAGGGACACACGGGGACACACAGAGGGACACACAGAGGGACTGTGGGACACGGGGACACACAGAGAGACACACGGGGACACACAGAGGGACACACAGCCACACCGTGGGACATGGGGACACGCAGGGGGACACAGCCACACCGTGGGACACGGGGACACGCAGGGGGACACAGCCACATCGTGGGACGCGGGGACACGCAGGGGGACACACAGCCACACCATGGGACACGGGGACACGCAGGGGGACACGGGGGGGGGACACAGCCACACCGTGGGACACGGGGACACACAGGGGGACACAGGGGACACACAGAGGGACACACAGCGACACTGTGGGACACAGGGACACGCAGAGGGACACACGGGGACACACAGAGGGACACACAGAGGGACTGTGGGACACGGGGACACACAGAGAGACACACGGGGACACACAGAGGGACACACAGCCACACCGTGGGACATGGGGACACGCAGGGGGACACAGCCACACCGTGGGACACGGGGACACGCAGGGGGACACAGCCACATCGTGGGACGCGGGGACACGCAGGGGGACACACAGCCACACCATGGGACACGGGGACACGCAGGGGGACACAGGGGGACACACAGGGGGACACGCACAGGGGGACACGCACAGGGGGACACGCACAGGGGGACACCATGAGACAAACACACGGGTGAGATACACACAGGGACAGCAGAGGACACACGGGGACATGCTGTGAGACACACACAGGGACACATAGGACAGCATGGAATACACAGGGACACCATGGGACACACACAGGGACATGCCGTGGGATGCACACAAGGACACACAGAACAGCATAGAACACACAGGGAAACCATGGGACACACACGGGGGGACACACAGGACAGAATGGAACACACAGGGACACCGTGGGACACACTGTGGGACATGCTGAGCCACCAGGGCCACTCAGAGATGGGTCAGGGCGGCTCAAACAGCACAGTCAGAGATTTATGCTCCTATAAATCACGCACTGAACTAACTCCAGAAATATTAATTGGAATGTTTTCCTTCCTCATGAAACTTTAAAAGCAGGTTACAGCTGAGTCCATGTATATATACACAAGTGCTTTAAACCACAAAAGCAAAACCAGCCTGGTTCACGGAATATTTGGAGTCAGAAGGGACCCACAAGGATCACTGAGTCCAACCCTTAAACCAATGGCCTGTGCTGGGATAGAACCTGCAGCCCTGGATTATCAGCATGCTCGGACCAGCTGAGCTGATCTCAGGGTTGTGGTTGTGACACAACCAACAGCCTCTCAAGGGGTTTACAGGCTATTTACTATTTGATGCTCCACTATATAAATTCTTTAACGTTTCATAAATAAACCAGAGAATAATTTAATTCAGTCTAAATGACTGTCTGCATTGTAACATGAGCCCTAATGTGAAATAAATTTAATTTTCAGGCAGTATTTTGTGTAACTTCCTTAGGGAAGGAACACAATTTATGCCCTTTATTACTCAAGAGATACCATCCTGGTAGTCACATCTCCCCCAAATGACAACCAAATAATAATAATAAATTCAACAACATTAACATATATGGTGTTTCACATCAGCCACGTTATGTTGGGGCAAACTATGAATATGCCTAAATAACAACCCCTTTGTCAGGCAGTTCTCATCTATACCAGCCTGAGCCATTTTTAAAGGTAAAAAGTATTAAATTTCCACAGTGCCTCATGGGCACTGCTCTCACCATGAAGTACTTCTTCTCCTCGTGGTCCTGGCACATGGAGATGGCATCCTGAGGTGGGATCATGTTCCACAGCCCGTCACTGCCCAGGATGATGTACTTGTGCTTCTGGGGATCGATGGTGTGCACGCTCGTGTCGGGCTCAGGAGACACCACAAATTCACCACTGTAGAAGTCGTAGCTCCACAGGTCACCTGCCAAAGCAGGAAATGGGTTGGAATTGTTATATTCCATAGGAAAAGTCTCCATCTTGGAAAACACCGAAAAATGTCCCCAGGAAAACCAGCAGCAGCAGCAACACTGAGAACTGTTGTGCTGCTGTCACCTTCCAACACTATTTAGTGCAACAATTTAAATTAAATCACATTCAAAGCTGTGTGCATTGGGGATCTTCTATTCTTTCAAAACTAGCTTATGGGAAAAGGGGAAATATAACTGATTAATACCTCACAACCAGTGAAACCTCAATCACTACCCAAAGTAAAGCCTATCTGAATCAATATAGTTCTCCTTAGACAGAAGTAAGGCCTTACTTTGTTCATCCCACACCAAACTTGCCAATATTTGTGTGTGCAGGTGCCCCAGGGAGGGAACAAAGGCAGAGGGGAAAGAAGGAGACTGAGCTTTTCCCCTGTTAAATTCCCTTTTCCATTCCACTTCCCTCTGCAGCAGGAGCATCACAGCAGGGCTGTGCTGGAGCCTCCTCCCAGCTGAATCCCCTGTGCCAGATCTCAGAGCTGGAGAGAAGCCACAGCAACACCAGCAGTGCTGAGTTCCAGCAGGACAGCAGAGAAGGAGCTCCAGCCTCTCCCCAGCACAGCCTCATGCAGGGAACCTTTCTATTTTTAAACCTCCCTCGCTGTGTGGATGGGTTTGGGGTCACCTCAGCAGCAATGAAGGTGAACAACAGAGTCCAAACACCCCCTGGTTCCAGAGCTTCCTCCAAACCACCTGCAAGTAAAACCCACTCCATTTCCATTTCCATATCAATTTATTTCAATTTATGTGTCGAGTATACTTGGAAAAATTAAAAACCTTTTCTGAGGCTGGGCCTTTAAATTAAGAATGCAATTATTTGTGCATTTATTTATATCCATGTTCATAAACAACTTCCCGTAGTAATAAGCACCAAAAAGTAACATTATTAATTGCAAGCACTGGCTGTTGTTCCCTGCAGAACATACAGCTCTAAAAGCAGAAATTGATTCAAATGTCAGAGTTGAACAGCAAAGAGAAGCCCAACAACTCCAACTCAAGAGTGAGGCTTTGCCAGGCTCTTTGCTGGCCTCACTAGCCCTGTAGCTTCTTCCACATCCATCTCCACCCTCTTAAAGATAATAAATAAGCTTTTTGTCTTCCTACTTCCCTCCACTAGCTTTGCCTTAAGCCATCAACTGGTTGAAAAGACTTTTCCAGAACGAGGAAAGGGAATACTTGAACTCAATTACTGCACTCCACCAGCAGGCAGGGCCGGTCCTGCCCATTAAAGCCCCAATTCTCCTCTGCTGCAGCAGAGCCCCACAAGCACATGCTGCTAATGAGCGCTAATTAAAACCCAAGCCTGCTTGTACAGAGGTGCACTCGGCCTGCTCAGAGCCCAACAAAGCCAGCTGGCAATGACATCAAAATAAATGCTGTAACACAAGAGCTCCAGCACTGCAACACTGGATGGGAATTGCCACAAAAAGTCTTGTGAGGTTTGGAGTTCCTCCCATCAACCTGTCATGGACACAGCAGGTAAATAAAGAAGAGCTTGGGGTCACACAACCACATCTTGGAATTGTGGCAGCAGCAATTTCCAACAGGCATAGTGTTTTTATGCCTTTATTTGCTTGTTTGTTCACACTCATTTTAGAAGAAATGACAAATGTTATTAGCTGAATCAGTTTGTTAATTAAAAATACTGGGCTGGATGATAAAAATAACCTGATGGTATCATTTGGGTTCTTATATGAACATGTCATCGTGTCCATCTGCTGCTCTTCCTGAGCATGCTGCCAAGTAATCATCACACTGATTTCAGGGCATCTTCTCCAAGAGGAAGAAGGCTCCTCACAGGGATAACTGGGAGTATCAGTGGTTATAAGGAGGAAATACACAATAAATCACTCCTACAGCTGTAGGATGTAAGAGCATTAAAGCCCAATCAGGAATTGTCCAGACCACTCAGGAGCTCCGGGCTCCTGGAGTCACAAACTGAAAGAAAACAAAGCTCTTGTTCTTTAACCAAGGAAAAATGCCACACAGAATATTTGAAGCCTGAGGCACACAGGGAAACCCAGATTCTTCCTTCCTCAGCCTAGAAGGAAACAGCCAGGCCTTGTGATTGCCCTGAAGAACAGGACAATTGGTTTTGGTGATTTATCACCAGGCTGCTCCATAAAGCTCCGGGATCCTTGGCAGGATGGAGCTGCCTCGAGAGGGCTCCTCACAGCCCAACCCTCGCCACGGGGCCAGGGACATCCATTTGTGATTTATTTTGTCCCTAAAGGGCAGAGCAGCACAGGCTGAGCCAAAGCTTCTGGAGCTGCTGCACACAGGGAATGCCAACGTCAGCTGTGCCTCCCTCCCTGCCCAGCTGGAGGGCTGGGAATGACAACCCTGGAGCTGCTCCCCATGGCAGGCTCTGCCCCAGCTCTGAGGAGCGAAAAGGGAGAGGGAAACCAGCCAGAAAGCACAGCACACTTTCCCCTAAGCATTTCAAAGTGCTCTGAAATCTTTAATTCTGTTCCAAAGCAAGTAGACAGCCGAGTGACCCCTTGGCAGGCTGGGAAGGAGAGATCCCAGATGGTGGATGTGCCAAAGGCTACTGTTACAGCTCTGGAATGCCAGGCCCTGAGTCCCACTGGGCAGCCAGACTATTTTGGTTCTCAATTAAAACCCAAACATTTACAGAACTCTTAACAACCTTGTTCTTTAAAAACTTGCATGCTGGAAGTATTTCTTTCAGTGTGAGGTTTGCATATTGCTTTTCCAAAGGAAAAAAAATGTTATTAATGTATTAATGTTATTAATTCCATATTCTCTGGAAAAAAAAATCATACCTGTTCCTTAGTGCTGACTCAAACCAGAATAACATACAGAGATCGACACTAAAATTAAATTTCATCTTACAAAATGAAATGTTTGAAATCAGATACTAAAGGAGCAGGACTCTAATTTAGCTGCCTATAATAATATATCAAACTATGGAGTCTCTCTGATGTGCTCAGTTACCTTTTAAAATACAACAAAAACCTCCTGGTAGCTCAGCTGTGCCAGGGAAGTCATTGAAGCTACAAACAAAAATGCCCATCATGAAATTGGACTGGACTGGATTAAGCCCAAAGCCTTCTTAGAGCAAAACCATGTCCAGAAGTCACTTAATTCTTTCATTTCTGATTCAGGAGAGGAAATTCAAATCATTTGAGTTACCTCACACCTGTTTTGGGGACAGGTACAAACAATAGATAATTACCACAAAATTATGGGTGTCAGGAAACTCACATGATTCCACACTAAGGAAACAAAATGCCTTTCTGATCAGGGAGCAAATCCCAAGGTGAACAATTCTGGGATTGCAGAGGATTCAGAAGTATCTATTGGAGGAAAACTAATATAAAAAGAGGTGTTTTCATGGCCAGGTCAGCAGAAGTAGCTATGAAAATGCAGAATACTCTGCCACAGCTTAAAACATTTCATTAGAAGACCCAGAAACATTCTGTATTCAGCAAAAGCAGCTTAAAGATACTTCACAGAGACAGTATGAAGCCCAAATACTTCTGACTTGTTATGGAGCTATAAATAAATTAAACGTTATTTAAATACTTAAACACAGCCACTGTGCATACCACAAATGCTTATTTTAGGGCAGAAGGACATGTCTGACAATCAGAGCAGGAAAGGGGATGTGAACAGAATTCATCTGGCCAGAAAGATTTCTCTTAGACCAGGATTCTTTCTGTGGCTGAATGTTTGATCACTGCAACCATTTCCCCACAGTGTTTTATTCCTGCTATTTCCAAAACTTTTGCACCATATTCCTTACAATGAGTGTCAGACTTAAGGACTGCAGGGACGAGACCACATCAGAGTATTTTAAAGGTGGTGTAAGAGAAAGACACTTAAAATGTCATCTATGATCTAAATTTTAGGGGATTTAATCACAGAATCACAGACTATTCTGAGTTGGAAGGACCCACCAGGATCATCGAGTCCAACTCTTAAGTCAATGGCCCACACAGGGGATTGAACCCATGACTTTGGCATTATTACAACCAAGTTTTAACCAACTGAGCTATCTCAGGGTCATCAAATGACCTTCTACTTTAAAAACAGTGAATTCCCAACTCCAGGATTCTCTCCACAGGGTAGTGTTGGGAGGCTCTTGCTGTGCTGCCAAAAAGTCCCTGTCCAGCCTGGGATCTGTGGGGGGTTTTATCAAGAACAGGGTTTGGATTTAGCAGCAGGAACCACAGAGCAGATCCCAGCAGGGTTGACAAGTCCTGGTACCCAGCACATTGAATCATAGAATGGATTGGGTTGGAAAAGACCTCTGAGATCATCAAGTCCAACCCTTGATCCAACCCCACTGTGATCACCAGCCCAGGGCACAGAGTACCCTGGGCTGGTGATCACAGTAGGGTTGGATCAAGACATGGTGGATTCTCACAGTGGGCTTGGATCAAGATGTGATGGATTCTCACTCAGTGCCACATCCATAGAATCACAGAATGGATTGGGTTGGAAAGACCTCCGAGATCATCAAGTCCAGCCCTTGGGCCAACTCCAGTCCCTTTACCAGATCATGGCACTCAGTGCCACGGCCAAGCTCAGCTGAAAAACCTCCAGGGATGGGGAATCCACCCCCTCTCTGGGCAGCCCATTCCAATCCCTGAGCACTCTCTCTGCAAAGAATTTTTTTCTGCTCTCCAACTTCAATTTCCCCTGGCAGAGCTTGAGCCCATCGTGCCCCCTTGTCCTATTGCTGAGTGCCTGGGAGAAGAGACCAATCCCCACCTGGCCAGAACTTCCCTTCAGCCCCGACAGTCACTGCTGTGCTGGGAGAGGCCCCAGGGACTGGAACAAACTGGGAGGCAGGCAGGGGGTCAGGCAGGCAGGTGGCTCTGGCCTGGTGGGTGTTGGGAGCAGAGCAGGGACACGCTGACCCGGAGCAGTGAAATCCTGCTCCAAACAGAGAGCGTCTGTGCACCATCTGCGTCCCACAGAGCAGCTGCTCTCCTGCTCCAGGAGCTGCCACTCCTCCTCAGGAGGGGGGAAGAGGCTCCTCGAGCCAGCAAACACAACACCCTCACACTGCCAAGATGCCAAAGCCCTCTCTCAAAGCTTGTGAAACCAGGAATGGCTAAAGCATAGATGTTCCCACTCCTGGGGCCTGAAACTCTCCTTCATCCTTCTCCCTGAATGCTCTCTTCATCCACTGAATGAGGACTAACAAATACATCATTCCTTGAATTCCCACCTGCACACAAAGCCCAGCCAAACGCTTTTGTTCAGCTTGCTGAGAGGAATCAGATCAAAAGTCAGGGAGCTCTTTAGACAAACAGCAAACTTGCAATCACAGGAATGAAAGTCTCATCAATATTAATTTGCAGTCCCTGAGGAACACCTGCCCTGTCCTGCAGGAGGGAAATGCTGCTCAGTGGATGAATCCGTTTGCTACTCAGTAACTCTCAGGATTTACTCAAACTCTCGAGTCAGTTCTACTAACCACAAAATAAACTCTATCCTATCTATATGTGGAACACAAAGACTGAGAAAATGTCCATAAAAATAAACTTTTATAAGATCACCATTCCACCACCTTGATACGAATCCGGCTTTTTCATGTTCATTATCACTGCAAAATTCCCCTTTAAGCCTGGACAAATCCCTGAGGAACAGCCAGCCCTGGCTCTGAAATAACACACAGCAAGGCCATGCCACAGTCAGAGCACAGACCCAGAACAGCCCATGCCCTTACAGGTAAAAACACGATACCACATTGCCACAAAATCAAACCTATTCTGGACAGAAGATAATTCACTGCAGCAAAGCCAGCAAGGAAATAAAACCAACTGCCAATGACTGGCGTTCTGTGATGAAATTTAAGGGAAAAAATAACCAGAAAACACTAAGAGGCATCCAATGATTCAATTACAAAGTACTTCCCCAAAATCCATTCATCACTAGTTTTCTAGTACTGCAATATGCATTTTGTCCTTGGACTAAGGTGCTCCTCAAAGACAGTTTTCCATTACTAAGTGCTCCCACAAAGGTAAGTTATAGATAAAACACAGACTTGACTTTCATCCCATTCTATGCTCAAAACCAGAAAAAGATTCACCACAGAAGGAAGACCAAAATTATTTGTATGCAATGCAGCAAAGCTCACTCTTACCATCAACTAGTCAAAAATAACAGTCCTATTATCTGAGTAAGAAGGAGACAAACGTGCCCTCCACCTGGAGACATGCATGGCTTGGATGTTTTCATCTGCACCAGAAAGTAAGGCAAGACTGACACTGCAAATCCTGCAAGTTCTAAGGCAGGTTCTTCTCTCACCAACACCACCTTTTGCAGCTTTATTTAAAAAAGACAAATCCAGACTGTACTAAAAATACACTTCAAGAGGCCCAGACCTTCAGAAGGCAAGTGAGCAAATGCTTTAAACTCCATGTCCTGGCAAAGCAGGGTACAAATCGAGCTGAGGTGGCCTGGTGGGCCCAGCCCAGCACTCACCCAGGGCTCTGGCCACGGCCAGGAAGGGGATCTGGTCGATGACGGTGCTGCGGCGCACGGGGCCGTTGTGGGTCAGCCGAGGCCTCTTCCACACCACCCGGTTCACACCAGACTTGTTGATCACACTGGAACCAGCAGGAAGAGGCAGAGGTTAAACAGGAATGGCAGTGAGAGCAGGGAAGTTGGTTTCAATGAGACAAAACCAGTGAAATATGCAGATGTGGAGGCAATAATGGCAATGCCCTCAGGGCAGGCCACAGCACAATTAAGTATTTCAAAACATACTTAGAGTTTCATTTCATATTAAGCCAAAGGGACAAGTGAGAGATGAAGGGCAGAAGAAAATAAAAAGCAGGGAAATGAAGAACTGGAAGAAATTCTGTCTGGTTGCAATAGCTACCAGATTATCTTTCCAATCTGCCAGGGAAAGAACAGAACTGCCTTTGCTTCCCTCAGATGAGGGCCATCAACACCAACTCACTGGGATGGAAACACCAGGCAGTGCCTCCTTCAGTTTTCTCCACATCCCACAGCTCAGCAGTGAAGGGCAGCACAGTGACCAAGGGAAGAGGAAGGAGCAGCTGCTATGGGATCCCCTCACTGCTGCACCAACCCAGGGCAGGCACACAGGAGGAGCTGCTCCTCCCTGCTGGAGGCAGGAGCGAGGAGGAGACACTCTGCATTTGCATGTGAACACCTGCTCTAAGGCAGCCAGCACTGCTGGGGCTCTCACAGATGGCACTGGAGGGTCACAGCAGCTACAGAGCAAGTAATGGGGCAGATGTATCAGGCACGGAAGAAACAACAGTGCATGAACCATCAAGGAATAAGAGCTAATGAAACCAGGAACTAGCAAAGCTTGGTCCCAAACAAGTTTATTTCTTTTACTAGATACTTTCAAGTTCCTTTTATCCAAGGAACAGCCATTGGTAATTAGAAACTGAGCAGCTCTGGAACAGCCTGAAAATTCCTCATACTGAAGCTATTCAAGATGCACTTCCTGAGACTTCAAAGGCCTTAACAACAAGGGCATGTTGAGCTCCATCCACAGCACGGCAAAGTCAAACACCACGTCCTAAAAACTGATCTCATCCACTTGTACAACTAATGACCACACAAAGCTCACTTCAGTCATTAGTGGAAAGAAAACCTCATCCCACACTCAGACTGTTACTGGGAAAATATCATTTTAATGGAAGACTCAATTATGGTCTCCCCTTAACTGTTCCCAGTCTGCTCTCATGAAAGAGGAGACATTAAAAAGCACAGCTGCACAGTTCCACCTCACTCCTACCACATGTCTCACAGCCAGCCTGGGAAAACAAAAAGGAGCACCAGCAAAAATAAAAGAGTAAAAAGAAAAAAAAAATTAACCATTCCTGTGAACACAAAGTTTCAGGGAATGCTTCTCTGAAGCTTCAGAGACTTTCAGCCTCTGAGATACACAACTTGGAAACCTATACAGGTACTAACCCAGCAAAACTGCAGGTTGCCCCCTCTGCAGAGCCACCTGATCAACTCCCAGCTGCCAGAGACACAAGTGTCTGAAGGTCAATGGGCTGACAGGGTTCTCACATGAATGATGTCAACAGGAAAACCTTCAGTGAGCCCTGCTCAGAGAAGGAAACCGTGCCCATCCATCTGCTGTGGCACCGCAGGCCGCGAGAACACAGAGCTCCTGTGAAGCTCTGCCAAGCACAAGCCCTGAGGTTTGTCTCCAAACATTTGTGCCACCTGCCAGCCCTGCCTGCTTCCCCCTCCCTCACAGGGAACACACACCCACCCCAGCTCAGATGTGCCAACCTCTGCCAGCTGCTGACAGAGCAGAAATGACTCGTGTACACACAGGGGCTGAACTGTGGCGTTCCAAAAGTACAGAGTGTGTTTCAACAAATGCACAACTTTGTTTCAAACCTAACTTTTTTTTAATATTCCCTAACCAAAAGCTTTGAGGAGCCCACTCAACAGCTGCCATTGTCATCTCAGGAACAAAGCAGAATGCCTGAGAAACTGTGGGGGTTTTGTGCCAAAATCTGGCAAACTGGGCATTCTAGACCTCGTATCATTTCACCTGTATGGAAAGATCATTTTCCCAACTCGCAGAATCCAATGAAAAATAAGTCAAATATCACCATCTCCACTTTCAAAGTTCTCAGTGAACATGAACTGTCTGAAGATCCACCCCCAAAACAAGCAAGCTCAAGCCTCGTTCAGTCAAATCAGACACACTTACCTGCCCCCAAGGCCTTCAATTCTCTCCCTTTCCTTGGGAAGTTCCGGCTTGTGGTCCTGTGTCACCTCCACAGCCCTCACAAAGTCGTCCTTGGGGTCATCCTGGACTCCCAGCACCACCCCTGAGTCCCCCACGTGTGCCACGTACATCTTGGAGCCGCGGATGATCACCACGCTGGCCGTCGTGCCCGACGTGCTCGGCAGACCCGTCATGGTCTTGGGCCACTCCGCTGCAGGGAGAAAAAAGGCCCAAAAAATCATGTTTTCACTGCTGTGGAAGTGGGAATGTCTTGATGATCAGGATGAAGGGTGTGTCAGAGGCTTGTGTAATATCACAGCACAGCCTGAGCTTCACTACAGCACGGCCAGGTGCCCCCAGGTCACCCCTGCTCTCTTGACATCACCTGCAGCTACAGCTTGAATTGACACATCTATACAGATAAAGCCAGTACCAAAGCAGCAGAATAGGATTCAAAAAACTCTCTGCTGTGGCTTAACATTCCAAGCATCACCAGAGCAACACAGGTCCAGAGAAGAGCAACGAGGCTGGAGAAGGGACTGGAGCACAAGTGGTGTGGGGAGAGGCTGAGGGAGCTGGGGGTGTTTAGCCTGGAGAAGAGGAGGCTCAGAGGTGACCTCAGCACTGTCTGGAACTACCTGAAGGGAAGTTCTGGCCAGGTGGGGGTTGGTCTCTTCTCCCAGGCACTCAGCAATAGGACAAGGAGGCACGATGGGCTCAAGCTCTGCCAGGGGAAATTGAAGTTGGAGAGCAGAAAAAACAAATTCTTTGCAGAGAGAGTGCTCAGGCATTGGAATGGGCTGCCCAGAGAGGGGGTGGATTCCCCATCCCTGGAGGCTTTTAAACTGAGCTTGGCCGTGGCACTGAGTGCCATGATCTGGTAAAGGGACTGGAGTTGGACCAAGGGCTGGACTTGATGATCTCGGAGGTCTTTTCCAACCCAATCCATTCTATGATTCCATGAGCTCCTTGAACAGGATGAACTGAGTTTTCATTAAGATGTACTGTTCATTTCTCTGTCTGAAGAAGCAGAAATGTCATAAATTCCATTATTTTGTTGCGTTTTTGATTGACAATCAGAATTTCTGGACATTCCTGATCCCCTTGGAAGGAAAGAAAATGTTATCTTACTTTTATAGCTGAACAACAGCATTTTAATCTGAGTAACATCTCAACTGTTTTGCCCACATTTCCTTTGAGAGGACTGAATAATGCAGGATATTCAGAGATGCTCTCCTTAACCCAACATCCAACTTCTACAGAATACCCCTTGAACCCAGAGCAATAACATCCCTATACTGGTGTCAACTACACATGGTTAGGGAAACCTTCTCTCAACCTTTGCCCTCAAACCAGTTAAATTAACTTCCTATCACACTACTCTCCCCAATTATGTTCAACCCAAAGTTCCCTTTCATGCCTTTTCTATTTTTACATCTACTAAAGCTCATCTTCTCCCAAAACTCCATGGAGAAAACATCCCCATTCAGAGAGCTCAGCCCAACCACCCTCCTCCCCACTCCAGCACCCACCAAAAACCAAACCCCACTCCCCAGTTATCAGTTGATTTCAACTGTCAACAGCAACCTCATGTTTCTTCTTCACTGCACCCACTCATGTCTTCAGACAGACTCTGCAGGGAGACTCATCTCCCTGTCACATTCTATCTCCTGCACTTCACAAGTCAGGCTCACACAGCACAACACAACAATCCCACCACGACACAAGCTGTCTGCAGGAAATACCCAAGCCAGGCTGCCAAAGCTCTGGGCTCTTCACTTTCCTGGGGCACAACAAACACACAAGAAACAAACAGACAAGAAAAGGAAAAGAAAACACAATTACGCCTTGCCCTCTGTGAAAATGGGTGTGTTAAACTTGTACAGTTTTAAGCAGGACCAAAAAAATAGGAACTTCAGTTTCAGGGCCACTGAATGATGGGCAAAGTGCTGAAGGAGAAGCAGAATTTACAGACAGCATGAAGATAAAAGCTGCATTTCCTCAGTGTGAGCTACCAAGACATCCAGCATAATTTAAACATTTAAGTTCTAACAGAGTTCTAGCTTTGTGTTCTAAATACTAAGCCACACTTTCTCCCTAGGAGAAGCTTTATTTCAGGAACACAAACATTCAATCAGCTTATTGGAAGTACTTTGTCTGACAATTTTAACTGTGGATATTAAATCTAACACATTCCAAATGGAAAGCAAACAAGGGAGGAAGCCAAGTGGTAATGAGGACTTCAACCATGCACTTAACAGAAAACAAGCTGCAACTAATGAGTTTCTGTCAGTATAACAACCCCTCAACAGCAATAAAATATATTAGAGAGTCAAATCAGCCTTTATGGGCTGAGGAGCACAGAGAGGGAAATCACCCACTTGTGAGAAAGGAATGATACAGCAGCCTCAGATTTGGGGCTCAACAGAACAGATATGATCTGCTTATCATCAAGGGACTGCAGTTCATGCCTTGCTGCTGTTTAGAGATAACTATTAGATCCAGCACAGCACAGTTCTCTTTTTAGATACTGTGTCTCATCAGAAATCAGCAAAAGCACCAAACCCACCGAGTTTTCTCCTGAGCTCAAGTATAAAATCAAAGCCACTCACCCAACTCCTCCAGTACCAGGAGCGTGTCTTCAGCAATCTCATAACCTGAGCAAGAGTGTCTTTCTAAAACAATTTCCCCCTCTTCTTGAAAACCACTTCCCTTCCCTCACCTTTGTAACTTTGTGCTCATAAACTCAACTGGATTTGTAGCTTCCCATATGAACCTTTACTCCCAAAGCCCTTTAGTACAGAGAATTTTATTACTATAGAATTAATGCCAAAAAAATTACCAGCAATGGCAAAGAGGTATTTTTCTGTTTTATTATTCTGTTCATTTTTCTGCTTTCTTTTTTATCTTGGTACTCTTGTGATAAATGTTTTGTGTTCATCTGTCTTGGGTTGAGCTGGCAAAATGCCAACTGCCCAGTACAGAGTGTCAGGAGATACAGGGGATGATCCCAGACCTTCTAACCACCAACAGAGCAGCAGAGTGTGAGCTTCTCTTCCAACAGCCAACTGGAAGCAGTAAAACCTCCCTCCTCCACACCAAAATTCCAAACCATCCTTCCACCCACTTCCCAGGATACCAAAATACCCAGGCTGCATTTCATGCCCATAGTGTCACCTACACACATGGGATAATATGGGAAATTATTTCCTATAAGTAAAACTCACACTGGGATCTCTCTAACACAGTGTGGAGTTATAAACTAGAGATAATATTTTCGTCCCACAGAACTCAGGCTGCTCCGCACGTGCAGCAGAAATCAGTAAGACCAAACATACTCTGGAGTTTACTAAACACCTCAAATTGTCAGCAAACACTCCCAGCCAGAGCCGTGTTGTTTCTCACAACAGTTTCAATTGCTCCCACAGCCCCGGTGGTAATTGCTAAACACTCATTACTAACACAGGGCTTCCTGCACTGGCTCTTCACCTCTGCCTTTGGTGCTCACAGAGTCCCAGTGACAACACACCAGGGCCACAACAACCAGAAAACTGAACTCCTTATCTTCCCCCTCATACCACCCTCTCCTATTCACACATCACACCCTTATCACCCAGCTCGCAGCCCAGGAGGGTGCCCACCCAACACCAGGGCTGGGGCAAGTTCTGGTGCTTGTACAATTCACGCCCTTTCCTTTCTGCACCGTTTTCAGAGTGCCCTCGACTTGGGTATTTCTTCCCTCGTATCTTTTCAGTGTCTGACATTTGCACAACTTCTCCATTTTGCAATTGAAGAAAGAGGAAAACGAAACTGTTTTGACACTCTAATCCCCCCCACACCCCTCTGAATCACTTCACTGCAATCCCTGGGGTGCTCAAGTGTAATTCTTGCTTTTCAGGTTTCCCTCCCAAGCCCAACTGTCATTATGTCACTGGGCTTTGGATCCAATTTTACTGAGCTCCACACCTTCCTATCTCCATATCCAGCACACTGGTTTTGTGTTTTTCTGAGTTTTTTGAATATGTAAATCCATACACAATACACACATTATATATAAACCACCACCATACTCTAAGCCATAACCTTCACCGCACCAAGAAAAAAAAAATACCTTTCAGAAACTCAGGTCTTCGGTCTCATTAGACTCAGGGAGAGAGAAGAGTACAAGGAATGATGACTGTCACCTGTCTGGGCACTCTGCTCTCCTTTACCCTTCCATATTTAGGATCCCTGCTTCTATCCTCCTGCAGTTAAGCAAACAATATATAAAATTGTATTTGCTGTTTTGGCAGGGACACTGCTCACACAACAACAGGAGCGAGTTACACACCGGCCACATTTCAACCCATTCATCAGGACTCACAAAGACAACTGGAAGCACACTTAGGGAAAAAAAAACACTATCCCAGCCCATTTCGGCTTGTTAAAATTCTTTTTTTTTCTTTTCATGATACAAGGGAAGTCCAACGGGGAGTTTGGTGCAACTCCCCAGGGCAATAAGATGAAAGCTTCCAGATAAATCCAATTCAGAGACCCGACTTTTAACACGCTGAGAACCCGCAGCTCTGCCATTCCCAGCTACACAACAAACACAACAGCGCGTCCTCGCCCTCTGTTTACATCTTTACTCTGCCACTCCGCTCTCCAGTTTTTCTTGTTTTACAGAACCACTTGACTTAACACCTCGAATCCTGCCCTGCCCACTGCCCGCACAGGGTGGGCAGCGACGGAGCACAGCGATGGAAGGAAGGGGGGCAGAGAGGCGAAGGGGGCAGCGACGGAAGCAAGGGGGGCACAGCGATGGAAGGAAAGGGGCAGAGGGGCGAAGGGGGCACAGCGATGGAAGGAAAGGGGCAAAGGGGAGCACAGCGATGGAAGGGACGGGAGCAGAGGGAGAAAGGGGGCACAGCAATGGAAGAAAGGGGGCAGCGGGGGGCACAGCGATGGAAGGAAAGTGGCAGAGGAGGGCATAGCGATACAAGGAAGGGGACAGAGCGGCGAAGGGGGCAGAGGGATGGAAGGAAAAGGGACAGAGGGGGGCACAGCGATGGAAGGAAAGGGGACAGAGGGGGGCACAGCGATGGAAGGAAAGGGGACAGAGGGGGGCACAGCGATGGAAGGAAAGGGGACAGAGGGGGGCACAGCGATGGAAGGGGACAGAGGGGGGCACAGCGATGGAAGGAAAGGGGACAGAGGGGGGCACAGCGATGGAAGGAAAGGGGACAGAGGGGGGCACAGCGATGAAAGGAAAGGGGACAGAGGGGGGCACAGCGATGAAAGGAAAGGGGACAGAGGGGGCCACAGCGATGGAAGGAAGGGGGCAGCTCCCAGCAGTGCCACGGCGGGGGAGCAGAAGGCGGCTGGAAGGCGGAGCGGTGCGGCGGGCGCTGACCCCGCGGGAGGGAGCGGAGGGTGCCGGGCGGCCGCGGGCACTTACGCAGCTTTTTCCACATGGCGCGGTGGCAGGCGATGAAGCCCTTGCGCAGGGCCGCGCACACCTCGGCCGGCTCGGCCGAGCAGAAGCCCTTCTGCTTCTTGATGAAGCCCCAGAGGTTGTCCCGGGCGAACTGGGCCGCCTCCCGCCCGCCGTGCCCGTCGCACACGGCGAAGAACGCCACGGAGCGGCGCGGCCGCCGCGCGGGGCCGGGGCCGCTCCCGCTCCCGGGAGGCAGCGTCGGGTCCTCGTTTGCCCGCGGGGTCCCCCCGCGCCGCCGCCCGCTGTCGCCGAGGGGCTCGGCAGCGCCGGGGCCTGCGGGCGTCGCTCCGCCTTTGTGCGCGCCCGCGGCCGGCTCGGGCTCCACCACGATGTGGGTCACGTCCTCCATGTATTTCCTGCCGCCCTGGTCCGAGAATACGCTCACCCCGAGCGCGTACGGCCCCTCCATGGGGAGGCGGCGGCGGGGCACGGGCGGATCGCCCGCCGCTCCCCGCCCGGAGCCGCCGACCACGACTATTGTGGGTGTCCCCGGCGGCGCTCGGGCATGTCCGCAGCGCGTCCCGGGGCCGCTCCCGCCGCTCTCCCTCCGCCCGCCGGAACGGGAACGGCGCCGGGAACGGGGCCCGGCCCGGCCAGCGCCCCCTGCGGGCCCCGCCCGGCACCGCCGCGGCGGAAGGGGCAGCCATGGCTCCACCGCGCCCCGCGCGGCCACCACCGGCAGGAGGGGACACCCCCCAGCCACCGCCGGCAGGAATCCGCGACGGGAGGGACCCCCGGGACACAGGAGGGGACACCCCCCAGCCACCACCAGGAGGGACCCACGACAGGACGGGACATCCCCCCGGGACACAGGAAGGGACACCCCCAGCCACCTCCCGGAGGGACCCCCGCGGTAGGAGGGGACCCCCCCGCGACGGGAGGGAACACCCCTCTCCTTGGCAAGAGGGCTCCGAGGACACCCCCCCAGCTGCAAGTAGGATGCCAGCTAGTAACTCGAAGCACAGGGGTCCGTCCCCCCCCCGCCATCGTCCCAGCTCCCCGTCTTTCCCTGCTCCAGGAAGCCCAGTGTTGCTCCAGCCCCCCGTCTTTCCCTGCTATAGGATCCCCGCTGGTACTCAGTCCCCACACCGCCTTTCCACGCACCGGGAAGTCCCAGCATGTTATTCTTCCCTGCTCCAGGAACCTCTCGGTGTCACTCAGCCCCTCATCCTTCCCTGCTCGGGAATCCCCTTTGACTCAGACTTTCCCTGCTCCAAGAACCCCAGTGTCTCTCCAGCTCCTCATCTTCCCCTGCTCCAGGACCCCCTGTCACTCAGCCCCTCATCCTTCCCTGCTCCAGGCTGAAATCGCTGCTTTCCCGCTTGGACAGTAACCATTCCCGCCAGCGATCCCCCTGCAATTGCACATCCCGCGGGACGTGCGCGTTTCACACTCACCACTATTTAAGACGTTCCCTCCTCTTAGGAGGGATTTGTGCATTTCTGGTTTATGGCTGAAATTCTACACATTGTTTTACTTCCAACTCCCAGAGCCCCTTCCCGCTACAGCAAAAACCACCATGGAATTTAGCAAAAATAATTCCATGGAGATAATTGTTCAGTTTAAGGACTGCAAGGCCTTTGGATTTCCTTCCATCAACCACATTAAAGTCCACAGTATTTAAAAACTAAGAAATATATCAACAAAGCTTCGGATTCCTGGAGCGCCGAGGGATTTGCAAACCTGTTACAACCATTAATGAATTAATCCCTGCTAATCCAATAAGATAACGATCCTTTCCTACTTTACAGGTGTTTATACCATCAGATCAATCATCAGATCATCAGCCCAATATAGAATTGCTTTAAAAATCTGACCATTGAGTTTCATAAGAGTATTTTATGTAAGTGTATTGGGCACTTCAATGGTGTGTAAAGGAGATAAAGATTAATTTGAGCTTTATACAATCCCAAACATCACAATGTATCACTGTTTCCCTTTTAATTAACATACAAAACATGGACATGGCCCATCAGTTGCCAGGCCTGCAGCAGATCCACTGCCATCCACATCACAGCACACATAAAAGGGGTGCACTAAATATTTCTCAATTACTTTTTAGTACAAAATAATCAGAAAACAAGGAAACTGACTTAAAACTATTGACAAAAAAATAACAGTAATATTATCACATCTATAGCATCACGGGGACAACTAAAGCCCATTCCTTCCAAAAAGACCAAAACTCTGTTTCATAGCTGGATAAATGTGGGCAGGGATGTTGTCATGTGAGGATTAGTCCCATTCAATACAGGTAATGCTTTCCTGAACAACTCAGAGTGGAAAATCACAAGTTACTCCAGGAACAGAACCACACAGATGGACTCCTACCCCTCTGCCTGATGTAAACGTGCTCTAGGTAGTCTGGTTTGTAAAATTGAGGAAAGAAAGGGGAAAAAAAAGAGTTATGATGGAAGAAACTCCTCCTCAAACCCCAAGATATTTCTGTCTTTTTGTATCCAAGTATTGCTTTTGCCTTTTCAAGTGAAAAAGTGCCTCATCTCTGTCGATACTCCTACAATCACCACATATAAATCATACCTACACTCACAAATTTAATCAAATTACAATACATTAAAGATGTTTTTGCCTGCAACAACTACATTCCCCAAACCACTGCTGGAAAACCAAAGTGCTTCAAGATTTATGGGCACACAAAACCAGCAGATCCTCTGGCAACTCAAACCATATTTCCTAATTTTCTCCTGAAGTCCTTCAGCTCACAAAAAAACCTTCAGCTAAACCAGACCCCCACAGAAATAGGAACATATAAAAGATAAAGATGCAGGGAGGAAAACTTCTAATAAAGATGAAGTTTAATACAGGGAGAAAAACTTTTAATAAAGATGAAGCTTGATGGAAAGTACCAGTGCAGTTTCCACACTCCAGGATGTAAGTAAAGGCAATAACTGAAGGGCAAATGAGCATTTTTTTATGCACCTCTCACTTATATTTAAAAATGGGGAGTGCTTTTCTTGGTTTTGTACTTCAAGGAAGCAAATGCTAAGCAGAAACTGCCCAATGTCCCTCAGCTCTTTATTTCCAACACCTAACTCAGGTTAAACAGCTCACAGTCAACAGCATTTTTTATCTAACTGTTAAAATAATTAAACATAAAATGTTTCTAACCCAAATACAATCAGATATTTACTTGACCTTAATGATAGTTTATCCTCATTTTGGCTAACACTGAAATAAATCCATCCCAGAGGGACTGTACAAGTGTCAGGATTTCTTACTCTCTTTCTACTAATTCTAATAATTTCTCAAAATTAAAGGCCATAATTTCTTTTGTGGATGAAAAGTTCTGTTTTTCTTTTAACTAGAGTTTAAAAAACCTCAGATATGCTTAAACTAAATTAAATCAGTCCCATTTCTCACAGCAGCTTTCCTGCCCCTCTGCTGCAGCAGACAATAAAAAGAACCAAGAAAGACACTGAAATTCAGCCCAATTCCACATCGCAGGCCAGGCCTGGGTGGCCACACAAGGAGTTAACACCTCTGGGGCTGAGGGATAATCCCAGTTTCCCCACATTCCCTGAGATCTGACCATAAGGGCACTGCTTTCACATCTCACCCAGAGCAGGATTCCTGAACTGATGCATATGAAAAACAAAAATGGAAATGTATCTATCTGGGTTGCAGTAAACATGAAGGGAAAGAAAAAAAACATCATTAAAAAAAGATCTGACAAGTTCATGAGGATGCTCTGCATTCAGCTCTTGTTTTAGAGCAACAGTCTGTTAAGTTGGCTCCTCCACAGTTTAATGATTTCCTGTTAAGAATTTAAAATTAGAAGCCTCCAACAACTTCCCCATAAACTATTTTCAAGGTTCCTTTAATATCCACATCAAGGAGATAGAGTAGGTTCATATGTTATCCATGTCAGTTCGCTTCCTTCCCACTTCAAAATAAGCACATTGCAGGGAAATTCAGCAGGTTTTTATTGTTTTCTCAGAACCCTTTTTTCCCCCACTAACTATGCCCAGCTACAGCAATTAAAAGAATAAAGCTGTTCACATATACAAGCTCATATTTAAACCGTGACAAAACAAGAACTGCTGGTCTAATCTGAAAAGCCTCAACTGTGCCAAGATCATGATCCAAATCCTAATTTTCCATTGATGAGTTAGCTCGAATTTTCAACTACATCCATCCTGAACTTCATCTTGGTTGCCACATCCATTTCACAAACACTTTTTTGCTCTCTGACAACCATCTTACCTTTGAGGAAAACATGCAAACAACACTCTGACACTGGCAGCACATGAAAGGGATTCCATATTTTTCATCCAGGCTTTATGGAAGTATATTCCTAAAAAAAGAAAGTATTTATTTATTTAGTAATAATTGCAGTAGTTATACTACTACAGCACATTTACAAAGTTATTTGAGACAGACATATGAAAGGCAGAGCATCTCAGGCCTCCCCTCTCAGTTCCTCACTGAGTCAGTGACAGGGCTCACACAAACACCATCACCACTTCCCTGACCAAAATCCCATCCATGCCCATCCCCTGGAAATGTTCATTATCTGAACATTCCTAATTGGTTTCAGTTAAAAGCAGGTGAGTTAACCTGACCTAAGAACAGAACAGGGAGAAAAAAGCAGTAGCAGAAGAGGCAATTCTGCTTCCTGCCTAAGCTCTAACAAAGGTACAGCTCCTCGTTTGGCTGAAATATAAACCTACAAGCACAACTGAAAAAAACCACAAACAAAAAACAAACAAACAACAATAAACCCCCTCTTTTCAGCTTGCAGTTCAGCCACAGAGTCAATAAACTGTGAGACAAAGACAATGCTGTTACTCTCTGCAACCAGATTGACTTATTAGTCATCAAATTATGCTTTCACACACAGATCTGGAAAAGAATCATGGAATGGTTTGGGTTGGAAGGGACCTTAGAGATCATCTCATTCTACCCCTGCCATGGGCAGGGACACCTCCCACTATCCCAGGTTGCTCCAAGTTTATCCAACCTGTCCTTGGCCACTTCCAGGGACGGGGCAGCCACAGCTTCTCTGCCCAACCTGTGCCAGGGCCTGCCCACCCTCACAGGGAAGGATTTCTTCTTCCCAATATCCCATCTAACTTGCCCTGTCAGTTTGAAGCCATTCCCCTTGTCCTGTCACTCCAGGCCTCTGTTAATAGTCTCTCTCCATCTTTCTTGTAGCTCCTTCAGACACTGCAAGGCCACAATTAGGTGACCCCAAAACTTCTCTTCTCCAGGCTGAGCAGTCCCAACTCTCTCAGCCTTTCCTGGGAACAACCTCCTGTGGCAAAGATGAGCTCCAGCATCTCACTGTTGTCCAGAAATAGTAACTCAGTACCCATATCTGGCTGGGATTTATCCTTTTTCTTTAAGCATTTAAGGTTTTGGGGCAGCAGAACAGCATCAGGCTCCAACCACACCCCACTGAAATTGCACAACCATCTCTGCAGATCTAAAATCTCTTCCATACGAACTCCTTCCACACAGGGAACTTCTGACAACCAAAGGGGTTGTTTGATCTCTGGGGGCAGGGGTTTTTTACAATGGAAGACTATGATTAGATTCTGTTTCTGCATTTGCCCCTCATGAGGCTCGTCTGCATCCCCTGCACCCCTTCCCCTCCAATGACACACAGATGGCCCACACCCCAGTGCTCCAGACGCTGGACATGTGAGGGGTTCAGAGGCCCAGATGCATCTTCAAACGCTCAGATTCCAGCAGACAGACAGACAGACTGACTGACTGAAGGCTTTTCCCTGAACAACATCCATTACCACTCTGCTTTCAGACACAGGCAGCATTTGTAAGCGTCCTTTAAATGCTTCCCTGCATAAAGAAGACAAAAGAAAAGAGAAAGATACCCACAAAGATAAGAATATCCATCAGAACCTCTGCCAACAAGCACTGGAGTCAGAAGGATTTTCCAACATCTGCAATTATTAATGAGCAATTGCATTAAAATAACTTACTGATGTGAAGAGCACAGAGTTGAATGGAGCCAAATTGCTAATAAGTTCTCAATACAGATTAAGGGGAAAAATAATTAAACAAACTGGATAACTCCTAAATATAAAGATATTCAGAGGACTAATAAATTATTTAATAAAATAGACCTTTGTAAGTCAGTTTTGCTGCTAAATGTGTTACTTTGATGGTTACCTACTATCTGAACATTAAACACATACAGGGAACTAAGGACTCCAACAACTCTCCAATAACACCTTTAAAGAAAAATTAATACTAATGGTAGAAGAGCACCAAGTTGTTTGATACATAAATATATTAGATCATTCAGTATTAATAAATAACAAATGCTTTTATATTTAAATTCTATTTCTACCAAGAGATTAAATCACTTTTGCCACGAAGATTATTCTTCAGGCTCCACCAAAATGAATTACAGACTGAATATATAATGTGCTCCAGAGAAAGTTTATACAACATCCTTCTTTTATAGATACATTTATTTCTTCTCCTGGAATATGCACACCATAATTATGTCTACAAAAAATTACTAGGCAGTAAAAGGTGTAGCCTGGCTAATTTTTCAAAACATAGCAGTTTATCAAGAATATAAATTCCATGGTCACAGTGCTAGAAAAGTATATTTACCTCAACTGTTATTTTTAGAAAATTTATTATATCCTTTATTTTAAAATGAAAAAAGAACATTATGAGTTCAAGAATTACCATTTTTAATATATTACCAACACTTTTTCCCTCATGCACTGAAAAAGTTCTCTGTCCCCTCCTAACAGAGCTCCCCAAACTGCCTCTCCCAAAGTAACTGAGATAAATAACCTCTTCTAGGGGGGCTAATTGCCAACAGAAACCAGCTGCACTCCCTCAGCTGAAACAAATTCACAGCATTTCAGAAAATAAAGGAAAAACCTGGACCCACCAACAAGGAAAGCAGAAGGAAAAAGAGGACAAAGCAACGTTCCATGGTCTGCTTCTGTCACATTCCTTTCTTCCCACCCCATAACGTTTCTTTCTGCAAGCAAAGGACAAAGAATAATGTCCTCTCACAAAATGGGAGGAATAACAACGATTTGGGATTATTAAAAGTAACTACCCAAAGTGAAACAGCAGTAGCTCTGCCTGTTATAATTTTAAAATAAAAAAGAACAAAGAATCAGTGCCAGTAGCCCTCCTACATTAGCCAAGAAACCCCAATCAAGACTAGCCAGAAGCAGAAATATTTCCCACCACAGTCAGTACATCAACAGTTTGGGTTCTTTGTGCCCATGAGTTTGAAAAATGCAAAATATTTTACTCTGAATAAAAGTTTTGTTTGAGGCCACACCAGGGCAGTCAAACGTGAGTGATACCAACTTGGTGCGATGTCAAACCCCACACGCAGCAGTAACCTGAGTCCTTGGCTGTGCTGCCCTGGGGGGATTAAATCACCGCCTGTTGGTGAGTTAAGAAACAATCAAATCCAATAGAATAGAATAAAATTCTGCCTTTTATTCATGCTGGGAGCATGGGGGATAATTCCACCAAAGACATGTTCAAGGAGACTTTTGTGTTTCCAGGTTTATATACTTAGTTACAGCTCATAACCCCTCCCCAAAGTTAACAGGATATTTTGGGTGCCTTTTAACAGATCTAATGAACTGCTCTTATCTCTGCACCTCTGCATTTCCTTTTAACTAAACAAAATTACAACTTCATGCCTCAACCTATACAGATTTTCTCATTTACAGCACAGCCTCTAATCCAAACAAGGTTTTGGTTTATTTCTTAAAGTTCATCTTACAGGGTTTAATTCCTCTTTGTCTAAAGCTCTGCATGATTAAGATAACTGACAGATAAAGGTATAACATCAAAAATTAATATCAAAGGTAGTACAGGTCTGATTATAAATTAGTAAAGACCATATGACTTCAGGGAAAAGGGATAAAATCCTTTTTCTGGAGGGGTCCCTGAGTCATTTGAAACCAAACACAAAGTTAGTACAGGTCTGATTTAAAATTAGTAAGGACCATATGATTTTATGGAGAAAGGATAAAATCCTTTTCCTTGAGGGGTCGCTGAATCATTTGAACCCAAACCACATTAATTGCCACTGCCTAAAAACCTCGATCCGTGCCCAGGAACCATCCAATGTATTCCCAGTTGTGTGTGAGTGCTCTGCGTGGAGCACAAATTCAGGAGGAAAAACCTGCCTTGCAGAGCTTGCTAAAGGTAATGAGATATCGACGAAATTAGTGGCACTTCCACAGAGCTCATTTAGGGAGGAAAAGAGTGTTTTTACCTCCTGGCAGCCTGCGAGGAAGGCCCAGGAAGTGAGAAGCGTGTTGGGCGCAGCAGCAAAGCCTCAAAGGCTGGGGCTCAAACAGCGCCACAGGAGCTGCCGGCACACCTGGGGGCACAGGGAGGACAGTGTGAGCTGTGTTAGCACAGGTGGGCTGTGAATAATGGGGTTACACCTTAAAAGAGGCACAGAAGGCTGCTGGATCTGGTGCTGGGGGCGAGAGAGGGAAGGGGCAGGGGGATGAGAGCCCCGTGAAGGGACGAACGGACAGGTAAAAGGGAGCCCCGTGAGGGGACGAACGGACAGGGAAACGGGAACCCCGTGAGGGGGAACAGGCGGGGAACGGGAGCCCCGTGAGGGGGAACAGGCGGGGAACGGGAGCCCCGTGAGGGGACGAACGGACAGGGAAGTGGGAGCCCCGTGAGGGGACGAACGGACAGGGAAACGGGAACCCCGTGAGGATGGAACGGGCTGGGGGATGAGAGCCCCGTGAGGGGACAAACGGGTTGGGGAAAGGGCAGGCAGGGCGGCGAGAGCGCCATGAGGGGGGACGGACAGGGAGACGGGAGGCCCATGAGGGGATGAACCGCCTGGCAGGGCTGCGGGAGCCCCGGGAGGCGGCGGGAGCCCCGTGAGGGGCCGAGCGGGCGGGCAGGGCTGCGGGAGCCGGCCCCTCACGGGCGGGCAGGGCTTGCGGGATCCGGCCCCTCATGGGCGGGCAGGGCTGCGGGATCTGGCCCGGTGAAGGGATAAACGGGCGGGCAGGGCTGCGGGATCCAGCCCCGCGAGGGGCCGGACGGGCGGGAGGTGGGGGCAGTCCCGGGTGCGGGGCGAGGCGGGGCGGGAGGCGGGCGCAGGGAGGGCGGGCAGGGAAGGGAAGGCGGCTCCGCACAGGCAAGATGGCGGCGGTGGAGCTGGAGTGGGTGCCCGAGACGCTTTACAACACGGCCATCTCGGCCGTGGTCGACAGCTACGGGCGGGCGCGGCGCCGCGACATCCGCTCGCTGCCCGAGAACATCCAGTTCGACGTGTACTACAAGGTACGGCGGGCGGGGCGCCGGGCCCGGCCGGGCCTGCGGGAGCGGGAAGGAGGAGCGGCCCGGGGGGCGGCTGGGCCCGGCGGGGCTGCGGGGCCTCCGCGGTGCGGGGCGAGGCCCGAAGGACGGGCCGGGGTACTGAAGGCCTGGGGGGGCCGCCTGGACCGCGGGAGCGGCGGGTCCGGGCTCGGGCAGGGCCGGGGCACCGCGGCTGGCCCCGGGGCCGCGCTGAGGGGCCGGGGAGCCCCCCGGGCTCACCGAGATGGGGCCGGGGAAGGGGCCTCGGCGCCGTTGGAGAGCGGTTGGGGCAGGATGAGGCTGAGCTGCATGTGTTGGAATATGGGTTTTTTTTCTCCTGTTCGCCTTATTTCATTTTTTTTTCAAAATACATTGGAAATGGTGATGTCAGTGTTTGAAGTATTGCCGTGGTCTTGTATTAATGATCTAGTAGGAGCCAGATGGGAAGAACTGAGAGTCGTTAGTGCTGTGGTTTACTAGCGTTAAATCATTCCTTGGTGAAAGGGCTGTTTTTCATTCAGCTGCCCCTGAAATACAGTGAGTGTGTGTAAAAGGTGCACTGAGATGGTCCAGTAATTTCTATTGTCCACTAAACAGGCATTCCTGGAACTGCTGGAAATGAGCATTCGGCAATGTGTATAAAACCCCCCAGCAAACCTAAGATGGGGGATAACCCTTCATTCCTCTGCCAATTAATTTTTAAAGTGAAAGATTTTTTTGAGTGAAACAATTCTTAAGACAAATTTTTATGAACTAGATGTAGTGACCTATTATATACATACAGAGTAATAATATTTATAAGGAATGTCTTCATTGGACACAGAGAATTTACATTGAAACAGGAATGAATATTTTCTGTGTACTGGGGATTACTTGTCTGCCTTGGGTGTTGAGGAGAATGGAAACCCCTTTTTACCACACATGAGCTTGCTCATGGATAATGATGTGATTGACATGTGGTCATCATCAGAAAAAGGTCAAACATATGGAAATAACAATGTGAAGAATATTTTGTGGGTCACTTTTAGCTGTTAGTAGGTGTGAGCACAGAAAAAATAAACTTCCTTGGCATTGTCTATCCTCATGTTCATTCAGGTGAGAGAATGGTGCCCTGTGGCTTTTAAAAGCATAAAAACAAAACCTCCTTCTAATGATAGAAATATCCACATATGTATTCCCAGGTTGTTTAAAAGCTCATCTGGAGGTGAACTTAATACATCATTGACTTCTGATGCTTTTATTAGCAGTGTTCAGTGATTGCATTGAATCAGATTCATGTGGAGCTGTTCCATGATGAAAAGAGATCCAGCAGCAAGTTCTGAAGAGATTTTCTAACCTGTTTGTTCTGGTTGTGTATGTTGGTTTGGTGTCCTGTTGGGCAGATGGTGATCAATGTGCTGAGTACCTGCTCCCAAAATAATGTTTCTGTTACACTGTCAGGATTGCTGCTGTTAGTGACAGTAATTTCATAAACTCACAGAATAGTTTGGGTTGGAAGGGCCCTTAAAGCTCATGCAGGTCCAGCCTCTGCCATGGGCAGGGACACCTTCCATAGCCTGGGTTGCTCCAAGTTTATCCAGCCTGGCCTTGGACACTCCCAGGGATGGGGCAGCCACAGCTTCTCTGGGCACCTGTGCCAGGGCCTGCCCACCTTAGATATGTTTATCTTGTATCCAACCTAAACCAACTCTCTGGCAGTTTGTAACCATTCCCCCTTGCCTTTTCTGTTATTTCTGTGTTTTACAACAGGACAGTCTTTGGTAACCTGAAATGTGTGAGATGCACCAATATTCCTTTCACCACTCTGCATCTGTGGGATGTCCACATGCAGAATAAACAGAAACACGTGCAGTGATTGTTGTTCTGTGGCTGCCCAGGTTGGCTGGGCTTCTGTTCCTCACTGTGACCTTTTCTGTGCAGGAGAATCAGCTCAGGCTGGGGTGGATGGGCCCTGACCAGCCTGGTGTAGGGAATGGCATCCCTGCCTATGGCAGCAGGTTGGAACAGCAGGGTCTGCAGGGTCCCTTCCCACCCAAACCACTCTGTGACTCCATAACTGTCCTTAATAGTCACATCCAGAGTTTATCTGTAATGTCCCTAAACCCTGGCTGGGCTGTGCAAGCCCCCTCAGCCCTCACCAAGTGTGTGCCTGCAGCGAGTGCCTCAGAGCCCAGCCCAGATTACACATCCTCTGAAACAGTGTTTGCCTTTTCCTGTGCACCTGTGGAACTCTTTGTGCCTGGTCTTTGGTTGCTGAGTTTGGGTGGTGGCAGCAGCACAGGAGGTGTAGCTGGATTGGGTGAGGCTGAGGACACATCCCACCTCTGGGCAGGCTCCCCGTGTGTCCTGCTTGTGTTATTTTGGGTTTGGATACAGTGACTTTGAAAATCAGGTGGATATTAAATGCCATTTCAGCATGGTGGGCAATATTCCCTTTGTTCTGACCATGGAGTTCTTTCCAAAGCCAGTCTGTGGATTTAGACAGACTAGAAGACTATTAAGTCCTTGTTTGACTGCATGGTGTTTGTTGCTGCTGTGTTGGTTGGGGTTACTGTGAGTTACTTGTTAATGGAACAGTACTTAAATATATCTGTGCAAGAGTGGTGTGTGATTGAGGGCTTTCACAAATACACCTGCATTTAGACCTACAAGAGGCAGTGAATCACTGTAATTCTATGATTATTAAAAGAAAGAGAATGTTTTGAGTCTTTCACGTGTAGTAGGTATAATTTGGAAGTACTGGCTTGTTGTCTGGCTCGTAGTCGTGGTTTGTGGTACTGGAGAAGCTTCCAGTGACTTTTGCAAAAAATAAATGGTGGTATCAGATTTTATTTTGATGTACAGATGTTAATTGGCTGTGGCCATACAAACCTTTTTTTATCACGTTCATTGACATGAACACTCAAACTTTACATTTGCCAGACTTGCACAGGTTTGTGAAGGTGTTCAGAAGCCACAGATAAGACACAGCAGCAGAGACAGTCAATGTGCTGGTATTTAAAAGGCAGCAAAATGCCAGCAGAGTGTTTTGGTTTTCTCCCCAGGGTCCCCTCTGATCCAGCGTTTGGCTCTATTGTCATAATATATTGCCTTTATTTCCCATTCCTTAACAAATCCAATTCATTGCAACTTTACACCTTGTTAAATTTGGAGACTTGCCTTGTTAACCTGAGTGAGGAATCGACCCTGGGGTTGCTGCAGGACGTTCGTGTTGTGGCTTTGGTAAGAAACGGGCCCTGCTGCAGGGTGAGAGGAGCAGGCAGGTCCCTCCTCCTGAGCCTGTTTACCTTTCTGGAGCCTTCTCAAACAGTGACTAAAGCTCCAAACAAGGCAATATCAAATAATCAGGGTTGTGGTAAAACAACAAACCTGTACTGGTTCAGCAGGGTGTCACTGGATATCTTCTTATCAGGCAGTGTTTGGCTTTTCCTTGCAACCATTAGAGGCAGAGCAGGACGCTTGGGAGGATATCCTGGAAATTTCCAAGCCTAACTTGAACTAAAAAATATTTAAATGTTTCATTAATCACAGCTGTATTTTGAAGAGTTTAATAACTAGTATTGTTACAAGTAACACCTGCCTCTGGGGGGAAAAAATAAGAGTGCTCACATATATTTTGTTTCCTTTGGGTGTTTGCAGGTGTGTGTACATCCTGGTTGGGTTGTTTCCTAGTTAAACTAGTTAGGTTCTCTTTCTTGTTTTTGTTTTTTGTGGGGGGAAAAGAGAGAGTGTGTGTGTAGTTTTCGGAAGCCAAATAAAAAATTATGCTGCATCTCATTTAATTGATATCCAGCATATGAGGAAAATGCCAAAATTCTGTATTAAAAAGTAGTGACAGCTGGAATAAACTGCAAGTCCTCAGAAAAAGAGGAAAAAAAAAACAAAACAAAAAAAAAGAGAAAATCAAATTGTTATATTTTGTAGTTTTTTGGGGTGAGGATGGTCTTCTGAGGGAGGTGTTACTGTGAAGAATCTGGTTTGTGTTGACAGAAGTCAGATAGTGAGCTCTGTAGTCAGTGTCTTACATAGAGATCAGTTGTTTGCCCCTGTGCCCCGGCTTTATGTTCTGTTTGGTGCAATTATCTCATTTCTTTTGTTTCTCAAGGTGCTTCCCTGCTTTAGCACTCTCTGCCAGCAGTATTTGTTGCTGTTAAACACTGACAGGCTCATCTTGGACTCCTATCGGTTAACAAAGAGTTTCATCCCATGTTTGTTTTCCTTTTGGAATGTCTTTTCTGGATTGTGTGTTTTTCTTTTTTTTACAATTGATTTTTTCTTGAAAATAATTGGGGTCCAATGTTCTTGGAAGGCTTTCTGATGAGATCATTAACCACAGGAGCAGTTGGAAATGGCATTAATTTGATTTCTATCATGTCTAGGTATTTTTGAACCAAAGAAAGTGAATAAAGAGGAATTTGCTGACTGTTCACAGCAAGGAGCAGAACATCCGTTCTCTGCATTGCAGTAGAGTTTACTGATGAAGAATCATTATAAGCAAAATTTTTGTAAATTAGAATAAAACTAGTTTGTTGCAGGGCTTCAGTCTCCTGGGTATGTGATGCAAGTGAGGAGGATGAACTGAAATGAAGTGTGGCTGTGCTTTAGTTCTGAGGTTTCCTGTCCAGGACAAGCAAGGGCACAAGCTCAGGCAGGCAGAGCCTGGTCCTGTAGGGCTCTGCTGTGACCCACAGTGTGACCTCAGAGCCTGCATTGCACTCTGGAAGTGCTGCTGCACTTCGGGGGCTCAGAATGAGCTGTGGGCAGCACTGATGGGGTGTGTGTGTGTGTGTGAGCTGTGGGCAGCACTGATGGGGTGTGTGTGTGTGTGAGCTGTGGGCAGCACTGATGGGGGGCGTGTGGGTGTGAGCTGTGGGCAGCACTGATGGGGGGGCGTGTGGGTGTGAGCTGTGGGCAGCACTGATGGGGGGCGTGTGGGTGTGAGCTGTGGGCAGCACTGATGGGGGGTGTGTGTGAGCTGTGGGCAGCACTATGGGGGGTGTGTGTGTGTGTGAGCTGTGGGCAGCACTGATGGGGGGTGTGTGTGTGTGTGAGCTGTGGGCAGCACTGATGGGGTGTGTGTGTGTGTGAGCTGTGGGCAGCACTGATGGGGGGGGGGTGTGTGTGTGTGTGAGCTGTGGGCAGCACTGATGGGGGGTGTGTGTGTGTGTGTGTGAGCTGTGGGCAGCACTATGGGGTGTGTGTGTGTGTGTGAGCTGTGGGCAGCACTATGGGGGGTGTGTGTGTGTGTGTGAGCTGTGGGCAGCACTATGGGGGGTGTGTGTGTGTGTGAGCTGTGGGCAGCACTATGGGGGGGGTGTGTGTGTGTGAGCTGTGGGCAGCACTGATGGGGGTGGGTGTGTGTGTGTGTGAGCTGTGGGCAGCACTGATGGGGGTGGGTGTGTGTGTGTGTGAGCTGTGGGCAGCACTGATGGGGGTGGGTGTGTGTGTGTGAGCTGTGGGCAGCACTGATGGGGGTGGGTGTGTGTGTGTGTGAGCTGTGGGCAGCACTGATGGGGGTGGGTGTGTGTGTGTGTGAGCTGTGGGCAGCACTGATGGGGGTGGGTGTGTGTGTGTGAGCTGTGGGCAGCACTGATGGGGGTGGGTGTGTGTGTGAGCTGTGGGCAGCACTGATGGGGGGGGTGTGTGTGTGTGTGTGAGCTGTGGGCAGCACTATGGGGGGTGTGTGTGTGTGTGAGCTGTGGGCAGCACTATGGGGGGTGTGTGTGTGTGTGAGCTGTGGGCAGCACTGCTGGGGGGGGTGTGTGTGTGTGAGCTGTGGGCAGCACTGCTGGGTGTGTGTGTGTGTGTGTGTGAGCTGTGGGCAGCACTATGGGGGGTGTGTGTGTGTGTGTGAGCTGTGGGCAGCACTATGGGGGGTGTGTGTGTGTGAGCTGTGGGCAGCACTATGGGGGGTGTGTGTGTGTGTGTGTGAGCTGTGGGCAGCACTGATGGGGTGGGTGTGTGTGTGTGAGCTGTGGGCAGCACTATGGGGGGTGTGTGTGTGTGTGAGCTGTGGGCAGCACTATGGGGGGTGTGTGTGTGTGTGAGCTGTGGGCAGCACTGATGGGGGTGGGTGTGTGTGTGTGTGAGCTGTGGGCAGCACTGATGGGGGTGGGTGTGTGTGTGTGTGAGCTGTGGGCAGCACTGATGGGGGTGGGGGTGGGTGTGTGAGCTGTGGGCAGCACTGATGGGGGTGGGTGTGTGTGTGTGTGAGCTGTGGGCAGCACTGATGGGGGTGGGTGTGTGTGTGTGTGAGCTGTGGGCAGCACTGATGGGGGTGGGTGTGTGTGTGTGTGAGCTGTGGGCAGCACTGATGGGGGGTGTGTGTGTGTGTGAGCTGTGGGCAGCACTGATGGGGGTGGGTGTGTGTGTGTGTGAGCTGTGGGCAGCACTGATGGGGGTGGGTGTGTGTGTGTGAGCTGTGGGCAGCACTGATGGGTGTGGGTGTGTGTGTGTGAGCTGTGGGCAGCACTGATGGGGGTGGGTGTGTGTGTGTCTGAGCTGTGGGCAGCACTGATAGTTTGTGTGCACACACACAGCCCTCGTGTCACTCGGCTGGGGCACGGTTTGCAGCACGACCTCACTGAGTTACCTCTGTCCTTCCATCACCTCCCCAGTTTAAAGCCTCCCAGCAAAGCAGAGTCATCACCTCATGAGTTTTTCCAATTATTATTATTAACACATGCCTTATTTCTGTAGCCTAAATTTAGATGTGAACTCAACCATCTTTCCTTGTTATGTCTTTACTGCCTTTAAACTTCTTGCCTTCCGACTTGTACTACTTAGATTGGTTTTTTGTTTTTGTTTTTTTTGAACCTCTGACTGTGGGACATATTTTCTCACCCCCATATCGTGTAGCTTCTTCTTTTTTCAGTATCATTGTTGAGTCTGAGACACTACAACTCACCATAATTGAGATAATGAGGTCACATCACCAACAGAGGTGTTCGGCTCCTGCTGAACAATAATTCCTATTTCCACTTCATTTCCTTTGGGCTGATTTAACTTCAGAGCAGGCTGGGTTTTCCTGGTTCCTGCTGAGGAGAATCTCACACGTGTGGCACTGTGAGGCTCAGACTTGTATCCCTCATGGAATACAAATCCCTGTGAAACACCAGTTTGGCTGCAGTGCCACACAGAGCAGGGTGGATGGGCAGGTGTGGAGGGTTTGGGCTGTGCAACCAGTGGGCTCCAAAAGCTGTCTCTGAGTCAGGCTCATTCAGTAACACTGTTGGTTTGCTTTTGGTTGTTTATTTCATGGAGGTTTGTAAGGATTTAAGGACATTGATGCTTTTAAATATCCCAAGTCCCTAAATTTCTAACTGCTGATTTTCCAAGCCTGTCCCCTCTGCCCCATCAGTAATGAGTCACTTGTCAACAGATTCATTCAATGCACTGTGGACTCAGGAAACTTTTTCCTTCCTTGCAAGTGGGGAAGGAAGATGGTGGTTTCAGCCAAACTTTTTTCCCAAATCCTGCTGTTTATGAAGTACAGAGTCCTCCCCCAGTCTGGCATGATACTCTGTATTACGTTATGAGGCATTACAAAACATGCTGGGGAGCTCCTTGGATTTCCTCTGGAATTCTTGCTGAAACATCCATATTTTTCAGTCCTCTTCCAAAGTGAAGCAATGGGAGCATATTTTTCAAATTGTGTTTTCTTCAGTTCTTCTTCTGGAGGTCCTTGTGCAACTGGTTGGAATCAACATCCAGCTGCTTTTAAAAAGTGGATTTTTAAAATTATGTTTTAATATAGTTAGAAAAAGTTGTGGGTTTTTGAATTTCTTCTTAATCTATTCAAGGAGAGAAATCCAACACAAACTTTAATAGAATCATGATATAATAGATAAGTTATGAGTTAATTATGAACCTGTTTAATTGGGGGCACGTGCAGCTTTTGCATGTTTAGGTGGGTGTGTTACAAGTTCAATATTCAGCTTTAGATGTTGGAGATGGATCGTGGTGGGTTTCTCACAGCTGGGCACAACACAGCTATGTGTGATAACACAGCTATGAATTAAGTTTATACCTGTTTTCAGTGCCAGAATTAACCTGTCAGTGTGAGCTGATAGAGCTGGGAGTCATATTGCAGGTTTTTAGTAATTTTTCCATAATTAAAGAAAAATAAATCCTTGATAAGCTCCAGATAGGTTAAGTTGGTGTCTAAGAAACATTTCTCTCTCAGAAAAGAGTAGTCCACGCTCTGCTGTTTGTGTCAGGACATGTTTTTCTTGAATCACTGTTTTGTTTTGTATTTTGTCTTGTGTTGCAAGACTGTGGTCAGGAATTCTGTCTCTCTGGAGCTTTGACAAGAGAACCATTTCTTCAGCCCTCCAACTACTTCTCAATGAACAAATGAGTGTTACTGAGTCTCCTGGAATTACTGCACAGTTTGACGTGTACTCATTATTTCCATGTCAAATTTTGTTTGAAAATATTGCTGTAACAGCTACAACAGTTCCAAGAGGCTGCGAGCTGAGTTAGTGCCAGTGTGTGGAGGGAAGGGCTGACTGGTGTGGTGAATGTCCAAAGGATGTTGTATCTCTGCTTCGAGCTGTGAGAAATACCAGCTTGGACCTTGGGGCCCTGAGCCAGACATGAGGTGTGCCTGAAATAAAGGATGTGTCAGAACTGAGGGGGGCTTGGGAACTTCCCCCTCACTCCCACCCCACCTTGGCAATTTAGGAACCACATATAACAGTGGGCACTACAAGATGTGTTTATGTAACCTCGTGAGTATTAATTTCAGAAAGTCTAAGTACAGTTAGTTTTTGGTGAACCAGGAATCTCTGGGTGTTTTAGTTACCTCTGTGTGGTGATAGGAGGGAATGATACTGTGCCTGAGAATTGTGTACCATGTGATGCTACTTTGATTGCCCTCAGTCCTGGTGAGATAACTTGGGTGTGTGCCTTACCCTCTTCCAGAAATGATCCCATCAGTTACTGAGAGAATGTCCTCCCTCAGTTTGGGCATGGAATAACCAGGCAATTTAAACAGCCTTTTTTATTGCAGAAAATGTTTTATAGAGCATTTCCTGTGAGACAGCTGTGCTGAAGAAATGAGACCATTTAACCATGACTTTTAAATACACCAGACTGGCTGTTCCTTCAGTGCCAGAGAGGATCCAGCTTTAGCAGGGCCTCTGATCCCTTTGAAGTGCAAGGACTCATCACTGCTTTATCTGAGCAGTAACTTTGCATGCAAACTTGCTCTGGTTTTAAAAAGACTTCCTTTTTTTTTATTATCCCCCAGAAAAAATAGATAACTCAAAGGAAAACATTCATTTCTGGCAATTGACGTTATTAGGTCAAAGTATTTTTGAAGTTTTTTTGTAGGTGCTGTTGTTAAAATAACAAACTTGCTGTGCTGTAGAGTCAGTGTCATGTGTTTTTGTAAGAAGAGTTGACTAAAACTAAATTTCTGGCTGGAGGAGCTGTTCTCCCATGCTGTGTTTGGAATACTAATTCATCAGCTTCCAGTGTTTGTGGAGAAAAAGGTGAACCAGGCACAAGATGCTTTTCACTGGCAGTATTTTAAGACATGATTAGAACTGAGAGGAATGTGAATGTTTTCATTTAAGCACTGATGGTACCTGTGGCAGGGGCTGGTGTGTAGTGGTGCTTCCCTGGGTCACACACCCTGCTTTGCTCATCTGGGAGCCGGGGGGTTCAGGGTAATGGCAATTAACAGCTCACCGTGGGTTTTTCTGGCATGTATTTGCACAGTCCCCGTTGTGCCCATGTAAATCCATGGTGTTTATAACCTGCTGTGGCAGAGCTTCACCCTGCACTGCATGGTTTGGTGGGGATAACTCCCCTGAGAAATGTGCTTACCTGCAGGCACAAATCACTCTGGGCATGAAACAGGCCATGGCTTTTAGTAAATGCATGACCAGCTTCACTCCAGTTTTCCCATCTCCTGATGGAGGAATTACCTGGGTAAGCTCAGGTGTTGATGCCTGTCTGGTGCTGGGTATTGGTGAGTCAACCCTTGCAGAACTCGTGGGATTGGGTTTGTTTATATATATCACATATTTACATGGCTGTGCTCTAGATTATGTGCCACTTAAACATGTTTTGAAAGCACTTGGTATCAAAGCTGTTAATTGCATTTTTTGCTGACTTTAGGTTGGTTCTGTCTTGGGTTTGTGGCTTATGTGTGGCTGTGTTTGGTGATGCAGATGGCCAGAGACACTTGAAAATACATTCATAGATAAAAGAACCCTTGAAACCACCTGTGGAGCTCTCAGAGCTGGTGTGCTGTCCTTAAACACCGAAGTTGTGCTCCTGTGGTGACACCCTGTTGTGATACTGGAACTGTTACTTATTCCCCTGCTGTATTTGAATGCTTTGAAGTCTTGATTTCATCATAAGTCCTCTTTACTATTAAGCTAAATTTTCCAGAAAAACTCAAATTTTAAGATTAACTTCCCTGTTTTTTTTCAGCTTTACCAACAGGGCCGCCTGTGCCAGCTGGGTAGTGAATTTTGTGAACTAGAAGTTTTTGCAAAGGTGCTACGAGCTTTAGATAAAAGGTGAGTGTCTTAATGATAATAATTCTCATTTCAGCTCTTAACCTCTTGATCTTGGAAGGGGGGTGGGGGAAGGTGCAAACAAGAAAAACAAATGCTGCAAAACCCCCTCAGTTTCTGAACACCAAGTGGTTGATGCCCAGCTAGTCCCTGAGCAGTGGCAGTCACAGCACCCACTTCTGCTGGTTGAGCAAATCCTTGGGGAAGGCTGGTAGGATTGCCCCAGTTTGAAGAGTTTTCCTGACATTAAATATTATGATTTGTGGTGTTACACTCAGAACTTGACTCTTTTAGATCAGATTCTTTGTAATCAGGACGAGCTTTGAGTCTTCAGACATGGCATGTGTGTGGTATTAATGGAGTCATTGCTTGTCTGTCTGTGATTGCTGGGGGAGGGTGGATTTGGGGCTTCCTCCTCCTGAGTTGTGGCTGAAAACATTGTTTGCCAGTTGTGATGCTGCGTGGGCTGCTTGTGTTTTCCTTCCACTGGCGTGTCCTTGTGAAGAACTTTGTGTACACTCACTTTGTGTTGGCTCATCCTGCAACTGTAGTGCATTAGTTTGGAGACTCCCAGTGATGCTTGTCCTCATCTGGTTTGGCTTTCAGGGAGGGTTGGGGTTTATTTTTCTCATGTGAATTCATGGCACTGAAGAGCCAACGGACTGCAGGGCTTTAAAAACTTCATGTGGAATTGAGTTGTGTTTTCTTTTGTTCCAGGCATCTGCTCCATCACTGTTTCCAGGCTTTGATGGACCATGGAGTCAAAGTGGCTTCTGTGCTGGCCTATTCCTTCAGCAGACGGTGCTCCTACATTGCAGAGTCAGATGCTGCTGTGAAAGAAAAAGCAATCCAGATTGGGTTTGTTTTAGGTAACTGGGGCTGGGGGGCTGTGTGTGCTTTCTCTCAGGCAAGCTTCAGTTAGTCCAGCTTGGATTTTTTTTCATGTTAATTCTATGGCTTCTTTTTAAAGAATGTGTGTGTTTTAGAATGTAATTTTTAAAAGACTACTCAATGTCTTAAGAAAAATATGTTGGATTTTGATATCTAAGAATGTATAGACTTTTTCAAAGGGTTTAGATTTGAAATTGGTTTGCAGATGTGATGCTAAACACGAGGAATTTGCATGTTTTTATTGCTGGTAAGTTCTTCTTGACAGAAAATTGTGGGAAATCTATGCAATACCAAAGAGTCATCCTAAAGACCCTGAGATAGCTCAGTTGGTTCAGACTTGGCTGTAATAATGCCAAGGTCATGGGCTCAATCCCCTGTGTGGGCCATTGACTTGAGAGTTGGACTTGATGATCCTTGTGGGTCCTTCCAGCTCAGAATAGTCTGTGATTCTGTAAACCAAAGCATCATTTCCTTCATTTGTAGAATTCTACTCTTGCATTTCATCCTTTTTAGTTCAGGACTAGAGGGTTTGGCTTTGACAGGATTCCCATATCTAAATAAGGAGTTGTCTTGCCAGACTTGAGCAAAGCCCTTTTTTTGCTGACAGTGTGTTTTGCTGCTCACATTTGTCTGTCCCTGTTTCTCTGCAGGGGGATTCCTGTCAGATGCAGGCTGGTACAGTGATGCTGAGAAGGTGTTCCTTTCCTGCCTTCAGCTGTGCACCCTTCACGATGAAATCCTGCACTGGTTCCGTGCCGTGGAGTGCTGTGTGAGGTGAGCTCGCCCTTGGTTCCCATGGAACACTCACCAGGACTGGCTGCCCTGGGGCCATCCAGCCCCAGCTGCTCCTTTGCTCTTCTGCTGCACCAAAGCACTTCCCTGGCCAGAGCTGAGGATCAGGAGGTGCTTGTTTTACACTAATCCCTGGGGTTTCAACTTGTAAGCTTTGGCAGCACAGTGCAATGGATAAACCCCACTGTCCTTCTCAGTGTCTCATGGATAGCAGGGAGGGGCAGGAGTGGTCCAGCACTTTGCTTTCTCAGAGGTTTTTGCATGTGAAGAAAAGTTCATTGTTGGACTTTGCTGAAGTTCTGTTTCCTACAGGAAGAATTTGCCAAATCCAAGCACAAACGATACAGATGCGTTTGAGCAGAAGTAAAAGCAAAACTTACCTTTCCTCATTCCAGATCCGGTGAATTCTCTTACTTCATAATTAGCTCTGGGGTTTGGTAAAGATCTGGATGTCCAACTCTCATGGGCACCTTCAGCCACAGCTGAAAACATTGAGAAAAGAATTTTTTTACTGTTAGGAGGCATTTGGGTTTTGACCTGTCTTGTTTCTTGGGGCCTGTCGTGGGGCCCACTGAGATTCATATTCCATGGACAGAGGCCTCAGATTGTCACTGGAGTTTCCAGTAGCTCTTGCAGCTCTATAAGGAGATGTGATGAACCTTCAGTCAGTGGTCTGCACTCAGATTGTCACTAAGGAGTTGTGATGACCTGCAGCCAGTGGCCAGGTGGGCTTTGTTGGTCACACCAGGGCTGGCAGATGTGCACATGAGTACCTGGGGCTGGTGAGCAGAGCTAGAACTGGACTGAACTTTTTTTAGCTGCTGCAAAGAAGAACAAAGCATGTGCTGTATTGAATATAGAGCAAAACTTGTTTAGGAAAGCTGCTCCAAAAAAAGCCCTGCGCCTTGTTTATGGTTGTGCAAACACAAAGAGTAAAGAGGCTTTGCCAGGAGCTGCTGATGTGCTGTGCCAGCCCCAGGGCCATGGCAACGCTGCTCTGCCTGGTTCTGCTGGCTGCCATTCCAGAAATAAACTGGTGCCAGGAGCCTGGGCACACATACCCACCTTCCTAGAACTGAGCAGTGCTGGATACAGAACCACAGTTAGTACTTGGTCCTTTGCCTTCTAATTAATCTAAAAAAGGTTCCTGGTTGTATCAGGCCATTTGGCAAGCTGGAGAAGTTGCTTTAAATAAACTCTATTGCCTTCTCTGAATAGAAAAAAAAGAGAAGAAGGTGAAGACAGGGGAAAATGGAACTCTGTTGGACACTGGTTGTGGAAAGGAGATTTTCATTCTGTGCTGGGAAAAAAGCATCCTGTGTTAGAGGGAGCCCTTCTGAGCTGGGAGTAGTGACTGTGTTTGGTAGAGCCAGCCTTTGTTCTGTAAGGAACATCATCCCTCTGGGCAACAGTGGGAGTGGGAAAATGTTCTGGCACCTCCCAAAACCACAACATCGTTTTTTTTGGAATTGTGTTGAACTGAAGGAGTTTAAAGCACTTTGAGAAGGGCCAAGTGTGCAAAATGGAGCAGTAAAGACACTCAGCTTGCTGCCTCAGGACTCAGAGGTAACTGTGGCTGCCACCTGATCCCTGCTGTAGGATATTGTCTTCTTACACTGGGCCTGCACTGGAGTTGGGAGGAGTTTTAAAGAAAAAAAGTGGCAGCTCTTGCTCTAACAGCTGTTAAGTCTGATCTGTGGGAGTTGAATTAATACATTGCATTGTGGATAGAATGTGAAGTTGTGTGATTTTTAAGCATAACTGTTTCCTTTTACCAGCAGTTGTAAATTTTATGGGAAGCTGGGAAGATTTGAGGTTTCTGTGAGCTTGTGTACTGCTTTCCTGCATGTGTGGTGCTCCTTTTGGTTTGCTTTCTCCCATTATTATGTGTTAAACAATAAGGTACAAATGCATAACACAAATACGTGGTTCTCCCACTTCATTGTTTCACGTTTTGCTGATTCTTGGGTTGTTTTTTTTCTGGTGGTTTCAGACTTCCTAAGCTGCTGTGTAACAACACTGTTGGCTCTTAGAGACTGATTTTAGTGGGGGAGGTTAGTCCCCAAAAGCTGTTGTTGCAGACATCAAAGAAGGTTCAGACCCATTAGCATAAACGTCCTGAGGCCTTTTCTCTTCCTCTTGGCTTTATCTTCTAAAATTCCTTTGGATTAGTAAAGGATTTTTTGTCACTCAAAACTGGATCACATAAACTCTGCTTATCCTATAGGATTGGCTTAGGTTTAGCTTGGGTTTTGGGGAGATTTCTTTGTTTTTAGACACTATCAGTGAAGCATCCAGACACTGGATATGATCTTTCCCAGGAGCTTATCTAAATTGCAGTGCTATCCCCACTGGCTTATACCATTACAGGGGATTTGGGCTCCGTGGTTTTGATGTTGCAGAGCTGCTCCCAACTGAATGGTGTAGGCAGAATGGATTTCCTCTTTAGGAAAGCTGTTTGCTTAATATTTCTCTAGTTTCTTTGTAATTCCAGTTGCTTGAGTGTTCCTGTGACCAAGCACACAATGCACTTGTACATCGTGTTAGTTCTCAGACCAGATTTAAGGGAAAACGTGGGTGTTGCTTTTTGCTGTCTGTGCTTGAGCCTCGTTGCTGTTTCCCACTGGAAGGCTGGTGTTTGTGTAGCTGGTTGCAGGGTTTTGAAGGTCTGTTCTTTGATGTTCTCTTTATGCAGCAAACAGACATCTGTCATGTGCTTCCCTCCACTCCTTCCTTGGGGAAATGGGAACTTTATTTCCTTTCTTGTCAGTGTTTGAGATGGATGATACATTGGATAGGAAACAGAGGAAGAGACTGTTGGACAGGCTGAATTTCTAGTGTGAACTGAACTGTACTACTGTGCTACAGCACATGGCTACAGTAACTTAAATCCCTGTCTGGAGTAAGTGGAAACAGGGATAGAGAAGAAAAGATCTGAGCAAAAGCCTCACTGTTCACTCCTTCCACCTTAACACTTTATTGGAAGTTTTATTCTAGCATATCATAACAGGAATAAAATGCTTTTCCAACACATGAACTCCCACTGTCAGAGTTTCAGCCTGTTTGCAGTGCAGGCAATGTCCTGCTTCCCTTCTCTCTGTGCAGTTCTCTCCCTGTGTAATGTTGTCCTGATTTCCAAAGCCTTGCCTGGTGTCTTTCAGTCCCTGTTACTCACTGTCTAATTGCACATTTCCAGGAGGGCCTGTGCAGGTTAATTCACTAGAATTTCATGTGTGCTCAATGCAGGCATTTGCCACAGAGCAGGAACAGCTGCCCTGGCTGGGAATCCAGCTCTGCCCTTTGGGCTTGGACTATGCTGACACACCCATTCAAATGTATCTCGTTGAAGTGAATAAGTATCAGCCTACACTAATGAAAACATTTTTTACTTTGTTTTTAAGTAAGTGCCAGAAGCTGAAACTGTTACTTCTTTAGAGAGGCAGGAGCAGGTTTCACTACTGCTGTGTGTTCTGGCTGCATTTGGCTGTTTCTTGAAGCTTCTCTGAATCCTTGAGGTGGAAAGGCAGTGGGATAGGAGAAGGCAGGGCAGGGAGGTGGGTTGTCGTGGAGTGGGTCTCTTCTGGTGGTGCTGCATCTCATGTCAAATGGATGTGACTAAACCTTTGTGAAGAAACCCCTAAACCACAGAAATGCCCATTCGGGCTGGTGAGGGTTTGAGGGAGCAGTGCAGAGCTGCAGGAAAACGAGCTCTGTCTGTGCTCAGTGACTGTCTGAAGTTACCACCCTTTGCGAAGGAGGTGGAAGGGATTTCACAGTGCATGGAACAGGGTCTGGGGAATGGCATTTCATCAGCATGGAGAAGAATGGGTTTTATAAAAAATAAACCACAAACCCACCACACCAGAATGGTTCAAGCACTGGCTATGCAGAACTGTATCAATACATAAAATCACTTGACATCTCCAAGAGTAACTGTTGGGGTTGGGGTGATGTTGGGATTTCATATGCTCTTAGATCTAAAGTTGTGTATTGAACTTGTTTCTGTACTTAGCGTGTTGTAGCTTCAAGGACTAGTTAATGAGGTCAGCGGCTCCTGCCACCCTCTCAACAGATGTGTGTAATGGGCTAATTAGAGCAGGCTTTGTCATGCAAACAGCATTGTTAACCAATTATCAGTGCCAAGGTGGCGGAGCTGCGGAGGAATTCAGCTTTTGAAGTGTGTAAGAGTTTTGTGAGCGGATGAATAAAGTTGCCTGTTGCAGTAACTTCTGTGAAGTCGTCTCAGCAGGTCAGAAACCCGTCTCCCTCGGTTACAGGGTGAGTTATGGCGGACAGAAGAGGTCAAGACAGGTTCAAGCAGCAGCAGAACAAATAACTAAGAACTTTAGTTTTAGTTACAACTTCACCTTTATCTACTTCTTGTATACAGTGTGTCATAATTGGCTATTCAGTTCTGTTAAGCATAGACAGAAACATTTCACTGGCTACAAGGTCTGCCACACTCCTCAGGTGACTCCCTCCTCCTCAAGGGTGCACTCTAAACTGTTCCTCTTTCAAGGATACACCTTGAACTGTTCAAGATCAATTTCCTCATAAAATCAGTTGGGCTGGAAGAGACCTCGAGATCATCAAGGCCAACCCTTAGTCCAACCCCACTGTGGTTACCAGATCATGGCACTCAGTGCCACGTCCAGTCTCACCTCAAAAACCTCCAGGGTTGGAGAATCTACCCCCTCTCTGGGCAGGCCATTCCAATGCCTGACCACTTTCTCTGGAAAGAATTTCTTCCTGATATCCAACCTAAACCTCCCCTGGCAGAGCTTAAGCCCCTCTTGTCCTACTGTTGGTTGCCTGAGAGAAGAGACCAATCCCCACCTGGCTACAACATCCTTCCAGGTAGCTGTAGAGAGGGGTAAGGTCTCCCCTGAGCTTCCTCTTCTCCAGGCTGAACAACTCATCAATTACCTCAGACATTAGAGGATCCACAGACCCCCTGTCACCCCCACAGGTAACAATTCCTGCCATGGCAGACCAAGGTGCAGCTGTGCAGGTGCCCCACCAGCCTGACCCACGGTGCTGTGTGTGTGGGGATGGTGTCTCAGCCTCCCTGAGCACACCTGTCTGTCCCCCCAGGTTGCTGCACGTCCGGAACGGGAACTGTAAGTACCACCTGGGCGAGGAGACGTTCAAGCTGGCGCAGTCCTACATGGAGAAGCTGGCCAAGCACGGGCAGCAGGCCAACAAGGCGGCGCTGTACGGCGAGCTGTGCGCCCTGCTCTTCGCCAAGAGCCACTACGACGAGGTGAGGGTGCTGGGGGGGCTGTTCTCCATCAAACTGCCACTGGGATCTGCCAGGTGCTCCATCACCACCCACGGGATGGCCCTCAGCTCCTGGGACCTGCGTGGCACTGCCAGGGCAGCGCTGGATTTATCAGCTTTCTGTGTGTTCTTCTCAGTTAGTCTGTGAGCTCTTAGTGCCACTTTAACCAGCATTAAGGTACATGTGATACCTTTGGGATATGTGTTGGTCATCTGCGAGTTAAATGTTATTAAAGCCTATTTTAATAGGTAAAAATGAATAGCAGAGCACAGGTAACAAGGCTTTACACCTGTGTCCTAGGTGTAACTACTGTATAAACTGTGATTTTAATTTGGTTTCTTACAAACACCATGGCCTTGGCAGGGCATGGGAAAGCTCACCAATCTGTGAGAAAGAGCTTTAGTAACTCACCTAAGATATGAACAACCTAGGAGAATCTATGTAAGTTGTATAATCTCAAAAATCTACAAAATGTATTGAAATCCTTAGGTATCAGGCTCCTGAGCCCACTGACCAGGATGTTGTCCTGCACAGTGGGGATTGTGAGGATTACTTAAAGATTATTAAGTACCCTGTTTTGTCTGTAAAAGTAATTGTAATAATACATGTCTTAGGGTAGTATAAAACACTTACTTACTCAGTATTAACCTTAAAAGTCGTTTTACATCTGCCTTTTAAGACATAACTGGACAAGTTTCATTCCATGTAAGCAATCAAACCATATATTTTAAATTTTGGAAGGGAGAATTACCAGCTTTTCAGAGCCAGGTAGTGTTTCTGTCCATGCTGCAGGGCTGTGAGTCCCAGCCTCACTGTGGTGCTGCCTCTGTCCCTCAGGCCTACAAGTGGTGTATAGAAGCCATGAAGGAGATCACGGTGGGCCTGCCCGTGAAGGTGGTGGTGGATGTGCTACGACAAGCCTCGAAGGTGAGCTGAGCATCTCCCTTGTGGCTGTGCTGGCTGAGCTGCAGCCAGGAATGGGGCAGAGTAGTTTGTACCTCCAGAATTCTTAGTGGCCAGGTCTATTTCAGGAGCCTTAAGGCTTGTAATTTGTGTTTAATTGGCTCACCTCAGACCTGGGGAGGGATGTGTTTCTGAGGTTTTTCCTTTCTCAAGCTGAGCTTCAGCTGCACAGTGACCATCATGACAACGTTAACCTGCGACCTGCCATAGAAAGGTGCTCTGTTCCCTCTTTGATCTGCACTAGGTACAGTTCAAGCCCTTCAGTCGGGCACTTCTGGCAGAATAAAGCCCAAGTTTATTCATACTGTGATCCTTTTCTTAAATAACTGGAAAGTCCTTTAACAACAACAACGATGCTTTGAAATGACAAACACCAGTAACTGCAGCAGTGAGTGGAGGGGATGAGCTGAGTGCCAGCTCCTCAATGCTGCATCCCCCTGTGCAGGCCTGCGTGGTGAAACGGGAGTTCAAGAAGGCTGAGCAGCTGATAAAACACGCCGTGTACCTTGCCAGGTGAGCAGCATCCCAAAGTAAACCCTCCTAAAAATATGCTTAACTTCCTCTGATGTCTAATGGGAGTGTTTCTCCAGGGAGCATTTTGGAGCCAAGCACCCCAAATACTCTGACACGCTACTAGACTATGGGTTTTACTTGCTCAACGTCGACAATATCTGCCAATCTGTTGCCATCTATCAGGTAGGCAGCAGGACTGTCTGCCTTCAGCTCCTCTTCATACTTTTAATCTCTCAAATGTTGTCGTTAATTCATAGAGACAGCTACTACTTTAATTACTGCAATGCTTGTTCTTAAAAACAACCCCAACCACCATCAGCTCTGGGGTTTTATTTCCTTTATTCTTCCCTGAACTGTGTCTTTTATATAATTAGTATCTGAAGTGTGTAGAGAATTTCAGAGCCAGCAGATTTTTTTGCCCTGTTCACCAATGACAGAGGTTTTTCTGTATTAACTGATGTAATTGTATCTTTGTCACCCTGGCAGACAGCGCTCGATATCCGGCAGTCAGTATTTGGAGGGAAGAACATCCACGTGGCTACAGCTCACGAGGACTTGGCTTACTCTTCGTATGTTCACCAGTACAGCTCTGGGAAATTCGACAATGCACTGTGAGTGCAGCTCTTCGGGGTTCTGGCAGCCCCTTGAGTGCTGTAAATGGAGTGAAATGTTCCTGAATGATCCAGGCTTTCCAAATAGAATTAAGTGCATGTGGATTCCATTATTCTGATGTTGTATCATCAGCTGCTGACTTAGAAATGTACCTTGAATTTTTTATTTCCCCTTGATTTCAGATTCCATGCTGAACGTGCTATTGGCATTATAACTCACATTCTCCCAGAAGACCATCTTCTCTTGGCCTCCTCAAAGAGAGTGAAAGGTAGTTCCCTTTGTTGTGCTACTGGGAGTTTGAAATCCTTCATATAAATTTGTTTGTCCTGTTCCCTGATAGACAATATAACTTGAGCTGTCGTTTTCAGTGGAGGTGTCTCTAGGTGTTTGTAATCCTTGATGTTCTCTGTCAACACACTTGTGAAATACAAAGAAAACTCTAAAACTCAGCTGGAAGGCTTTGAGGGGGCCGGAGGGGTATAAAAGTACAGAATATACAGATACATGTTGGGCACTGAGTACCTGGTGACCCCTGTTTGAAGGCAGGCTGTGACACAGAGCCTGGTGAGGTGTGTCCTGGGGGTGTGGGTCGATGGCTCTGTGGAACACCCTGTGTGGAGCACAGTCACAGCCCCTCTGTCCCCCCCCAGCACTCATCCTGGAGGAGATTGCCATAGACTGTCACAACAAGGAGACGGAGCAGAGGCTGCTCCAGGAAGCTCATGACCTGCACCTCTCCTCGCTCCAGCTGGCCAAGAAAGCCTTTGGGGAGTTCAATGTGCAAACAGCCAAACACTACGGCAACCTGGGCAGGCTCTACCAGTCCATGAGGAAGTTCAAGGTGAGGCCGTGTTGGTGTGAAGGGCCTGACTTCACCTGCAGCACATCCAAAGTTGTTCCAACAAACGGGGGATTTCAGTGCCCACAGTCCATAACCTTGGTTGGTACTTCTGTGATTGGAAAGCTTGTGCTTTATCATTCATCTCAAAATAACCTGTGCTGGTGCTTGATGCCTTCAGAGAGTGGCAGCGAGTTTGGGGATACCATTTGCTGATCCTCTAAACTGGGAGTTTGGAGAACTTGCTTTGTGTTTGGATTTGCTACTTTTTACCTTTTTTATAAAATACTACAGACTGTTTTGCCACTACATAGTCAAGTTTCTTCAAACTTTTCTCCCTCTGTGTGGGATGGTGAGCGGTCTCTTTACTGACCTGTGTGCCTTTGACCCTCCCAGGAAGCAGAGGAAATGCACATCAAGGCGATTCAGATCAAGGAGCAGCTCCTGGGTCAGGAGGATTACGAAGTTGCCCTCTCCGTGGGCCATCTCGCCTCCCTCTACAACTATGACATGAACCAGTATGAAAATGCTGAGAAGCTTTATTTGAGGTCCATAGCAATTGGTGAGTGAGTGCAGAGCACTGTGACACACAGGGAACTTGTGTTGTAAAGAGCTTAATGAAATACAAGGGAGTTTATTTCATACGGGTTTTCAATGTAAATGTGATTTTTTTCTTTAGTGTTCTCCCTGGGGACTGAATTCTGAAATTGTGTTATTTTCAGTGCTTTGTCAGAATTCATGGAAAATGGACTCATTAGATACATTTTGGAGTTGTGGCTGGAACTTGAGTGCAGAATGTAGTAAAATTTTGAAAGAAATGGACAATTATTGTGCCTATCATCATAACTACTCTCATTAAATCTTTTTCTTGGCTGTTACCCTTGGCAGTGAATTTTTAATTCCAAATCAAATGCATCCTTGGGCCATGGTGTAGCCCAGGTTTGAGGCACAGTCTGGTTTCATATAGTTATATACAGTGTGTTGCAGAAACAAATACAGTTCTAAGGTAGAACACAAACCCAACTTCACTGCTTAAACTGAATTTGGGGCATATTTAGGGCACAAAATGAGTCTCCTATATGGGACTGTAAATTCTACACATGCAGAGCTGTGGTGCAAGTAATGATGTGGTTGTAGGGTCCCTGAGGAGCAGTCACAGCACCCTTGGAGCAGAAGGTAGATGGAATTCAGACCATTATACAGGAAGCTTTTTGACCATATGCTGTGTTGTTTGTGTTCATGATTTGCCCTGACAAAAAGATTTGTGTTTTGGTAAAAACAACCTGAGAAATCAGAGTATGGATGTTCTACCTCTGAACTCCATTTCCTTTTGGGTTCCTTTAGGAAAGAAGCTTTTTGGTGAAGGATACAGTGGACTTGAATACGACTACAGAGGTCTCATTAAACTGTACAATTCCATTGGCAATTACGAGAAGGTGTTTGAATACCACAATATCTTGGCCAATTGGAACCGGTTGCGGGACCGGCAGTTCTCGGTGACGGATGCGCTGGAGGACGTGAGCACCAGCCCCCAGTCCACCGAGGAAGTGGTCCAGTCTTTCCTGATGTCTCAGAGCCTCGATGGACAGAGCAGCTAAGAACTTGGTCACTTAACCAGTTAAGGTTTTCTCCTCTGGGTTCCAGGGGGAAAAGTCATACTGTGAAATCTAAACCATGTAGTTCTCTGGGGGCTGGAATTTGCGTTGAAACACTGGTCCAGTCTACTGAAGAGTGCCCATACGGATGAATGTGTGTTAAATTCCTCTCAGCATGTGTATGGCATGTTTAGTTCGGCTCACATTTTTAACTTGGTATTCCTAAAAACCCCCTTCTTTCTCTCTTCTTTCTAAAGAAGCTACTTTGCAGAAAGTCTGCAAGAAAACATTAAATAAAACTGTTTGAGTTCAAAAGAGTTGCATTCTTATTACAGATGGAAGGTTTCACCAAGAGCTTTCTGCTGATTAGAGAGAGAATAAAAGCTGTACTATAAGGAGCTGTAGGAGAAAGGTCTTTCTGCTGTATCATTGTAGCAAAGCTGATGGTAAATAACAAGCAAAGGGAGGAGATGCCCTCGCCTGGGCTGCTGCCTTACCAAGAAAAGTGGCCAAGAACCACTTGGGAGCAACACTGGCTTGTGACCCACGCTCGGACATGGAGTGACCCCCTGTGCTGCTGTGGATGCCCTGAACTGGACCAGTGCTCAGAGAGTGGGACAGAGCCCCCAGACCAGCATCGTAGTGTCCTTGGTGCCACCACCAGTGCTCAGCCCTGAGCAGGACCAGCAGAACCCACAGTGGACCAGCCTGCTAGAAACCTCTTTTGGACCAGTGGCTTTAATTGAATATTTCTGCCCCTGCATTCACCTTTACAGTAGAGATCTTTCATTTAGGTGTATGATCAGTGCAAATGATATTCCTGTAATAGATCCAGAGCTAGGAAGTGACTGTTCTTTAGCCATGGCACGTCTGTACCCAGTGAGCTCCTACAGATACTCCTGTCAATGCCACAGGCAAAACCAGCCACGCTGGACTCTGCTGCAGCCTCCTCTTCCCTGCTCTCTGATGGGCTGTCACCTGCTAACAGAGGCCGTACCTTCTTTGTACCAGAGGAGTTTGTATGACAACCCAGTCCCTTCTCTGTTTCTGAGAACACAACTCGCTGTACAGTTCACAGGGGCCAGTGGAAAATGCCAAAAAGCACAACAGGTCTTTTTTTTTTTTTTTTGTGATGCTTCATTTCTACATTAAACAACAGTACAACCAGAAACTGGTTCCTTCACGTTCCTTCCCGAAGCAGAGCTCAGCTGTACAGACCTTTGACAATGCCTCTCTCACTAGCTTGTCTTAATGCTGTTGGGGGCTGCTTGGTTGTGTGGTTTGGGTTTGGGGGTTGTTCTGGGCTTTGTTTTATTTCTCAGTGTTGAGGTCATATTTGGAAGTCTGTGCAACACAAACTAGGAACGACTTGCTGCTGTTACCTCAGTTCTTCCAGCGGCACTGGCAGTGCCCCTGGAGTTGGGATCCCCCTCTTTCCAGGGTTTGGATCTTAACTGGCTCTGCCCACAGGACTGGGACTGCTGTTCTGTTTGGGACTTGGGTTTTAACTGGTTTATGAGGTTTGTGGCAGGGAAAGGTCTTCAGAGTGCAGGGAAGAAATAAAGATTTTGGACATGACTTGGAGCTCAATGGCTCTTCTAGGATGTGAAATTGTACAGGCCAATAGTTCATATACTGGTGCCTTCAAGTGTATTTTGGGGGGAAAGGCTGAGTAATATCAAATTTAAAATGCAGTTATGTAATTATGTAATTAGTGAATGAAGATTAATGGTTGCATACTTGGAATATCTTCACTGAGGTGAAAAGTAATATTTGCCTATAACCCCCTGTGGTGTTAGGGCTTAACTGCAAAATGTCCTCAACAGCTGCTCAGTGAAAATCCAACTTTATGTATGGACTTAAAATCTCATTTATTTATAGTAGTTTTAGGTTATGGCTGTGTAGGAACTACAGTTCAGCTATACAAGGCAAAACCTTTTTCTCCATAAATGTCCAAGGCACTGGTGAGTTATAAAGTTCTTATGAGTTCTTAAATCCTATTAAAACTTACCTAAAGTCAAACAAAGTCTGTAACAGGGGAGTGGCTTAAAGTTGTCCTAAGGAAGCTGAGTGGTTCTGTGTTGCAGAAGTGCTTTAATCTCCCAGCTGGGTGTGTGGATTTACACTGATGTGGTCTGGAGATCCTTTGTCCAGCTGTGGGTCTCATTTTCCAGCATTTGCCCAAGGAATCTGAGAGATCTTGAGGTTGTGTTTGGGATGAGGAGCATTGTCTGGCCCCAGTGAGTGCCCTGCAGGAACTGCTGCTCTTGTGTCAGTCCTGCTTTGTGTCCCTGGTCCATGGATTGCCTTCAGCTGGGGCAGCCAGGGCTGGTTCATGCACAACCAGACATGTCCCTTCAGTTTGTTCCATTGGTGACTTTAGTCTCAAATCTGGTGGATGTCATTCCTTGTCCTTTCCTAAGGCTACTTCAGTGTGTTGCCCACTTGGGTGCTTTGGCTTGTCTGGAAGGAATTAAGGTCCTAAAACTCACTGAGAACACTCTTTGGTAGAGAAGGTTGGCTGAGGAATGTGCCTTGGCCACAAGCCCTTGAGAGCTCTGGTGTGCTCTCCTGTGACTGCAGAAAGGCTGAGCTCCTGCTCGTGTCCCTGCAGCCTCTGTTGTGCCAGGGCAGTGTGGGGCAGGGGGATTGTGAGCTATGGCTGTCCCCATGGAGCTGTGGGGCAGGGGGCTGTGACCCATGGCAGGGCAGTGTGGGGCAGGGGGACTGTGAGCTATGGCTGTCCCCGTGGAGCAGGGGGGCTGTGGCCCATGGCTGGCACTGTGGGAGGGTGGGTGGCAGGATGACACTGCTGCTGCCTCATGGGGCTCAGGGCTGGGATAACAGAGCTGGCCTGGCCAGGGCTGGGTTCTGTGTGTCCCAGACTGACTCTGAAAGGTGTCCCTGTTGGCACCTGGGGCTGGTCAGGATTGCTGTGCTGCTGGTGCCGCCTCTGCTGGTGCAGTTGGGTGTTTGTGAGAAGGCTGGAGCCCGAGGGGGTGATGCCAGAGGCAGGGACAGAGGCACCCAGTCCCTCGGTGCCAGTGTGGCTGGGGTTGATGTTGTAGTGTGAGACTCCAGCATTGCCTGACTGTCCTGGGCAGAGCTGAAGGAGCAGAGAGTGAAATCCCTTACATGTTCCATCCTGTGGGGTTTTCCAGGAGCAGGGGCTGTAATTCCTACTGTGGGTTTTTCCAGTGCCCTGCCAGGTGTCCCCTCTGGCCAAACTGTGGAGCAGTTTTCCATGCACAGCTGGATGGGGGGCCTGGCACGATGGAACACTCAGTTCAGTGCATTAATTGTTGGCATTTATAGACACACAGAACACTCACTGGCAGCTGCACGGGGCTCTTTGGTGCTGGCAGTGAAAGGGGAGACCTGGGAGTGGAAATCCTGTGAAATGCATCTTCTGCTTGTAGGTGAGTGAATTAATCACTCCAGAGTCACTGGGTGCCAGGGTGAGGATGGGTGTCACCTTAAGGTAATCATTTTCAGTGTTAAGTTAAACTCTTAACACTTCAGCAGAATGTTTGGATGGGTGATGGGTGAGCCCTGTTTGCAGTGGCCACTGCAGTTTGTAGGGAAGGAGGAAGGTGATGCAGATTCCCCCACTGCTGCTGGGGCTGCTCTGGGTGAGAGTTCCAGAAGAGGGAAAGGACACCAAGACTGGAAGAGCTGACAGAAGGGGAAGGGCCAATGTGTTTGCAAATGTTTGTCTCACCTACTTGAAGTGAAGGAGCCAGTGAGTGTTTGGCCCCAAACTGTTGTTTGGTCACTTTCTAGCCCGATATTAATTCCAGCCAGGGAGTGTCTGTGTCTGGCTCTTGGGATGCACTCCCTGCTCTGGAGCCAGACCTTTGGTTTAAGCCTCTTTTCTTTTTGCACACAGTTTTTGTTAAATAGTTTTGGAGGGTTTTGTTGAATTCTAACTTACTAGCACAGTGATGGTTTTGTGACTCTCATACTGAAGATTTGCTGTAAATGTGCTGCAGTCTGGAATTTGCTCGAGGTGCCATTGCTGCTTCTCATGGTACAAAATGCACATTGAAGCCAATTCCCTTTTTCCAGTCCTACATGTGGTAGAGTATGGAAAGGAAAATGCATCGTGCCTCAAACAGGGTGGGAAGTGTTGGAAAGCCTCCCCTCGGGAGCTGTGGTTGGGCTGGGCTCGGGCTGGCAGCAGGGAGCACAGTGCAGTGTTGCTCTTACCAACCTTGAGGCAGATCTGCCCTCTGCTGCCCCTACAGAACTGGGTTTTATCCCTCTTTTCCATGTTTTGGGAGAGGATTCCTGGCCAGGTGTCTGTGGCAGCCCTGGCTCTGCTCTGGGGGTGTTGGGCACACCTGGCCTGGGGCTCCTTGTGCCGCTGGGCCCTGCGAGAGCCTCAGGGTTTCCTTCAGCCAGAACGAAATGAAACAGCTCCAGCCAACCTGGCAGCACCAGGCATGGCATGCTCTTGTCCCCAAATCTCAGGAACGTGTTGGGCAGTGAGTGACACAGGTGGCCCTGGCCATGGGAAGGTGTGTGTGCTCTCGGGTCTCGTATAACACTACTCCTTGCAATCCTCGGTATCTATAGCATGAGTGGCCTTAGTGAGTTTGTTGAAGTGCACATTTTCTTTTCTTTCCAGAAGTAAATTTTAAGATGAAAAAGATATATACTATATAAATATATAGAGCTATTTAGAAACTCGGTTTGTGGTGCACAAGTTCAGTGTTGGATCGCTATAATCGTCGCAGGTACCATAATGTGTAACTCTTCTTTTCTGTATGTTCCTTTCTGGGAAGCAATGTTGCCATGGTAACTACAACTTTACAATTTCTTTACTACTTAATGATGTGAATGAACTCTACATTTTATTGAATATTACCAGGTTCAGTACTATTTTTATACTTTATTGAACTACAGGGAATTTTAATTTAATAGCATTTAAAAAAAAAAGATGTTGCTTGAACTGTATAACTGTATAAATGGAAATACTTACACAAACCCACCTCTAAACCAGACTCTACCTGTAGTGCCACGTTCATCTCCTCACGAGTCTCCTGCCCATGACAGCCCTTGGAGCCCACCCTCCCTGTGCCAGGACGGGCGCTGGTGTCCCACCTGCCCCACCTGCAGTGCCCAGCATTGTCTGTCCCCACGGAGCCATCCTTTGTTTGTAACCAGCATTGTGATATTCTGTGACTGTATTGCTGACATGAGATATTGGCCTAATAAATAGAGTGTTCCTGCAGCCTGGACTATCTGCACTGACTTGGTTCCAACTTTGCTTCCAGCACGTTCTGCCTCTTCCCGGTCGCTCCACGGTGCAAAGAGAAGGTGTCAATTCCAAGCTTTGTGGGCGGATCTCCTTGGATGGGGCTGTGGGATGAGCCTGGTTGGGTCCCTGTGCAGTGAGAGCCCGAGTTACCTGCGAGCTGTGGGTCCTGCCCAGATCCTTCCCTGCACGTTGCTCTTCTTTCCCTCTCTAAAGTAGCTGTGGAAGCACAGAAGTTTTTTGTTCAAGTGAGCAGTGAAGTGTCTTGTGTAGCTGTCTGAGCATGAGTGAGGCTGAAAATGGGCATTTCTGGGGGGATTTGTTTTTAAACCATCAGGTTTGAGTCATTCTGAGTGGCCTGTAGTCCCCCAGCTGTGCTTGGGGCTCGGGCAGAGGCCTCCCCTCCTTTTCTGGGCTGAGATTTCCATTTTCAAAGTTAAAACACCCTCCAAGGCTCCCCCAGCTGTGAGGAGACCCAGGACAGCCTCCAGGGGAGGGGTCTGGGCCAGGCCCACCTCCTGCCACCGTGGAGGTGGGGGGGGCTCTGTGCAGGGGAAAGGTCCAAGTCCCCGGGGCTGTGGTTGTGTATCCCGATATCCAGGAGCTGCAGTGGGTGAAGGATGCAGGTCCCTGGGTGCCTGTGGGTGTTCCTGCAGCTTCTCAATGCTTCCCCTTCTCCCCAGGGCAATGGTGGCACCTGGGGAGTGCTGAAGATGAACTGCCAAGCACCAGCCAACAACAAGACTTGCCATAAAAATATCTCTTTGCTTCAGCTGGTACAAGGGAAGAATCAAGAGCAGCAACTCTGCAACTGTTCTGCCCAGGTGAGGGGGAATGGAGGTGTGAGGCTGTTCTGCTGATTTTGGGGGAGTTACCAGCTCCAGGTGCCTCCTAGAAATGCCCTTCCATGCCTGGCTGGTGTGAGCAGAGCCCAAACCCCTGACCCGAGCGAGGGTCGGCTCCTCCTCGCTCTGACAAACGGAGCCACAATTCCTCAAAACCTGCCTGAGGCTTTGGGGTTTTCTAGGCATTAGGGAAAATGCTCCCTTGGACTTTCTGGAGCACTGGAAGCTCTTTCTGGCTGGCAGAACATCTGGTTCCTCTCTGACAGGGCCAGCCCCTGCCCTGGGGCTGCCTGGCCCAGGGTGACAGTTTGGTGTCACTCCTGCAGGGCTGTGGGCACAGCAAGTTCTGCTTAGTCCTGACATCCTTTGTTTCTCCCTGAACAACATTTCTGCTTCCTGTGGCACAAAATGTGTGTCACTGCCCTGAATGTCACCAGTGGCCTCTGTTTCCATCTCTTCAGGCTGTGGTTTGTGGGGGGAAATGGGATTTTGTGGATTTTCCCCCCCTGTGTTTCATCACTCATTGACGCTTCATAAAATGCATGAAAATCTGAATTTCCTTGAGAGCCAAAGTCAAGGTTGTGCAACATTCCTGTGGGTTCCCTGATGCTTCACTGAAAGGAAACGGCCAAACAGTGCAGGGAATGCCCATCATGGTTGTGCAGGTCTGGGAGCACCACTGCCCACCAGCTTCCAAAATCCAGCAGCAGGAGAAGACAGTCCCTGTGAGGGGCACTGATGCATCCTGTGGTTTATTCCAAAGGTTTTCTGATCATACTTAGAGCAGAAACCTTCAAAGGTGAGTCTTTCCTCTTTGCCCGTGTCATCTGCTCAGGAAACTGAGGTTATTTCTGGCAGAGCTCAGTTTTCCTTGAGAGCTTTCCTGTCACTTCTAAGTCACCTCAAGTCCTACTGGAAAAACTGTAGTATAACCCAAGTCTTGAGCAGCCTTTAATCTTGCTCAGTTCTGTCTTAAACAACTGTGACACTTTGAGGGCAGACAGGATTTTTCTGATGCAGCCACTGTGCTCTTACATTGGGTTTACCTTTAGATAGAAGAAATATTCTGTTATCCTGAGAAAATTCCTCATGTTCTGCTGCTGACCCAGGTCTGCAGCACACCAGTCTCTACTCTCATGCCCAGAGAAACCAAATGTGCTGCCTATGAGGGCAGTGTGTGACATCCCCCCCAGAGCCTCGCCCAGACACTGCTGTGACCCCCTGGAGCACAGCCAGGGACTGCAGTGCCTTGCCAAGGGCTGTCATGGAATCCACATTTAAAAAGGAAATCTGTTTTCTTGATTCTAAAAATGGCCTGTTGTTGTCTGTCCTTCCAAAGGATCTGGGAGGGATTTTTCTTGGCTGGGTTCAGATCTGGAGGCAATAACTGAGCCCCCCACCCAAACATCTCCTTTTCAGCACATGAGAGTGAAGGATCTTTGGGGGTTTTACTGCTCAGGCTAAAGGATTTCTGAGCCAAGTTGTTGATGTTTCAGTAAAACCTGGATTCCACCATAAATTAAATCTGGCCGACCCCAAAGCCCAGCCAGGATCACTCAGGTTGGAAAAGACCTTTAGGATCATCAGGCCCAACCATAACCCAGCAATGCCCAGACCCCAGAGAGGGCTTTGCCACAGCAAGGAAAGGATCAGCTGCTGCTGCCTCCAAGCACTGCTCTTCCATGAAAGGAATGAGGCACTGAAGGCAGGTCTGGTGCTTCCACAGCCTTAGTCCAGTGGCAGTGCTGGTGCACAACTGTTGGGGATCTCCAGGATAAGAATAAATAAGCTCACATGGCTCCAAACAACAGAACTTGCATGTTGCTGGGCTGAAGCTTGTTGCTATGATGATGCTGCAAGTATTGCAGAGTTTGTGGGTTTGGGAAACCATGGAGACAGTTTTCACTCCCTGCTTTTTGCTCAGGTGGTGACACTGCATTCATCAACTTCTGGGTCTTTTTGCTGATCTCTGATGTTGTCTGGGGACCTTAAAAACAAATTCTCCATGAAGTGCAGAGAAGGCAGAGGGGACACTGGTGAGCCCAGTCGGTGCTTTGGGGCTTACCTGGGTGGGTTCTGTGTTTGCCTCCATCCCTGGGGGTCCACAGGGGGCCCACAGCAGCTGCTCCTGCTGGCCCACCCCAGCTCTCAGCAGGGAGCAATCCCCACCCCTTGGGATGTTCATTCCTTTCTAAGTGCAGCAGTTTTCAGTGTTCCACGTGGTTTGTGTCTCTGGTGCATTTGCGTGTGGAGGAGTTGGCTGGGTGGTGTTTCCCCATTCCCACAGGGAAGCAGCCAAGGGAGGAGGATCCCTGGGGCCCCAGCCAGCACGGCATGGGGGACTCCTACTCAGCCTCCCACATCACACTGGCAGCTCCTGGGCCTTGACTTTTAGTTTAGTTTTGAAGTGCTCCCTCAGAACTGTTACAGCCCAGACTGGACTTTTTTTAGAGGTAAACAGAGAGACTGGGGAGAAAGCAGATGGAAAGCAACATAGTTCTGAGTGCATGAGAACTCCCACAGGACAGGTGATTGTATTTTATCAGCTTGAAAATAGGCTTATGTGGGACAAATCCTGCTTCCCTGGGCAGCCTGACCCCACCAGCAATGGCTTCTGACTTCCCTGTTCCCTGCCCCCTCTGAGGTTTGCTGGAGTAACCGAGTTCCCAGGGGCTGGGTGCCAAACACACCTGCCACAGGTCGGGCTGCATTTTTGCTCTGGAGCAGCAGTGAGTTGCCTGGCTGGGGTGGCCCAAGGGCAAACCACAGCTATGCTTTGAGCACCCACATTGCTGGGCAGACACCCCAGTTAGCACTGGGTGATGTGGGCCAGCACAGGGGTGTCTTAGTCCCCACTGCTTCCTTGTGCTGTGGCAGCTTCTCCTGTGTCTGAGACAGCAGCTCAACCAGCCCAGCTCCTCCAGCCCCACCACTGATCACGTCTGCACCTGCTCATCCTTCTGCAGAAATGCCAAGTGTGGAAGGCTCTGCATGAACAGGAAAAGGCTCACCCTGCTTGGTAACAGTGTGACTGTGCCAGTCCCTCACCTGCCATTCCTTTGCAGGTGTGTTGGTGGCACCTCTCAGTGGCCCAGGTGTTCCTGCAGGTCTCAGAGGAGCTACAACTGCTTTAAAGCTGCTTCACTTTCTCTCCTTTGAGTTCTGAACAGACCTGGGGTTTTCTGAAGGGCAGCATAATCGTTCTTTTTTTCAAAGCAGAGCAGAACCCCACTTTCAGAGAGATTTCTGTGAGCAATCTGTGCAGGCTGACTCCTGCCTGGGCAGCACCTCCTGCTCGGCCGTGGCGCTGTGGGGTGGCAGATGGAGCGAGCTGAGCGCTGCCCCGGGCGGTGTCTGTCTGTCCTGCCACCCCGCTGGGCTGTGCCATGCTGGGCGCTGTCCTGTCCCCGGCGCTGACACCCCGCCCAGTCCCCCCAAGCCCCTAAAACTGTGATTTAAAGGCACACCGAGGGACTGGCATTTTCCAGGCGCTTCAGGCAGGCGGCGGGTGGCTGCGCTTGAAGCGGGCGTGGGTTGCCGTGGCCGGGTGTCGCTGCCACTGGATGTCACTGTCGCCGTGCGGCACTGGGAGCACTGGGAGGGTGGATCGCAGCGCGGAGCGGCCGAGGCAATGAGCGGTGTGGGCCGGTGCCCGGTTGCGCATCTCTGGGGCGAGCCCAGGGAAAAATAACGTTTCTTTCGTCAGTAGTCACGTTGTTTGGCTTTTTTTTCTCAGAGAACTCAGAGCTTTATTTCTTCCCCATCCCAAGACGTGGGGCTGATTTCTGCGGATTCAGCCGCGTTCAGGAGCCAGCAGGTTACAGAGGGAAAGGATGCTCCGTTCCGGCTCCAAGCTGGAAAGTGCCTCCGGGATTTTCACCAAGTCTGAAAAGGAGGAGTTGGGTCCAATGTTTAAATTCAGATGTGTGGAGCTTGGCGCAAACCTCAGTCGTGCCTTGGCACGTGCGGGTCTGGGAAATTGCCATTTTTCAGCCAAGAATTGAAGACGGACAAAGATTCCTCCCGGGGAAAAGGTGCCAGGACAGAAACGGACTGCTGCTCTTATAGCTTTTCGTTTTATTATTTTTATTAATTAAACTATATTCATAGCAATGTAAATTTTTAATTTTAAGAAAGCCTAAAAGCCCAAATACTGATCCAAGGGGCGGTGGATCCCTACTTTTAGCAGACCGGTGAGCAGAGCTGGGGGATCGCTGCCCTCCAGCCTCTGTCCTGAACAAACCCCACAGAGTTACCACATTAGGGTGCTGGAAACCTCCATCGCTTACTAATCCCATATCGACTCTGTGTTTTTGTGCTGGCTCATCCCAATACGAGGCGTTTCCCAAGGCTCTATTCCTGTCGTGCCGAGTGTGCTGATGCCCCTCGAATCCGCAGCCTGTTTGTGCTCGAGGCAGGAGCCGCCTGCTCTTCCTTTCCCACAAAGGGCAAAGATGCCTCTTTTTCTCCCACTTGTCTTGCATAACAAAAGGCATTTGTCACCCGTTACATAACGGCGGCGTTTGTCGCTGTTCCCGGCGGTCTCTCTGGAGGCAGCTCGTCCCCAGCTCAGCATCGCGGTGCATCCGTGGTAATTCCTCACCCACCGCTTGGGCTTTGCCTTTTTTTCCCTCCTTGGAAAGATGATGTAGAGTTGTGTGCTTTGGCCCTGTTTTTTTGGAGAGCAAAAGGATGGGAAGGTGTTTGGGGGGTAGTTTGCTTTTAATGCCTGTTTTGAGGGACAGTGCAGGGGATCAAGGCTTGTCCTTAGTAGAGGTCGTGTCCCAAGCCTCTGGAAAGGGCTGTGCTGGAAATGGAGCTCAGTCCCTCAGGTCTGAAGGAGCAGGAGCTCCTGTCACCACCTGTCACCACCTGCCTCCCCAGCTGCTTTTTTGATACCTCTCCATTAATCTCGAGTGTCTTGTGCTGCCCACAGGGTTTTTCTCCTTACAGTAGGTTTGGTTTCCTCCTTGGTGGAATATCTGTTGGCGCCTTGAGAGAAAATAAATGGTTTTGTTTCCCCATAAACTGAGAACAAAACCTGGCTGTTTTACCCTGTCTCTAACTGGAGGAGAGAGCTGTTTACCTGTGGCCAAAACTGATTTGTGGCCTTATCACTGCCAGCTATCAAATGACCACAGCTCCCTTTTGTGTGAAGCAAGGCAGTGTCCCAGTAACCCAGTAAGCTTGTCCCTGTTTTCTAGTTTACTCAAAACAATTTCTTAGTTGACTTTTTTCTTTTTTTGTATTTTTGTTAGTCGATCTGACTCTAATTATTTTTTAATAAACTCCTGAAGTGTGTGTTTCTTGTGGACCTTTGAACTTCCTGGGTGTACCCAGCCTTTGCTCAGGAGATATGTTTATGGTTGGCTATGAGTGTGCTTAAATGTGTTAACCCTTTGGAGTTGGTGTTCCCAGGGAGCTGTTGCAGTTTCCTTCCCATCTGTAGGTGATGCTCAGGCACAGAAGTCACTGTTGGCAAACCCAGGCTTTACCTGAACCAGTCACGAATTTCAAAGTTTAATTTACAGTTTCAAAGTTTAATTTCTATAGATTCAGATAAAGGTCTGGATCAGATTTGATCTGTAAAGCGTGACTGGAAGCACGGGGTGAGCAAACAGCTCCCAGGACTGTGCCCACAGTGCTGGGAAAAGCAGCTCAGCTGCCACAGCACCGGGGAAAGTCCTTTTGATGAACAGATTTCTCAGTAACAGGCATCTCCTTTGACATGGATCAGCCCATGGAGCTGCTGGGTATAGTCACCCCCTGAGAGTCAGAACAGCAGGAACAACTCTTGGGTATTAACCCTCCTGTTTTCTCACCAGACACTCCCTTGACTGGTTTTTATGTGCTCATACAGATTCTGCAGGTGCTTCCCATCCATCCTGAGAAGAGGGGGACAAACTGCTCCAGCATCCTTGGGGAAAGAAAGATGTGGATTGTGCACATGAATACAAACTTGGTTCTCTTCCTCATTCTGCTCTCTAGGTCTGGTTTGGGAGTGACACACCCATTGCACAGCTTTGCAGTGAGTCAGTGCCAGGAGTACAAACTGCAGACAAAGCACAGTGAGGTTCCAGTGACCCACCTAACCACACACTTCCACTTCACAAGGGCCTGCCAGCCTGTGTTTGATTGATGCCATTAGGAAATGGTGGCCATTGTCTACCTTGTAATTTATTAAAGGCAGGATTACCAAAAGGGATCTAAAGTAGGCACCTAATTCTTATGCACTTTTAATGATAATTGAATACCTACTTCATTAAGCAGCTCTGAAAAGCGTTGGCTCTCGGGAGTGTGGGCACAGCTCCTGGGCTGAGCAAGCACAGTTTCCCTCTTGAGATTGTGCACCAGAAAGTCCAAGATGGGTCTTACTCAGCTCTCCCACTGGCTCTGCTGAGCCATGTTGTGGGGAAGCACTGGCCTTGAGTTGGTGATGACCTACAGTCCCATTTGATGGGAACAGGGACCTTGGGCTACACCCTGGGTGTTTTCAGGGAGCTGGTTGGAGTTGAGACCTCAATTCCCATCACAGTGTACTGGGAGTTCAGGGTTACCTCCTTCACAGATGATGGTGAAAGCCAACAGCAGTGAGATCTCTCTCCTGGGTGACATCTCTGTTAAAGCTCTCCTGTTAGGAATGAATAAACTGCCCTTGCCAGGAAGAAGTCTGGCAAGGCTTGGAGTTAAAGGGACTCTGCTTTGGAAATTTACTTCCAGGTGAAATGCTTTCCCAAAGGAACATGTGCTGGACTCCATCATGCCCTGACCAGTCAGACAAGTGCAATTGTTGTGTCCCTTGGACAATTAGTGTAATTACTGCAGCTGTGATTCAGCTGGGCTCCTGTGCCAGGTCGCTTCTGGCACCCACAGTCCTGGCAAGGGCTGCACAAAGGCCCCTGTCCCTGAGGTCCCCCCGGGCCTGGCTCTGCTCTTGGCTGGAGTGTGGATGGTTTAGGCCAGCAGCTCCTCGGAGCAGCCGGCAGTGCTGGGCTCCCACCGAGCCAACTGCCCGTGCAGGGACTCACCCTGGGCAGGCACCAATTGGTGGGTCTTGAGACAGAGACACGACCTTGTTTTCAGCCTGTCTTAGGGAAGTTTGGCCTTTCCCCATGACTGTATTCAATAATGACAAACATTCATTAAGACAAGCCTTCCCCTTAAGATGTCTGCAGCCTTTTCCCTCCTGTGTCTGCGTCCTTCCTCCCCCACACCCGAGATGTTGCTGTCAGCTCTGGATGCAGGAGTCTTTCACACGCTGGTGCTGAGCAGAAGCAGAGACAATTCCCTGCTAACACTTTGCAGTTAGGCTTGCTTGGACCATCTGAGGTATGTTGCAGCTTGTCTAACCCATGCTAGGATTTCACGGCGTGTTATGTGCCACTTTACACAAGGTAAGCTCTGCAGAGGGAAGCAGTGGTGATAGCACACATCAGAGGGAAGCAGTGGTGATAGCACACATCAGAGTGTCTTGTGCTGCCTCAGCCTGCTTGTTGTGAGGACTCTTGGAGGTGGTTTGGCTGAAGGGGGTGTTGAAAATGCAGCTGGTTTCTCAATGCCTGTTCCCAACGGCTCTTGCTGTGCCTGCTGCCTGCAATCGTGACATCTGTCCCCTCTGTGGCAGGCAGCTTCTCTCCTTTCCACCTCCAAAAAGATTTAAACCAAAAAGTTGCCAGCTTATGTCCTCCTCACCTCCCAAGTCAGGGCATGGAAGGGCAGCAAGTTCCTGGCTAATGGGAGCACAAGAGAAATGAAACTTCCTCAGCACGAGCTTTCCCCGGCATTAGCAGCCAGATTAAAAGCCATTTAGGAGCTCTAGGGACATGAGCTGGTTGTTAGCATAGGCATAATCCATATTTGCATGGCCATATCTGTGTCCTTGGGAGATTACAGCTTCCACACAGCATGTGACCACAGCATGGAATGGCTCTCTTGGCTTATCATGTGTACACTTTACTTTCCAGAGGATTGAGAAGGCCTTGAGCTCCCCTTGAAAAGCCAGGTCTTTGTTCTACCTTTCAGTGCAAGCAGCACTCGGAGCTCAGCCAAAGCCAGGAATATACAAGTAGGAGGCACAGATGGACTTCTCTGGCCAGGCTTCATCTGAGGATCTCACTGTATTTAGCAGTTGTCCATCAGCCTGGCTGACTCCTGCGAGATCAGATGTGAGCTGTGTCTTTGAGCCTCACAAGGCTGTGGCTGCACCACTTCCCCCTTTCCTCTGGAACACAAGGTGGCTTCCTACTCTGAGGCCTCTCATGTTGGAGAGTGGCATAACACAGACCACATCTATGTAAATCTCTGGGATTCTACTGCCTGCTTATGGCAGGAATGCATTGAAAGGATGTTCTAATTGGATGGGGGAAAGTCAGAGTACAAACAGATTATGCATCTCCTGTTTCTCCCTGTGAAGAAAAGGAGCCCAAGTGCCAGTCAAACACACTGTACTGTAACAGTGCACCTCAGGGAAAACTCTTCCCTTTCCCCTGACAGCTCTCCTGTGAATATTAATTTCTGTATTTGAGTGTCTTCGTCTTCCAGGAGCTGTGCAAGTGCAAACATTACCCAACTCCTGTAGTGCAGCAGCTCTTGCAGTGCAGAGGAGGCACAGAGCCAGAAAGGAAGCAGTTGGGGAGATGCTCTGTGTGTGCTGCTGTTTGTAATTTGCTGCTCTGGGCAGATTTAGCCTGATTACCACGTGTGATGTGCTGGATCTGGTTGCATATGATATATGCAGGCATATGATAGGGTATTTATTTACTGATAAATCCCAGGAAGGAGAGCTGATAAAGGTAGATAAATACACAGGTATTTTACATTATATTTAAACCAACTGCCTGCACATGTGGTTTAGTTAAACATAAACCCCAAATATCACTGCCAGATGTATTGCAATGCAATGCCAAATAGGAATTGTAATGAGGAATGTTTTCCAGCAACCTGTTCTTACCAGGAGGGTGGTGAATTCTCCATTTGATGGAGTGATTAATGATACTCAGCAATTACTTGGACTGTAGAGGTGGAGGCTTTGCTAATTCCACCTGGAAATTCCTTTCCTGGTGCTTAAGGGTGATGAAACTTTCACAGCCAACCAAAGACCCATCTCCTCCCTGCAGCTGGGTGCCAATAAACACAGCTCAAGTTAATAACTAGTATCAGGGGAAGAGATCTGAAAGAGAATTTGGGCCAGTTATTGTTTCTCTGTGGCATTATTAGAGGCATCCTAACATGCCACAGGAGTTGCTTTTTGGCAAGCGTTGGGAGTTGCTCATTTAACCCCTTGTTAGAAGTAATGTGGTATAAACACTGACATGATTGGTGACCAGTGGTGTGTACAAAGCATAAATACACCTGCATCTCTTTTATCCACTTCTTGCAAAATCCAATCAGGTGCTTTCCAAGTGTTCCCACACTGGAAGACACAGGCAGCCAGATCTTCCACAGTGCCCAAAGTTACCCATGACTCACCTGAGGTGCTGGTCACCTCCTCCTCCACAGATGTATCTTCAGGTGTTCCTACATTATTTTATGCTTCAACAGGTTTGTAGATGTTTGTCCTTGGCTTCTCAGCCAGCTGTTCATGAGCTTATTAATGGTGTTTGCTACTGTCATAAAACTTTTTAAAGTTGCTTGAAGTCCTTAGGAACTGAAAGAGCATTATCAGTTTCCTCCATACTTGGCAACTTCCACCCTGTGAGAAACAAGATAGTTAAAGGCTTTTCTTCTTATTGTGCTTCATAAGTTTTTATGCAAATCGAAATAGGCACTATTAATGAGATGTTAATAAGCCCATCCCTTTGGTGCCACTTGTAAAATCAAATTTATAACAAGTTGGGCATTGAAAATAATTTGACTTCTTTTATTAACTTTTTGGATCACATAATGTGAACTCCCTAGGTGATTTCTGCCTTGCTCACTTCCCCTCCCTAACAAATTTACCCACCATCATAGCAATGAGTCAGAGAAGCCTGGAAAATGATGAGACTGGATCACATTTGCCCAGCCAGCCATGCCTGGGGAACAGAGAAGGGGATGGCATGGGATTAGGGAGGCCCTGAATGTGTGAGGCAAACTGGAGCCCACAAAGGGAGCAACAAAAAGAAATGAGGGAGAGATAATGCAAAAATAATAAAAGCTGTAAAAGAACAAAAAGGGATTTTCCTCTTTTTGAAATCAAATGTCAGACCACCAGAAGGGGCTGTCCTGTCATGTTTTACGTTCTCAGTCTTGATGCTTTTCTCTGAACAACTCACTGGGGAAAATCTTTGAGCTCAGAGCCAGGAGACTGCCTGCAGCAGGTCTCTCTCCTCTCTGAGTCATGGCACCCTCAGTTTCTAAGCCTCCCCTTAGGGTAGAGGCTCTTCAGTCTGTACCTCCTTTCCCTGTTCCTTTAGATTTGGATACCTGCCCCCAGTGATCTTGTTCCTGGCACAGGAGTGTCAGACTGGTGATGATTCCCAGGGCAGTGGGTGCCACCAGGCTCGGTGAGGCCTCTGGTCAGGGGCTGTGCCCTGAGGTTGCCCAAGGTGAGGAAGTTGAGGCTCCTGGCTGTGTTCAAGTCTCATCCCTGTTGTCACTGGTGCCCTTTCTCTTGCTCTGTACCTGTGCCTTCCACCCCACTGCCCTCGGCCTGACTCTGAGTGCACAAAGCATTGGAGTGCTTTTAACTTTCCACTTGACACTTCAGTTCATGGATTTTCCATGAGGAAGTCAGGTTTGGGTTTTTTCATTTTGGTTTTATTAAAAGACAAAAGCAAGGAAATTCCCCTCCAGCCTGCAGAATGTTGCTGTCAGAAGTTGCTTAATTTCTCTTTCTTAAAGCCTTCAACACCCTGTTATGCTTAAAATAATAAGCCCCCAAAAGGCCAGTCTTCTTTACGTGATGGTTTCAGTCTCTTGCATGATGGTGCAGGGGGGAGGCTGTAATGAAACATGGGCTCTGCTGAGATTGGCAGAGGGGAAAAAAAAGCAGTGCGTGCCATTTAATTTCTATGATGTTCTGATTCCCTCCTACCAGCCTGGAAATGCTGAACGTGATCCTTTGTCTGGCATATGGGGATTTGGAGAACTGTTGCTAATTACAGCAGTTGTGCTATCTCCCTTAAATGGCTTAAATAATGCATTAAGTGCTTTTATGATCTCCCCCAACACTCTGGAATGCAAAGAAGTGCATTTTATGCTGTTTATAGTTTATGGCCAGTGTACCTTATGTAACATTGATCAGCAGAAATAAACGGGCTTGGGTGATTTATTGCTTGTGCAGTTCCCAGCTGAGGCTCTAAATGCTCAGATCCCCTCGTGTTGGGTGTTACCCAGAGGCAGGACATGCCTTTCCATCTTGGAAGGTGGAGCCTAATCCAAGGGAAAGAGGCTGTGGGTGGCTGCAGGGAATGGTGGGGCTCAGCGACTTGGGATGCCAGGGAAGGGTCATGGCACACCACGGGACAAAGCACTGTGGAGTTAAGGTAAGGCTGATGGCAGAGGCACAAAGTGTGGGACCTGGAAGAGGATCACAGAAAGTCACATTCCACCTTATTTAGGGAATATTACCATTTTTTTAAAATTTAATTTTAAATTAGGAACAGGTTATTAAGCATCACATTTAGAAGTGGGAGTATTCCATGGTCTAGAGTAGTGCTTATCCAGAAAAAGAAAGGCACTATGTCCTTTCAACAATCTTTTTTTCAATCCTTTATGGGTTTTTTTAGAAAAAAATCTTCTAGTCATCTCTTTCCACTCAGAATCCCATGTCTCTTGCCTCAAAGTCTCAAGTTTCTATTTCTGTTATTGTACCTAAAGTTGAAAAAAAATGTGAGAAGAGTGTGCTGTGAATGTCTTGTTGCTGGATCTGGTGTGAGGAATAATTACAGAGCAGCTGAGCAGTGCTAGGCAGGGGCTCCAAGAACCTGGGAAGACACAAGTTGGGGAGGGACGTAAATCACAAAGGGAATTAGTGATAATGATTAAAAGATTGGCACAATCTGACCTATAACTTGGTTTAGTTTGACACAGCTCTCTGTAAAATCACAAGTTTTGTTAGAATATGCTAGCAATTAGCAACATTTCACCTCTTTGAAATGAAACCATTGTGCAGGCTCTGCAGAGTAGGGGAAAAAAGGCAATTTTGTCTGGTTTTGTTTGCTAGTAGCTTGAAAATGAGGAGGTGAGAAACTTGTGTCAAACCTTGACGTACAATTTTGCAATTAAAAGACTGAGCAGAAAGTGTGATCTGAAGACCTTCAGTTTTCTCACTGTGACATAAAATTAACAGCTATCTTCATTCTCATTCTGCTTTAATAATCCTGCAGAGAAGGAAGAAAAAAGCTCCCTAGGCTGGCTAGTGGGACGGAGGGGCTGGTGCTTGGGCAACACCAGGCTGGGAGGGGAGGGATTTTGGTTGGCATTAGCTGGCAAACATCTGCACAACGCTTTGGATGCTGTAAAGTGATATATATCTCCTGCTAAAAACGGAGAGGTGCTCTCTGGGAGAGAGGAAATACAGTTCAGAGGCATTTCCTGATTGGCCACCCAGAACACTTCAAGGTCGTCCATGCCCCAGCTTGCAGGGATGCACAGCTGGCACCTCATCACTAAAGGCAGCAGAATCTCAACTCCAAAGCTGTTAGCAAACTGTGTGGGTAAAAATAGAAGGATAAATTGCAACTACCTGAAAGGGGAAGGAACAGCTGGAAAGTGATAAGAGAAAACAAAATGAGTAGAGAAACTCTTTGCTATCATCTTCGTGTCCAAGTGCTTTATAAGAACTTCAAATTGCTCCTTCCTTGAACGTAACAATTTTCTTTTTCAAACTGTGACAATTTGGCAACCTCCACCTACTCTGAACTTGCCTTCTTTTGTGAACAATCTGTTCAAGAGTCTACTCCATATTCCAGGCCTAATTTTTATTACAGTAGCTGAAAGCTCTTTGAGGAGTAGCTGGACTTCTACCCAAAGGATTTCATTGATAATTTAACAGTAGATTTTATAAAATAAATACACCTGCAAATACTTAATCTAGTAGGCAAATTTTTGATTAGCCCCTAATGCTTTTCCTTGCTGCATGGGCACAATCAATCCACAAAAGCAGCAAGACAGAATGTAGTTGGAGCTACTTGTCCAGCAGCGATGTATGTTTTGTTTTGGGAGCCCACACATCAACAGCCACTGCATGTTCAGCTGAAGTGACAGGAAAACAACCTGTGTCCTGTTGTGACCTACTGCTGTGTCCAGGGAGTGAGGTGGGATGTGGTGGCTGGAGGAGCAGATGGAGAGTCATCGGGCTATTTTTGTTGCCTTCTTGGCTTGATCAGGCAATTCTTCACTCACTGATTACAGGCATGATGGTATCTTAGATAATGGCCCGATAAAGGCCTTTTAAATCCTTAATTACTATCATTAGCCATTTGACACCATAAAATAGAGCTCTGCTGTTTTCATGTCTTTCTGTTTTGCCCCTGTCAGTAGGGTGTCTGCAGTGTTCTGAACAAAAACAGAGAGGGGGAACTTCTGGATCCTGATCAGGTTGTTGTGTGTGTGCCAGCACAACAATGTGTGTGTGCACACATTTGTACTTGCCACTATCCAGGGCTCTTTTACTCTCTGTGTTGTGAGAGCACCGAACTGAGATATCAGCCCGTTGGCAGGGTGAGGAAGACTGGCAGGTTCCTCTGTTTGGGGAGGTCCTTTGTTCAGTGTTTGAGTCGGGTGAAACCTTAATTAGCAAATAAGAAGCTTTGGCCTTCCCTTCCAAGATCCGAAGCAGAACTAAGGGAAGTGCAAGGATGTGCCAAATGACACGACAGTACTGGCTCCATGGCTTTTGTTTTGCTGCTGCCCTGCTGGTTTGAAATGCACTTCCCACTGTATCAGCTGCTGGCAAAGCGTTCCTGAGGCTCTTCCATGTTTGATGCTTTGCTGTTGCTTTCTGTGTACACAACAATCAAACTGCTGCGATGCTGGGGACCCTGTGTGCAGCAGCTGGGGAGCTGAGAAGAAAGAAGCCCTTTCTTTGAGAGGGAGAGCTGCCCCGTGGTGCCACCGTGGTGAGGCCGTGCCCGCTGTGTGTGCCGCACTCTGGGGGCCACACAAGCTCCTCTTTCCACTACGCAATCTGGACTCTTCTGGAACAGAGTCAACGTTAGTCACTTCTTGCAAAGCCACTCCTTTCATTTGATCTTCTGTTATTATTTGCACTTCCTCTTGTCACAACACCTTTTATTTTTTTGCTGCCAAGGATGGAACGGCAGAGAAATCCTTTAATTCCATTCCAATGACACAGAGGGTTCTGTCTTTGAGAGAGCACAGAATTGCTTCTATCAAACATATTTCTTTTCCCATTGTTTCCTGATGACAGATACTACTCTTAATCTACACAGAGACAACACTTTGAAATGGGAGATCTGTGTTCCTGTCAATTGTTGTTACGTTGATAAATCATAGCATGTCTCACTTTGTGAATGACACACGTCTGGGTTGCAGTCTGCCTCTTTTTTGTCACAGTTTTTCAGTGCTAACAACAGCCTTGCCAAAGCTCGTCTGTTCCCTCACTGTGCACCCCAGCAGGCTCATTAATTCGGTCACACTTTCCCTGTGTATGGCATAATCAAACAGGTTGATAGAAAATCGTGAAGGACATGGTGTTTATAAAAATATCTACTATCACTTACCTTGTGACTGTCACTAGCTGTGGCACCTGGTTACTTCTGGGTTGGAGGAATGTCAGCAAGGTCTGGCAGGAGAAAAAAAGGGGTTTTTACTGCTCTTTGTGGGCCTCAAGTGTGATCGTGCCACCCTTCCACGCACAGAGAAGCTCTGCTTAAGAGAACATCAAGAGTGGAGGGTGCCTTATGGTGTTTTCTTCTGTATCTTTCAAAGGCAACTGCAGGAAAAGTGGGGGATCACTTACCCACAAACCTTAAAATAGCTGCGGACGCGTGTGACGTGCCTCACTTTCCTTGGTTGTGGAGATGCCACTATTAATATCATGAGCTGAAATATGGATTGAGTAGTAATGTGAGCAGCAGTTCTGAGCAGCTTCAAACCTGGCACTGGCTCACTGAGCAAAAACAACCAGGGGGAAGCAGCTCAGCAAAAACAGTAATTAATTCTCTTCTAAAGGGGTGGCAGAACTAAACAGAGGCAATCCACAGCTCAAATGAGGCTGTGACATGCTCCCACTTCCCTTGCTGTCTTTTCTGGGCACTGCTGTGCAAAGCCCCTTTCCGTATCTGCTACAACCTGCTATACAGGTCTGGTGTTTGGCAGCGTGGGTGGGTGTGCAGAGCAGGGCTGTCACTCCTGCCTGTCACCCCCACGCTGTGCTGTCACTACAGCCCAGCCCTACAGAGGGACAGGCTGTTCTCTCCTGCCTCCCCGCCCTGCCTGTAACTCATCAGGAAGAAGGAGGGGATGAGGTGTCTGCTGCTGCCAGGAAGTAGCAGGGGATGATGCCAGGTGAAGGCCTGGCTGTGGGGCAGAGGCAGATGTGTCAGGGTGGGTGGGGATGAGCAACTGCTTGAGCTGTGAGAGATCTCTAGGGCAGGTGTGAAAAGAGAAATGTCCTCCTACTGAAAAGGAGGGGAAAAGTCCCAATCATCTCACTCTGAGAGTCCCCTGACTACGCCACGCTGCAGCCCTGGTGAGCACTGCCTTCAACACATCCCTTAGCACACCCCTTCATCAAGGAAGCTGATTGCTGCATTTGCAGAAATACTGTTTGAGTATTTGTGGCTAAAAAGTAAACACAAATTTTATTAAAAATTGGGTGGTGCTTCCTGAGAAAGAAGAACATGTTAAGACTTCATTTTCTTATCTGCTGCTAGTTATAATGAGCTTATTAAAACTGGATTCTAGAATTATTACCTTTGTTTTCTTATTTTTTTTTAAATTCAATGTAATCTAATTTAAAAAAATAAATTAAATTTTTAATTTTCCCTTGCAGTATTCTGCTACAAAGTCCATGTTGGCAATAGTGTGGGAGTACAGCTTGTATGACAATAGAAGGGTCCTGGTAAGAATCTGTTCCCTTTTTTTTCCCCCTCTAGTTCATATAAATCTGTAACAAATGTCACCTTCTGCTACACTCTAAACCACTTGTTTTCTAGAGAATGTGGAATGGGATAGAAGTTTCAGTTTGCAAATGTAGTGCTGTTGTTCTTTGAGGAAGTGTTTTGTGTTTCCCTTCTCCCTCTGAAAACATCAGAATCAGATGGGCAGAAAATGATTTGGGATATTTCTCTCATTCATGAGTTCATTGTAATTAGAGAGCTATGAAACCATTTAGCTCAGAACACTGTAGGCCTGCAGTGACTGAGTGCTCTGTCTCCCACCTTCTGCTCTTCTCAAACATTTGGGATGTGCTCTGCTGCACTTCTGTCAGGGCTGTCTGTGAAGCAGGAATTGGTAACAGTTGTCTGGTGTTCGTCCAGTTCCAAGCACAGTCCTTAAAAGATTAATCATGTCCTGGGGTGGGAGAGAGATACTGGGGAAAGAGAGGCACAGATTTAGAAGCCAATAACACATCAGGGCCTCAAAGTTGCCTTCTTGGCTTCTGTTTTTAGTAGATACTAATCAGGAAATCCCAGAGCCTTATACTGCTCTTCTCAGAACTCTTTCTGAGTCACTGCAGCAGTTCCACTCCTCTCTTTTGAGCTCAGGCCTTTTTGCTGTGACTCCAGACACCTCCTCCTTGGCAGGTGCCTGCTCCAGCCTCAGCTGGATCCTTCCCTGTTCCTGGTGTTCTTGTGGACTGCAGCCCACGCCCAGTGACCAACAGCTGCTGTGCCAAGAAGGCTCCTGGGCAGCAGGGAATACCTGCTTTGTCACAGATACCTGACAGTGCTGCAAAGACACTTCAAGATATTTGATAAATGCTCATGAATTAATTTGTGATTAGAGAAAATTTAAATAAATCCCAGCAATCCAAAGGACATGCAGCCAGTTCGATTTGCATATATAGCACTTCTCTACCTGAAAGAGGAGCTCAGTTCATCTAATACAAGTCTAAACTCAGTCTACCTTAATTTGATTTACCTTTGACATGGCATTTAAATAGTAACAACATCTATAATCTTGTGCTTCCCAATAAGGCTTCATTAAAAAGTTACTGCCAGATCTAATCCATGGTTAGCACAGGCAGCCTTATCTCTGGGTTCCTGCTTCAGTGCCTTTGAGAACATGCTTAATTTAATCTGAACAAAGACACTGCCAGGGGAGCTCCAGCCTGACTTTCCACTCTGGAATATCCTTGTTATTAAATTTGGTGCAAGCCACGGTGCATGCAATGGATGAAAAAATTATTTTAAAGTACTCCTCAAGCAGAATTCTACTGTTTGTTAGACATTGTTTGTATCTCTGGGACATGAGAGATGTCACTTTGGTTGGGATTTTTTAAAATGTTATCCAAAAATTCGGGTTAAGTCTCAGAAACTATGAAAAGCAGCAAGCTTTTAAGGTAATGCATAGTTTTAAAGTATTTCAGAAAGAGCTTATTTTTTTTAATATGAAGTGTTAACCATTATTATGAACCATCAATCCCTTTTTCTTCCTCTAGAGGAAGGAATTGCTCACTACAGGGTTCTGCTTCCTCCTTTGTACCAAGTCAGCTGTTTGTGACTTTAAGCTGGTGGCAGGATCTGATTTGTGATTATAATTTTAGACATTAATTTTTTTCATGGTCTAGCAAGTGAACCAGGTGTCATTAAAACCCAAATACTGCCTAATAATCTCTGCTGCCTGACAGCAAGGCTTGTTCATGCTACAGATAGAGGTCCTGTCAGAACACAACAGATAAAAATGGAAATAATTTTGTGAAGTGCTGGTGGGGTCTCAGCTGAAAATGGAACAAAATTCTGGTTATCCATACTGAAAAGGGGAGCTGAAACTGGCCTAAAGGGAATTTGCTAAGAAACTGGGGGAGTGATGCACTTTAGAGAAGAGCAACTAGGAAAGGTGAGTTTGTTGAGGTTTTTTGAAAGCTGAAAAGAGGTGGATGGGTTTCTGTACACACAGAGAAAGGGATGTTGGGTGTTCCCCCATGTTGCAGCGTTGGAGTAGATGCAGGACAGTTAAACTGCAATGGCTGCAGCAGCTTCAGCCAGAGCTGTCCTGGCTGGTTCCGTCACTGTGAAACAGACCTGGGAGTGCTCCAAGCCAAAGGCGACTCTGCATCGTTATCCCTGGAACTCAGAGAAACCAAAACATGAAAAGATCATCCCCACATGTCAGGTCACACGGGAATGCCACAGTGGAGTCAGGGATTAATCCACGGCTCCTCAGCTGCAAGTCAGTACTTTTGGAAAGTGATCCATCACAAATGGTGTGTGGCACAAGGAATGCCACCCTTGGGGGCTGGAATACTGCACTTAATCACAAGATAAAACAGACTTCAGCTGTTTCTGGCATTGCCAACTTACACTTTTGATTGACAGGTTGCCATGTTTGTTGAATTCATCCTCTCAAATATTTTAAAGAGTTTATATTGTATCTAAATTGAAAGCTGCTTGGTGAGGCACTATATTCAAAGGAGATGTGTAAAGGTAGCGTAGAAATAAGAGGATATATATTTCAAGAGAGCTTAACTCATCTTATTCCTATGCTACCTTTACTCTTTAAATGATAAATATGTAACAAGTGGCTGGTAAGTGAAATATATTTCCAACAATTTAATTTATATTTTTAAAAATCATTTAACCTTCTCCCTCTCACCCTCATAGTCTGTATTCCAGAGCCAAAAGGTCCCTTGTAGGAGATTTTTTGCTTGAATATGTCACAGTCTAAGATAATAAACAATTCAGATGATAGCAGGAAAAAAAAAAGAAAACCCTAGGGAGGTTTTAAGAAGCTTATTTCATTTGTTGTGTCTTTGCACTGGGGTCACATGAGGGGAAATTTGGCCCCGTCTCTGTAAGCAGCATTCCTGGCCGTGCATATCAGATATGAAATTTGCTTGGAATGTTTGCTATAAAAATACCTACGCATGAACTTACATCAGCGAGAAAGCACCTTTGGCGTGACCTTTCCACAGCTCTGATGTGGCCACATCATTCCCTGTGGAAACAGTAACTGAGGGAATGACTCGCAACTGGTGTTTTCACAGGCTTTGTTTCAGCGCAGGAACAATCCTTGGAACAAGCTGCCCTTGGAAATCAGTGTTTTCTTTCAGACTCCTTATTTTGTGCTCAGGAGTGACCCAGGGTAGGTTACCGGGCTCGGTGTTGTAACAGAGCCATTTGGGAAATCCTCCCATTCTGTGGCAGCGCTGGGCTGAATGCTGAAAGCAAACACGCTGGAGAACAGCAAAGGGCAGAGGTGGCTCCGATCCTTTTACAATTCAGCCCGTGTTTCTGTTTCAGTGAAAGGGCATTTGAATGGAACAGGAACTTCCCACTGTCACCCCGTGGTTGCAGCCCTGCTCCTTGGGGGCTTTTGGAGGAGAAACACCATCCCCTGTGGGGCTTGAGGGGGATGAAGGGCTGATCCCTGTGGGGTCTGAGGGGGATGAAGGGCTGATCCCTGTGGGGTCTGAGGGGGATGAAGGGCTGATCCCTGTGGGGTCTGAGGGGGATGAAGGGCTGATCCCTGTGGGGTCTGAGGGGGATGAAGGGCTGATCCCTGTGGGGTCTGAGGGGGATGAAGGGCTGATCCCTGTGGGGTCTGAGGGGGATGAAGGGCTGATCCCTGTGGGGTCTGAGGGGGATGAAGGGCTGATCCCTGTGGGGTCTGAGGGGGATGAAGGGCTGATTCCTGTGGGGTTTGGGGGGGATGAGGGGCTGATCCCTGTGGGGTTTGAGGGGGATGAAGGGCTGATCCCTGTGGGGTCTGAGGGGGATGAGGGGCTGTTCCCCTGCGCGGTGTGAGGGGGATGAATATTCAGTTCCCTGTGCGCTTTGAGGGGCTGATCCTCTGCGAGATTTGAGCAGGCCGAGGGTCCAGTTCGCTGTGAAGGTTTGGAGGGGCTGAGGTTCCAGATCGCTCTGAGCTTTGATGAGGGATGAAGAGCCGGACCCTCATCCTCACCAGCGGCCTGAGGCAGCTCCGCCCTGCGCCCCGTTGCACCGCAGCCTTTCCCTTCTCACAGGCGCGCATTTACGGGAACCCACGACACTTTCGCAAGCGCCGGGTTTCGAAGTGCCCGTGCGCCAGGACAGCGCCAGCAACCCTTCCTGCTGGCAGGTCCTTCCTCTGCGGCCGCTCGGGCTCCCAAAGGCCGCTCAGCGCCCGCCGGGGCCGCCCCTGAGGGCTGAGGGGCCATGTCGGGGTGGGGGGGGTGGCGCGCGCCGGCGCGTTTTGGCGGGCGGTGCTTCCCCACCAATGGCGGCCCCGCCCCTCCGTCACGTGACGCGGCGCGCGCGCTGCCGTCCGCGTCCGCCCCCCCCCCCCCCCCCCCCCCTTCCCAAAGCTCCCCGGGCCACGTGACCGCGGCATGGAGGCTGCGGCGGCGGGGCGGGAGCGCGGCCGCCTCTTCCTCGTCCTCCTCCTCAGCATCGCCCTCCTCATCCTCACCCTCATCCTGCCCCCGCTCCCCCCGCGCGGCCCCGCCTCCGCCCCCCCCGCCCGCCCGTCGGTAGCGGCTCCGCCGGGCGCCGCCGCCGCGGCCATGGACTGAGCGGCACCATGGGCGCCAAGGAGTCCCGCATCGGCTTTCTCGGCTACGACGAGGCGCTGCGGAGGGGTGAGGCAGCGCGGGGAGCAGGCGGCAGGGAGGGAGGCAGAGAGGGTGGGTGTCCCCCCCGGCAGCGGGCGGTGAGGCGGCCCCTCCGTGACGGACCCAGCGCGGAGACACTTGCGCCGCTCGGGCGCTGCTTCCCCGCCCCTTTCTCCCCCCAGCCCGTCGTTTATTTATTTATCCGGCCATCTATGTGTTTATCTGTCTCTGCGCTGTCTAACGCGGCCGCGGAAGGCCCCCCAAGCCTCCCCTCCTCTCCTTTCCCCTCCGCCGGCTTCGTCCCCTCTGCCCTCGGCCCGGCCTTTGGCCGCCGCTCCGCCGGCTCTGCCCTGGGTACATCTGGCAGTGCTGCCCTCCCTCCCGGAGTGACAGGCCTGGCCGCCCCCGGTGTGCCAGCACTCGGTGTGTCAGCTCTGGCCGCTCCCGGTGTGCCAGCACTCGGTGTGTCAGCTCTGGCCGCTCCCGGTGTGCCAGCTCTCGGTGTGGCAGCACTGCCCTCCCGGTGTGCCAGCTCCCGGTGTGCCAGCCCTGGCCGCTCCCGGTGTGCCAGCTCCCGGTGTGCCAGCCCTGGCCGCTCCCGGTGTGCCAGCTCCCGGTGTGCCAGCCCTGGCCGCTCCCGGTGTGCCAGCTCCCGGTGTGCCAGCCCTGGCCGCTCCCGGTGTGCCAGCCCTGGCCGCTCCCGGTGTGCCAGCACTGCCCTCCCGGTGTGCCAGCCCTGGCCGCTCCCGGCCCTCCCATCGCCGCCGCTCCCGTGTTTCCTCCCCCCGTGCCCGCGGGTCGCGCATCCGCTGGGTGGGAGGTGGATGTGGATGTGCCGCGCGTGGTTTGGGATCGCTGTCGCTGCTTCAGTCCCTCTCCAGAGCCCTCCTGGGGAATTAAAGAGGAACCAGCGAAGGGAGGACATAAACAAGCCGGGCGGTGAATGCTCGCAGTGCGGGGCTCCGAGGCGGCCGCAGCTACACCCGGGCACTCCTCGGGCTGCAGGGATAGCCAAGGACAAAGAGGGACAGGAATTCTCAGCAGTGAATGGTTTGCGGGCAGGACAGGGGGTTGTAGCTGTTGCCCTGCTGTGTGTTCGTGGTGCAGGTAGAGCAGCTCACCTGTTTGATACGGGAACACTGATAAAATTCAGCAGCTCAGGCCACTCTATGGCCGCCCTTTTTGTTGCTGCCTGAATGTGAGAGGCATGTCAGGAGTGATAAGGGAGAACTGGGTGGAACCGCTGAGTGTTCATTGAAAGAGAAACAAACTGATGTGAAAGGAGGTTTTTGTTAAATATTTTCTAATTTTTTTGGTGGAGCCTCTGACAAATGCCATGTCAGTAGGAAATGGAGCAAGGTACTGTCAAGGAGAAGAAACAAACATGTGGTTCAAACTCACCTGTGTTACAGATTTTAACAGCCCTGAAGAATTCCACTGCTAGTGAAAGTATAGAAAGTCTTTAAAAGCTTTGCTGCACGTATTTTTAGAGGAGCTGGAGTCACAAATGCAGCTTGGTGAGGTGTGAAGTTGAATATACCAGGAAGTGTTTAAAATAAGCTCTGTAGTGGAAAAGACATTCATTTGCTCAAAATGTGTATTCTAAACTTCATAAATAAGAAAAAATTAGTGGTTTGAATTTTAACATTAGATTTAAATGCTTCAAAGTCTAAGTTGGTCTGGATGTTGCATAATTAATAAGATTGATCTCTTAAAAAGTTATTTAAAATTATTTCTCTGCAGTGAATATAATATTTTCCTTTGTTGTTGGTTTTTTCATGTTATTCTTCTCTATATGAGACATTTAATACTGTTTTTCTGTAGGAGAACAGAAAGGTTGTTTTAGGCACTCTATTATAAATTGATGTTTTGCTAAATAACTATGTTGTTTACTTAACCAGTGAATCATTGTATGTATAAAACAGGCTAGTTATCAAAACATTATTTGTTAGACCATTCTTACTTGCACAGAACGGTGCTGGTACTTGGGGCATTTCTGTGGACACAAACAGAGATAATGGATAAACACAAACATTAATAAAAGAAAGCCAAATACATTTCTCTCTGATTAGATCTGCCTTCTCTGACATGGTTGTCTGGTTGTTAAACGCTGAGAAAGTTTTGTATTAGGTGGTACTGTACAGGTTTTCAGCTGAATTCTTCATGTGTAATCTGTAGTGGTTAACTATACTTGTGGTAATCATTCAGAGAGTTGTGATCATATTTTGGAGACACTGGTTTTAATTTCAGTTGTTCAGAATATCTGCATGAATGCTGCTTCAGAAAGCAAGGCCCTCTTTGAAACTCTGAATGGCTGCAGTTGTATTTATTGCAGTTGCATGTTGGGAGTAGCCAAAGGTGAGCAGAGGTGTTGTGGTTAAACGCTCACAACATAAATAACTGTAGCTAAAATGCAACTTCAGTTGGAGGAGAGGAAATTGTGGGAGCAGGCTGGTGTTATTGGCCTTTTCCACCTCGAACATGAGGCAGGACTGCTGTGTTATTGCCCTGCCCTGGCTGGCACAGCTGGCTGTGCTGTGCTGTGGGTGACCCATCATCCTGTGCCCCCCAGTGCGGGTCACACAGAGCCACATTGGTGTCCCCAGGCTCTGGGTCTGGCTGTGCAGTTTGGGAGGGGAAAGGAAGGGATGCTATTTCAGACACTGCTTTTTATGAATTTTGCCAGTTGTGGTCGTCTTATTTTTAGTAGCCACAGGCACTGCTTTGGGTGTTGCTGTGGGAAAGGTGTGGGATCTGTCACTGTGGGGAGAGCTGGATCTGCAGAGCCCCTCCTGGAGATGGATTTTGTGGGGAGGTGAACTTGACAGGCAGGTCATGGGAGGTGAAGTAAGAAGCCTTTGGTTCCAAACTGAGCATAAAATTGTTGGTTATTGTATCAAACTGAGTTCGTGATGGCACAAACTGATTCTGTGGCTGTTGAGTTTGTTGCTTTTTTGTTAGTCCTGAGCTCCAATAGCAGTTTTCCTTGGGCAGTGCTGCAGGTCAGTCAGGGTCCTCTTTTGGTTTGGTGCCTTTTCCAAGGTGTGCCTCTGATTTCCCACTGCTCTCCTCCACTCTGTCCATCAGGATGGCTGGGTGCTCACCCCTGAGACTTGCCCAGTGTTAGGCCTTGCCTTAAGCCAAGGAGATGGTGCTCTAAAATATGCTTTATCTTGTAGTTATTCTGCTCCCAGCCTTGTCATCCAGTTCCTTAAAGTGCTGTCATTGGGCCACTAAGACTTTATAAAAGGAAGAACCTTTTATGTCTATTGTATTATCTCCAGTGCTATTGCCTTGTGTTTTATTACTGCTGTATTATCCCAGCAGCTCCTGCACTGTACTGAGCTGTCTGTAGAATATTTGAATAAGAATTGTCCAGGAAGGAGATGGCTCCGTGGTGGTGGCCAGTTCAGCTCAGATCCCTCAGGACTGTCTTTCCCAGTGAGTGTTAACATGTTCTGCTTCAGTAACTTCCAGAGGATAATCACAGACTGAGCAGAAATCCGTGAAGACACTTGAAAATTATGAAACTGTAGAATCTGTAGGCAAAGTTTCTGTGAATGCTGTTTAGAGCTGGTCTAACTCAGGCTATTTCCAGCTTATCTACACCAAATAGTGAGTCAGGTAACCACTGAAACAGAGGAAATGGCAGTGAATAATCAGGGATCTGTCAGATTTGGGCCAGAGGGGAAGGCACAGTTTTCCTTCTGCTTAAAGCAAGGCACAATTTTTGTTTCAGGTGGCAGAAAGGGAACTGCCACAGCACCAGTGTGGTCAGGGAGTGTGGAGTTTGGGGAAACCAGGGGCTGCTGGTAAATGCATGGCATTGTGTTGGGTTTTTTGTGCAGTGATCTCTGAGAAAAAGAGCAAAAAGAAAGCACAAAAATAGTGCCGTTGTTCAGAAATGTAGAATGCCAGCTAACAGTGAGGCAAAACTGGCAGGTGTATCAATTGCACAGGTTTTGCCTCTGGAGAGCTCAGGAAATAGTGATTTTTGAAGGCAGTTTTCTTTCCTGTTTGGGTATCTCTAAAAATGGTACCAGTTGGAGAACTCCAAGCCCGTCAAAGCGATGAAAACCCACTTTAATTCACAAGAAGGTTGGTTTTAGTGTGTGTGACTAATGTTGTGTGATGGGCAGAGGATAAATCTTGTTAATGACCTTTTGTGTCTTGATTGAATTTGAAAAATAGCTACATTTGTTTTATTTAAATCAAGGCAAATATATCTGGTGTCTGATCATTAACAGCCTCAAGCGTGCAGATGTAATAAATCTGACAGAGGGATGATGGAAAACTTGTGCAAATATATAATCATCTATTTGAGGGTGTCCATCTCAGTGTGGTGACAAAATCCATGGACTCAGCCCTTGAGCCCATAGAAAATGGTATTTTATTACTCCACATTATAAAATTAACTTCTTAAATCCCGGTTGTGTTTTTAGGAAAAATGATCAGGGAACCATTTTGGTGGTTTATTCTCTTCTTTCTGTATTCCAAGAAGGAAACTGTTCTGCTTTATTTTCTCTCATATCTGAAAAAAAGTGCATGAACATTCCAGGGAGGTGAGGGTTCTTCAGAATGTGTTGGTTTTTAGGGGTATAAACCTGTGTCTTTCTGCTCTGTGTTTCAGAGGCATGTGATGAAAATGCCTGGATCTCTCTTAGCCTTTTTTCCAGCAATCAGAATGAATAGGAGCCACTGTGGAGACAGTCTAGATTATACAGCCAGGCTTGTTCTGTCAGCCACTGTGTGATGGCTCTGGGGCTCTGTCAGATGATGAAAGCAGGTATGAATGCACAGCTTTGCACTTCCTGTTTATAAAGCTGCAGAGCTGCAAGTAGCCACTCAAATTCACAGAGCAGTAATTATTTCACAACTTTGGCATTCAGTTGTGATGCTTGTTTTGGGAGGGTACCTCAGTGTAGTCTCTGCTGAACATGTCCTGCAAGGCAGGAGTCACTTGGGGACTCTGCTTAAACTTCCACAAACTAATGAAAAGAGGCTGCTGTTCACTGAACCACAGAATGGTTTGGGTGGGAAGGGACCTTAAAGTCCATCCAGTCCCACCCCCTGCCATGGGCAGGAGCACCTTCCACTATCCCAGGTTGCTCCAAGCCCTGTCCAATCTGGCCTTGGACACTTTCAGGGATGGGGCAGCCACAGCTTCTCTGGGCACCTGTGCCAGGGCCTGCCCACCTTCACAGGGAAGGATTCCTTCCTAATATCTAATCTAAAACTACCCTCTCAGATTGAAGCCATCCCCTTGTCCTGTCACTCCAGGCCTCTGTTAATAGTCTCTCTCCATCTTTCTTGTTGGCTCTTTCAGGCACTGCAAGGCCACAATTGGGTCACCCCAAAGCTTCTCTTCTCCAGGCTGAGCATTCCCAGCTCTCCCAGCCTTTCCTTGTAGCAGAGCTGCTCCAGCCCTCTAATCAACTTGGTGCCTCCTCTGGACTTGCTCCAACAGCTCCACGTGTTCCTGTGCTGTCCCTCAGGGCTGGGGCAGCTCTGCAGGGGGTCCCACCTGGTGGGGCAGAGGGGCAGATCCCCCCCTGTCCTGCTGCCCATGCTGGGGGCCAGCCCAGGGCACGGGGGCTTCTGGGCTGGGCATGTCCAGCTTCTCCCTCACCAGCACCCCCAAGTCCTTCTCCCCAGGGCTGCTCTTGATCTCTTGGAACAAAGAGGGTTTTTTAATCTGTGGTTCTTCATCTGCCAACTTTAAGCAACTTTCTCTTCTTTTATGTCATGTGCCAAGTTTAGAGAAGTGTCCTCGGGGGTTTTCAGCCTCTCACTTAGAACTACCCAAGTCCTTTCCTATTGGAAATGAGGAACATTTGTACAGTGGAGTCAACTGAGTTTCCTTTCCTGAGCTGCCTTCTGTGGTCTGTAGATGTTCTTTATGAAACACCAGTTGCAAACGTAGGAATTAGGGGAAAATGTTGCCTCTGCTTATGCTCCTGGGAGTGCTGTGGCTCTCTGGGAGCTGATTTCATACCTTTCAGTAGATTTTTAGTAATTCTTAGGTGGTTCCCAAGCATGGTGAGTGCTCAATGCTGGATGTGCACAGAGAGATGCAAGTCTGAGAAAAGAGCATTTATGAGTGTAGGCATTTGATAAATAAAAAAAAGTCAAACATCTTAAAAGAAAAAACCCTCTTAAAACTGGGAATATGATTCAGTAAATGTTGGGAATGCTCTGGTTTCTCACTGCACAGGTGAATCACTTCTCTGAATACTCATAGTCTGAGTATCAGCTGCATTTTGTCATGTCAGCTGTTAGAGATTCCAATTAAAGGTGTCAGCAGAGCTGCCAAAGGGGAGGGAATGGGGCTGGAGGTTAAAGGGTGAGCTGAACAAATCCTCCTATGGAGTGTTAAACATCTTAATATACATGAAAGCACCACTGTTGGGCTGTTCTATACCTAATGTATTTTCTTAGCTTGATATAGACTAAAACTCAATCCTGACAACATTTATTTGGTTTATGGATTATGTGCCTGTGTATCTCATAGACCAACTGAGCTTGTTCTGCTTTATTTCTTGTGTTTTAATCACTGAGATCAGTTATTTTCATGGGCACTTCTTTCTAATCAGTGTCTGTTTTTTCCTCCTCTAACACCAGGCTATTTTTTTTTAAATATACAAGCCCAGAGAAAGTTGTTGAACTTTCATCCTTGGAGGTTTTCAAGCTCTGCCTGGACAAAGCTGGTTTGAGTTCAGTGTTGACCCAGTTTCAAGCACAGGGTTGAACTAAGTGACCTCCTGAGATGCTTTCCAACCTGATAGATTCTGTGGAGTATTTCTGTTCACCTTGAATTTTCTGAAGCCTTGTTTTGATGTTGTTCTGAATCCACCTGGCAGAGAAAAAAAAACCAAACAAAAATGACACAAATAGAAACTAGGAAGTCTTTCAGAACAAGATGAAGCTTCTCTAACAAAATGTGAAAGAAAGAAAATAAGAGGGGTCTACTTTGGATCCTGTTTACTTGACTTGTAACAGTCAGAGGCTTTCTGGCTCCTGACACCATGGCAGGAAGGAGTAGACTTATTTATTAATTATTATTAAAATAATCCTGCTATGAGTTTGTTATTAAGTAATTAAAAAAATCCTGCTCTTTTTTTGGTCCAAGAAGAAATTCCAAAAACAGTGAGCACACAGAAAACCAACAGAGGAGGGATAGAATAAGTGCTGTGTTTTCAAATACTGGAATTGTTTCTGTCCACTGACTTCAGTTATTTCAAAGACTGACGTAAACCTGAACTACCCAGTTGGTTTTAGGGCTCTTAAAGGCCTCCTTTTAAGCCTTTCTTTGCCTGATGATTTCCTAGTTTGAATTTCTGCATAGGAAAGAAAATTCTGGAGGTTAATTCTAATTAAGACTTTCAATTTTTAAGTCTTTTAAAACCAAGTTATTTCTTCATTTGTTCTATTGCTTAAAACAGGTGCTTTTTCTTTATGTTCTGCTTAGTCTGAATTATTGTGGATGTCCATGTGATATTTGCAGTATTGAAGAACTACAAAAAGCATCTTTAACATTTAATTTTCATATGAAAAGGTCGTTTACATAATGAGACAATGAAGCCTTTGGACAAAGATGAATGTAGAAGAAAAATCCATCAAGGTAGATTCTGCCTGAGAGTTTGAAAGGCTCCAATTCACAAAACTTTGAATGCTTGATCATTGCTGGCACTTACTGGAATCAAAATCCCCTGCTCACCTAAAGAGCAGCAAAATCCTAATGCACATTTTCTTTTGTGATTTCTTCAGGGACACCTTACCTGTGGTTGTGATGGCTGGGTCTGTGGAGCCTCAGTATTTTCAGCTCAGCTGTGTAATAACACCTGGCATTTCTTTTTTACCTGATGAATTCTTAACACCTCTGAGGAAGGGGGTTTTTACGGGCTTGTCTTTAGCTGATGCAGTCCCTGTAGGTGGGGATGTGTTTGGAAAGTTTAATTTAAATGCTGGGTTATTAAACTGGGGTAAAAGTTCCTCTGAATTTTGGATTTTTAATGGGGATAAACCAGTTCAGATCCTGGTTTAACACCAAATGTGTCTGCACGTGGTTTTTGTAGAGGTTCCCCAAATCTGCAGGGTATAATCTGTGTAGACCACTAAGTCATTCATCATAGTGGCAATTAAAGAAAAGTCCCTTAATTATTTGAGTGAGTTACTGACGTGAGCCTGAGTTCTGGAAGACAGAGATGTGAGATTCTTGATTAAATAATAGAATCATTGAACAAAATCACTTTTTTGAAAAAAAATACGCTAATATTTGCAAGGCCTTTATTTGGAGTTGAATCAGAGAGGACTTGGCTGAGCAAGGTCTGGCCAAGGGATCATCAGGCAGTTTGTGAGGGCCTGGGTTTAGTTACCATTGCATTCTTTAGTTACTGTAAAAGTGGTGGAAGCACTGAAATAGTCACCTGCCTGGATCCCTGCCTGGATCCCTGCCTGGATCCCTGCCTGGATCCCTGCCTGGATCTCTGCTTGGATCCCTGCCTGCCCTGCAGAGATCAGCTGGCACAGGTGGGGTGACGTGGCAGCTCAGGTGACATGCCCTGCTCTCCAGGCTGTTTAAATCCTGCTTTCCTCACTCCTTCTAACCTGTCACAGAATCACAGAATCAGCTGGGTTGGAAGAGACCTCTGAGATCATCAAGTCCAAGCCTTGATCCAACCCCACTGTGATCACCAGATCATGGCACTCAGTGCCACATCCAGTCTCAGTTTAAAACCTCCAGGGATGGTGAATCCACCCCCTCTCTGGGCAGCCCATTCCAATGCCTGAGCCGTCTCTCTGTTAAGAATTTCTTCCTGATATCCAACCTAAACCTTCCCTGGCAGAGCTCAAGCTGTGCCCCTTGTCCTACTGTTGGTTGCCTGGGAGAAGAGACCAACCCCCACCTGTCACAACACAGGACAAGCCTCTCCTGTCCCACGGAAATGATGCAAACTGTGTTTACCATGGAGGGAATTTGGGGCAAAATAGGGTATGAATAATGGTACTAATTAACCAGGTGGGTTCTAAGGTGGAGTGCTCTGCACACCAGGGTGCTGGGACAGGGATGCTGTTGGAACCAGCAGGACCAACCCCTTCCTCATGGTGGGTGATGCCAGACAGACTGAGATGGGCAGAAATAACCTCTGGCTTTGTCAGATGCTTCAGCTTTGCCTTTTAGAGTGGTTTTAAATAGTCACTGAGACATTCTGTGCCTTAAAAAGAGGTTTGGCTTCCTTCAGGCCAGGTTCTCTGCAGCCACAGGGACAGGCAGTGCTGGGCAGTCACAAAGGCAAAAGGAATGAATGACACTTATTTTGAGGATTTTTTTTCTGTATGTCTAAATCCTTTGAAGCTGTTTCACTTAGAGTCTGAATTAGACCCACAAGTTGTGAGAAGCAATGTCAGCAGGCCAAAATAAGAGATAATTGCATTCTGTGTGAAAATGTGTGCTTCATTCTTTAAAAATAAAACCTATTACAAGCCCTTTTGAATTCTTCCTCCAAAACAGTGGGTTTATTCACATTATATCTGTCTTTTTGCTGGCTGGTCTTTCAGTTGTCATCCACTCACAGTTTAATTTCATGTTAAGTATTTAATACAGAGCACATGCTTATGTTTTTTATGTTTTGAGTTGATGTTCCTTATCTCAAGTATGGTGAGAATGGCAGTGCTCAGGGTCAGTCCTGTGCCAGAGGCTTTGGCAGCAAAATCCTGAGCTGAAATATTTTAACAGGTAGATGTTTCTGTCTCAGTGGGATTGTACAAGCACAAAGCTGATTGAGTTGGATTTTCTGAGTTAAAATCATGGAATGGTTTGGGTGGGAAGGGACCTCCAAGATTATCCAGTCCCAGCCCCTGCCATGGGCAGGGACACCTCCCACCAGCCCAGGTTGCTCCAAGCCCTGTCCAGCCTGGCCTGGGACACTTCCAGGGATGGGGCAGCCACAGCTTCTCTCTGCCCGACCTGTGCCAGGGCCTGCCCACCCTCACAGGGAAGGATTTCTTCTGTATATTTAACCTAAACTTCCCCTCTTTCAGTGTGAACCCATTTCTCTGTGTCCTTCCACGACAGTTCCCTCTCTGGCTTTGTTGTAGGCTCCCTTCAGTTACTGGAAGTGTTTTAATGATCCATTTTACTCCATTAGTTTGCAAAATTTGTTCTTGTAGAATTCTGAGACTTTGAATGAAGGAAAAAAAAGTGGAAGAAACGCAGAGCCCTAAACAGAACAGGAAGTGCCAGATTGAATAAGTCTGTGGATGTGGAGAAAAAGAACTGAAAGTATTGGGATAGTAATTATGAGAACTTGAGTTTTGCAGATTGAATTTGTTCTAAAAATGAACTTGAATATGGCATCATGAATGTATTTTGGGCTGAAGAAGCACTTCTTTTCAATCCCTGTTTCTAGCTGTTAGGTGTTACCCAGAACCAAGACCTTACTCTGCACTGGAAATTTCCCAGCCTTGTAAAGAAGGTTTTTAGCACGTTTTCCTTGTGATGTGATACAGTTGAATCCTGGATTTTAGTGTAGACATTTAAAAAGTGGGTTTGCACTTGGCATAGCTGAAGCAGCAGCGTTTTAGGATCAGTCCTCACCAGCAGTGGGTGCAGAGGGGACAGCGTGGTCTGTGCTCTGAGAGGGTCCCAGGGAAGGTTGGTGGCAGTGGGACACTGATGGAAGAACCTTCTGGTCTCTGTGTTCCAATCTCGCAGCTGCTTTGCTTTTCCTCAGGAATTGTAATTGATCTTTTTGCCATTAACAAATCTAATCACCTCGTTTAAAGAACAGTGGTGTAAATGTCTTGTGAGAACTGATCTTGCTCTTTAAATAATGAGTAGATCATGCTGTCGATAGGTCAGAGGAGAAGGAACCACAACATCCCTGAGTCCAGGGCAGCACACAGGCTGAATATCTGCAGCAGCCCAGAGTGGCACAGGGAGAGGTTACAAAGCAGACTGTAAAACATTTGGTAAATATAGAATCCTATAAAATGTTCATAATTTATTATGTAAATGTACTGCTGCTAATAGAGACTGTAATGCCCTTGAGGAGATCTTGTGAGTCTCCTTAGGGGTTCAGGGAGAGATTCCAGCTGCTGCTGCTGCTCAGGGCACTGGAGCTCTTTGGGGGAAGTTGTTCTGATGCCTCTTGTGTGTCTGTGGGACAATGGGCAGTGTGTTTGTGTGGGGCCCTGCACTGGAGCCACCCCCTTGGTGTGAGTGGGCAGTGCCAGTGCAGGGACTGGGCACTGCTTCCCAAGCAGCTGGCACAGGCTCTGGCTAAATCACAGAATCACAGAATGGATTGGGTTGGAAAAGACCTCTGAGATCATCAAGTCCAACCCTTGGGCCAACTCCAGTCCCTTTACCAGATCATGGCACTCAGTGCCACGGCCAAGCTCAGTTGAAAAACCTCCAGGGATGGGGAATCCACCCCCTCTCTGGGCAGCCCATTCCAATGTCTGAGCACTCTCTCTGCAACGAAGATTTTTCTGCTCTCCAACTTCAATTTCCCCTGGCAGAGCTCGAGCCCATCGTGCCCCCTTGTCCTATTGCTGAGTGCCTGGGAGAAGAGACCAACCCCCACCTGGCCAGAACTTCCCTTCAGGCAGTTCCAGACAGTGCTGAGGTCACCTCTGAGCCTCCTCTTCTCCAGGCTGAACACCCCCAGCTCCCTCAGCCTCTCCCCACAGCACTTGTGCTCCAGTCCCTTCTCCAGCCTCGTTGCTCTTCTCTGGCCCCGCTCCAGCCCCTCAATCTCTTTCCTGCACTGAGGGGCCCAGAACTGAACACAACACTCCAATATGCTGTTTCATTCTTCCCAGGGGAGCACCTTAGGGATAAAACACACCTAATGCTGAATATCTTCAGACATAAATTTTGTGATGCAAAACTGGCATGGCACCTTTTAGGGTAAATCTTCTAAATAGGAATCTTCTGAGAGTAATTGAGAATTCTCTTAACAGGAGATGGAGCAGTGGGAATGGAGTTTGGGAATAGTAATGCCAATTGTTTGCTGTTGTCTGTTAAAAAATAAACCTCTCATTCAGTTCTTGGTGTTCTACCAAACCTGTAATGGGGTCCCAGAACTAACCACATGGTAGTTTTGTTTTATTTCTTGACTCTCCAGGCCTGTGTTTCCCTTTGTGATTCTGCTGTTATTTTTCAGTCTTTCCCAGGTTGTGTGGCCAGTTGTTGTTATGTGTTTTTAACAGTGCAACAGGAGGCGTGAATTTGTGACCTGGCAGTAAAATAGTTCACTTTGCTTGTGAGTTTGAGATGATATTTTAGGCAGATGCATCCCCAGGAGTTGGGGATAGGAAGGCTGGAAGTGCAGAGCCTTTTACTGGCCATATGAATATTCATATATGAATATATGAATTCATGCATGGAGTGTGTTTGTGCCAGAACACTTGACTTGCAAGTGAGTAATATTTTTCTTTCGACTTCAGAAATTAAGATATAGCAATGTATAAATATTATCTGAATCTTATATTATTCTTGTCATAGTATTTATGTGCTGTGCTTTACTAGAGTTGGCTCTTTTAGCTGTCAGAGGGAAACACTGCAGTGAGTATTTGATCAAAACTACACCAGCAGTCCCATATTAGACCTCCTTCCTTGCCTCTCATCCTCACCAAAAGTGATACAAACTCTGCCTTCCTATGCACAAGTTGCAGGTTATATTTTTTTATTTAAAGAACAATTCCTATTATAACTCCATTTAGTATCTTTGGCACTGTTGGGAGATAGAGTATGAAATATTTGTTGTATTACAATTTATTTTGTAGCAAGGTCCTTATGTGGTGTTTGCATTTACATAGTTGGCATTTGCCTTTCATTTTAACAGGCTGTTTATTTCTTGGAAATGAGTTGTATATTGTAATTTTGTGAATCTTAACAAGCATAAATGTCTAGATGATTTTCATGGTGGTGATAAAGTGGGAGCAGCTTTTTTGAATTGTGACAGAAGCTGCTCTGCTCACCTCTAACAGCACAAACTTGCAGAGTAATTGCCAGGAAAACTGGTGGAGGGAGAGCTCAGAAGAGCAGAGTTCAGCTTCTCATCTAAATAGGACAAAATACTAATTTAAATGCTGAAAAGACAGAGTGCTAAACCCTGGGAAATCACATACCAACCACAACCACTATGAACAAAATAGTAGTGGAAAGAAAATTAAGGAATGAGAAGGTTGGGAACTCAGGTGAGGATGGACATCCCAGACAGGGGTCATTTGGGGCTTCCCAAACTCCTGGTTATTTTTAGCCCACACTTCTGTCTTTTGGAGAGGAGTTCAGTTTTCAGTGCTCTTGCTGCAAGATGGCTCGTGCTCTGTGTCAAACCACCTAAGACTTGCCTCCCTTTTGCCCCCTCCCCTTTTTTGCCCCCTTTCCCTCCCCAGCAGAGGACGGGAGGAGCCCATGGGTGAGAGAAGTGGCCTCCTGTGATGATCCAGGGCTGGGAATTGCTTTGTTCCATCCCTGAGAATGAGTTTCCCAGTTCCTTAACTGGCCACAGGGATTACTGTAGTCCCCAACATGGCAGTGCTTTGTGCCTGTGTGCCCTTGTGCCAGTGGTGGCATTGCCTGTGCTGCTCTGCAGAGCTCTGGGACTGTTCAGGTTCTTGCTGTGGCTCCCAGGGTGGGGCCAGGCAGCAAATCAAATCCCATTCCTTTAATTCCCGAGGACAGAAAATACAGCCAGTAAGATTTCCATGAAAACATTGTTACACCGTTGTTACTATTTCCCTGGCTGTTAATTCCCAGCTCCTCTCCACACTGGGTGTACTGGGAGGGCTGTCCCCAAACTCCTGCTGTGGGCTTTGCCTGCAGCCAACATAATGCCAGCAGTGCCACGTGTGTCCTGCTGGAGCTGCAGAGGGATGGAAGTGTGTCCTGCTGGAGCTGCAGAGGGATGAAGGTGTGTCCTGCTGGAGCTGCAGAGGGATGAAGGTGTGTCCTGCTGGAGCTGCAGAGGGATGAAGGTGTGTCCTGCTGGAGCTGCAGAGGGATGAAGGTGTGTCCTGCTGGAGCTGCAGAGGGATGAAGGTGTGTCCTGCTGGAGCTGCAGAGGGATGAAGGTGTGTCCTGCTGGAGCTGCAGAGGGATGAAGGTGTGTCCTGCTGGAGCTCCAGAGGGATGAAGGTGTGTCCTGCTGGAGCTCCAGAGGGATGAAGGTGTGTCCTGCTGGAGCTCCAGAGGGATGAAGGTGTGTCCTGCTGGAGCTCCAGAGGGATGAAGGTGTGTCCTGCTGGAGCTGCAGAGGGATGAAAGTGTGTCCTGCTGGAGCTCCAGAGGGATGGAAGTGTGTCCTGCTGGAGCTCCAGAGGGATGAAAGTGTGTCCTGCTGGAGCTCCAGAGGGATGACCCAGGAATGCTGGCATTCTCTGGGGTTGGGAACCCCTGGGAGGGAGCTCTTTGAGGATGAGCAGCGTCCCATCAATGCAAAGTGCTGGTTTTGGAGAAAACTGGCAGGTCCTTTTGCAGTGACTGAGTCTCTTCCACTCCCTGCACTGAGATGTCACACCTCAGACATGCTTTGGGGAGGGGCTGACAGAGCTTTATCCCCAGGATGAGCCACTGCTGCCCAAAGCACAGATGGGAGGAGAAAAAAAAGCACAGCTGGCTTGAATAATTCATTTTTTTAATGCCAAAACTTTGGTGGTGTTATCCTTAAATTCCTGGGGTTTGTGAATGGCATGTTGAGACTGGGAAGTCTTCAGGGAGGTGCAAATTCAGTGGTGTCATTTTTGATACTCCAGCTATGAAAGATTCCTGAAGAGTGGGTTAATTTTTTCCTTTAGGGGAGGCAGGATTTTTTTGACTGTGTTTTTGCCCAAAATATTCCCCAGTGGATTCCCTTTTGGCAGGGATGTGTGGGTGTGGAGGTTGACTTTTTACTCAGAGCTGGTTCATTTATCTCAGTTGCAATTTTGCAGTTTGCTGTCCCTATTTGGGGTTGTTCCCAAACATTCTTTATGTTCACTTGCACATTTTACCTCTTTTAGAAGCTTTTTTAGTAATTGCTTTGGTTCTTGACAACTTCATAACCACAGCCATTAAGTCACAATAAAGACTAATGAAAAAAGTAATAAAATTTCCATGTATAACTAGGATGAAGATTCCTGGGGGAAATATTGAGCAAGTGATTACAGGGAAGATAATTGTCTGGTTAGAGAATTATATGCCCTGTGAGTTTGATATTGAACCTTTAAAATTGTCACTTAAAAATCAAAATATTAGAATTCTGAAAACCTGAGGTGGAAGTGAGGAAGAGCTCGAGACAAGGGACTTTTTCTTGCTTTCTGAAGAATGAGCAAGTTGTTTTATTAGAGTTCAGGTTTGGTTATTTTTAGTAAAGAATAAATGCAGTGTTATGCTGATGGTTGCAAATTACTGCTTGCTTTGTGTGCTTGAGATCTGCAGGGCTGGGGGATTTGGGGTTTTTAGCAAGTTGGTTTTCACTGAGTGGTGACATTGGAAATTCACATTTTGTGTGTGTGTTGTAGAGTATTGTGGGCATTTTGATGCTTTTATTTCTGGGGGAAAGTACCAGCCCTACTAGAGAGAGAGAGAGACACTTCAGGCAGATGAGCTCAGAGTTCCCTGACCCTTCACCTGAACTGACCTTTTTATCCTCTGGCTTTTTCTTCCTGCTTGTGCAATACTTTGTTTCCTGTTTTGATTGTCATCACTGTCGATACATTGTGGTCTTCTCGCCTTGATTTGGCTGAGGTGTTTTTCTTTTTTGCCGTGAACTAGAAGTAATTTCTTTTCATGTAGTCAAATACTTGAGGCTTTTTGTTGTGGTTCCTGCTCCTCCTCCCAAGGGCAGTGAGGATTTGCATGTTGCTTTTGTGATTTTGGTGTTGTTTCTGTGTCCAGTTAGTTCTAGGTGATGTTAATTGCTCAGTTTTAGTAGCCAGGACAAATTAATTCCACCTTCCCCCAGTTAAACTCGTAGGATTCTGCCCTTTTTACTCATTAAAGCAGCTTCTTAGTCGCAGCTTGTAATACTTTTGCAGTATCTTAGATAATTTATCACACATCTGTCTGATGCAGAGTAGAATTTATCTCCATTTTAGTGTGGAGAGAGGACACAGAGAGGTTAAGTGGCTCTTGCCTGAATGTCTCAGGCAGGATTAAGAGTTCAAATGCTTTTATTCTTCCCCTTTGCTCCAACAGACAGCTCTGCTTGGCAAAGCTGTGCTTTCTATCTCATTCTGGATCTCTCCTGCATTTGACATCATTGCCATTGGATTTTCTGGGACAGGGGGGAAAAAGAATTGTGAGGGAAGGTGTTTTTGGGGTTGGTCTGACTTTCCAAATAAACACTAAATAGGAATTTTAAATGCATTTGTTGTGCTCGTCCTCCCTGCAGGTGTCCCAGGCGAGGTGTGTAGTGCTGATGTTATCTAAGCTGTAATAAATCCACTGGGCCTGCCTGACCACTTTTAACCTTTAGACAAACTCACTTCAAAATGAACATTTGTTTCTTTTAATGCTTCTCCTTCACGTGTGAGCTGTTGCAGCTTAAGCAGCAGTGCTTGCTCATAGATGCTGGTGCTTCTCAGTGCATCTGGAAATCTTTCATTTGAATCTCTTCGAGCAGCAACGTGGAAAGGGGAGTGACTGTTCTTGCTTTCCAGGTTAGTTACTGGGGCCAAGAAGAGAATGTAGTGCTTGAATTCCTGATGCCAATATTTCTTAGTGTTGAATCATTAAAAAAGATTATGTAATTAAGGAAGATTTGAACTACTTTCTTACAGTATTTAAATAAAATATTATTGAGGTAATTTTTGCAAATTTTAGTGTGGTTTCTAAGGAAGTATCACAGAATATGCAGTGTGGGTACTTTGATTAGTGAAGAATTGGCTTTGGTGTCACCATTTTCTTCTCTTTCTCCAAAACAGGAAGTGAACAAGCAAAAATATCAATATTAGGTGTATTTGGCCATGCAGTCATGTATTTTTATGATGACTCCTAATGAATGTCACCAGCAGTCTGGTCACAGCAGGGCAGATTTTGCTGAGACAGGGATTTGCTTCCCAGCTTCTGTTGTCTGGAGGTGCCCAGTGCCCTGAGTGTGCCCTTTGTCTGGCAGGGACAGAGGCTGGGCTGGACCTGAACAACCCACATGTCCCAGAGTGGTTTGGAGCCTTCCAAGATGAAAGTCAAGAAGGTGGAGGTGGGATTAGAGCTACAGGATGTGGAAAGAAAAAAAATAAAGGTCTCTAAAGTGAATAGAGATTCTAAAATGAATAGAGAATGTGGCTGCAAAACTTGCCAAAGCTCCACTATAACAGTTGATTTCCTCCAGCTTAGTGTAAACAGAACTTAAGGTACCTCTGAAATTGAACTTTTATATTCCAGACTGGGTAAGCAAAAAGATTAGTTTCTCCTGCTGGAAGAGGAACTATGTGATACATAAATTAGGGTTTATTTACACTATTTGGGTGACAGGTTTTATACAGAATAGTCTTTAAACTGGAGAGTAGTTGATGTGGATGTTACAGCATTTGAGTACTAGACAATAAGTGTTGGAGACATGAACCAGCTCTGAGGAGGAGGAGGAGGGTGGTGACTTCAGCTGTGTGTCCTGCCCTCCTTTCCCAGTGGAACTTCCCTCTGGAGCCCAGGCTGGGGTGTCCAACATGAGGCCTCTGCATAAAAGCAGGGTATTTTTTGCTGAGCCAGATGCCCTGCAGCTCCCATTGCTGTCTGTGGCAGAGCTGACAGGGATCCCTCTGAGAGTCAGGCCAGTTTTCCAGGTTTAAGGTTTAAACTGAGTTGGGCATCTGGGCTCGCAGAGTTTGAGCTTCAGGTACTGTTTTAGTGTGGAAGGAAAACTCCAGGATGGTTAATGATCAGTGTGTGAGGGCAGAGCAGGGAGGGTGGACTCCAGCATGGACTGTTGGGGAAGGCACTGCCCGAGTCATTCCCTGGATAGGTGGGAATTGGAAAGCAAGGTGGGGTTGTACGTCCATATAAACAGCACTGAGTGTAAGTAACTCTGTGAAACTAAAAATACCCTCAGCAGTTGGTGAGCTGGAGCTTTGGAACAATTACTTAAAGCTGGGTGACATCTTTAGCTGAGGTTGTGTGGTTTCATTTAAACTTTATTAAACAAACTGGAGCTGGACTGTTCCCTGGAGAGGTGGATGCAGTGCTAATCTCCTGTTAAACTGTCTGCAGCTTTGCTGGAAACCCTCCAGCTGAGGTAGCACCGAGCTGGTGTTAGCAAAGTTCACCCAGACACAGAGACAGCCCCTGACTTCTTTTTCCCTTTTGAGGAAAAGCCCCTTGGTTTTGATGATGCTTTTTGGAAGTGGGCAGATACATTTTAAAGAATTACCACACAGTGTCTAACTGCTGGAACTTTTATTACTTTCAATTAGGAACTCTCAATAAAAAAAAAACTTCTATAATTTCAGCTGTAAAGGATTAGATTTGCAGTTCCAATTTCATCCCTTTCCCTACAATAATTTTTAGGTGGTGCCACCTGTTATGGGTGAGTGTGATGGGGAGGTGGGTTTGGCTGTGTTCACTGCCATGAACTTATTTTGGGAAGTTGTGAATGTTCTGGTTGTGTCTGTCAGGTTGTGAATGCAACAACAGTGTATTTAGGAGTGCAGTGTCTGTGTCCAAGGACAGCAGCTTGTGAATGGTCTTTCTGAGGTATTTGTAGACAACTGGCTACTCAAAGTGTTTGGATTGTGCCTTTGGAAAAAGGGAATGTACTTAATGAAAGAACTTCAGGAAACAGAGTTGTCAAGTCTAGTTACATCTGAAGGCAGGGTTAAAATACCTCTTGGTGTGTGATGCTTTGAGTGTAGGGCTTGTGGAATGGAGAGGAAAAAGGTGGCTTCTGGGGATGTGTTCTGATTTCTAGTATTATTGTAGTAATAGATGTATTGCTTCTGGAAATTTGTCCTTAATAATTGAAGACTTAGTTTGATTTCCTCTCAACACACCATCGGGTTCCATCTCTGTTGAGTAATTGGTACTTCGGTGTTGGGATTTGGTATTCAAATATTTTGTCTTCCAGACTCGTAGTAAACACTGATAATATCTTTGATTTATACCCTGCTCATTTCAGCTGTACTTTGCTGTGCCTGGATCTTGATGCATAATGAACTTATCTTTACAAAGCTTTGCAGATGATTTTAAATGGCCAGCATCAGTCACTTTAATGGCTGCTGGGGAAGGAATGGAAGTAATTACCTTTCCTGTTAGTCCATGACCTGTTTTGTAGTTTCTGTATGCAAACAATAATATTAAGTGGTCTCTGGCACTAATAACTTGCTTTTGAGATACAACATGGACTAGCAGTATCAACTTATCACATTTATTAAATATCCTTTTGGAAGGTCTTGGTGGCATTGGTTGACAAGGTTTGTTCCCAACCTTCCCCTCACCTTCCCCAGGACTCCAGTTGTTCCCACCCATCGTGGTACACACATTGATGTGGGATTTTCCTGCTCCCAAGCACTGCCTGAAGCCCACACAGGGCAGTCATGGGTGCTGTAAGCTCAGCCTTGTTAATGCTTTGTTTGGGTAGAAACTTGATTGCCAAATGACCCCAAACCTGATTGGATTAACTGGTGAGAAGATCAAAAAAAAATTGAGGAGAATGAACCCAGAACCCAGTCTATTTTAATTAAAAATCTCTGTGTGTAGGGTTATAAAACCTGCAATAAATGAGGGTATTTTCATCAAAGAACTGTTGCTTGGTTTAGCCTGGGATCCAGGTTGTTTGCTTTGCCTTGCCAAAAGAACAAAGCCAGTGGCTTCCCCTTTCTGTGTTCCTGACAATCCCAGGCTTTCACTCATTAAACACCTGGTGGGGAGTTGTCCCTGTTGGCTGAAAATTTTCTGTTGTGCAGAAGGGGTGAGAGGAGGTGAAGCACTTCATTTCTTTCTTCCTCGAGTGCTCATTAAGGCATGGCATGTAAAGACCCAAGAACAGAAAAAAATGCCTTTCTGGACAGATGTTGTTGTGAAATAGTGAAATTTAACCCCCAGATGAGGCAGGTAACAGCATTGTACCAACATTCTTCTGCCAGGTAATTAAAGCATGCTTGGTTTAGTAAAACAAGAGGTGTGATGATGCTAATCATCACTGTGCTAATTGATAGCTCTGGGGCTGCGGGACTCACACTTGGGGTCTATTTCTTAGATACTTGGATTTCTATTTTTCTTTCTGGTCAGAAGTACCCAAAATCTGTAATAAAATTTGTGGCTCACACTTGGGGTCTATACTTGGATTTCTGTTTTTCTTTCTGGTCAGAAGTACCCAGAATCTGTAATAAAATCTGAGAAGAAACTTAACCCAATTCCTGTTTTTACACACAATTGTTGAGGGGAGCCAATAGTCTACTTTGGTGTTGACAAGGATTAAAATTAGGGAGGAACGTTTTAATGTGATTTACTTTTAAGGATTGATTTTGCTTTTGATGAATGAATTAACTGAAATGTAGAAGTTTTACTGAGTGCTGGTTAAGCCCTCGAGGGCTCTGTTTTATTTTGGCTGACAAAGAGCTTGACAAGCCTTTGGCCATGTCAGTGTTGATTCTGTCTGGCTCGTGCTATGAGGGTGAGGGAAATGCCTTGCTATAAATACAGTGGCACAGCTCCCACGTGCAGCCTCTGCAGGGTAAAGAACTCCCCCTGCACCTTCCAGGGGCTCCAGGCCAAGCCTTGCTTTGGGCAAAGGGCTTGTTTGGTTCCACCAGACACTTCCCTTCTCCAGCACTTTGGTAGGAAGTTGCTTTGTGCTTGTAAAGTCTGAAGGCATTCCTGCTTTCCAGGAAGCTCCAGGCCCAGGAGGGTTGGGTGGCATCAGCTCATCCACATTGACAGCTCTGAACAAGTCTGAGCTGGCAGACTGATTTTGGCTGGGCAGGGAATCTCAGGTGGTAGTCCAAAGTTTTATTCCCATTACATCCTTCCTCACTGCACTGTCTCGTGAGCATGGAGTGATAGTGAAGTATTTGATCTTTTTTAACACAGAACATCAGATTGGTTACAAGATGAAGGTGCTCTTGGAGCTGCTCTCAGTAACACCACTGGTGGCTGCAGATAATTCCTCTGGCTTACATGCAGTGTAAAACTGATCATAAAACTGGCTCATTTGCCTTGGTGTGACAGTTGTGGTGCTGAATTTAGAACAAATTATAATACACCATGAAAGTCTGAAAACTCAGGCAGTGAACTGGTGTTCACATTGATGTTAACTATAGGTCTGCTTTGCTTCCCTCTTTTCAGGGATGATTACATTATCAGATCTCATTTGCCAGGAGTCACATTTCCCCCTATTTAAGTGAAATCATGCATTTTAATTTCATTGTGTCTTTTTATTGTAAAGGTAACTGTAAGGCATGTAGAATTTTGAGATTCCTTAAGCTATTCCCCTTCTCTAACATCTTTATTTGCTGTTTTTTTCCCTGTGTTCTCACTCACCACAGTCACAGACATAGAGCTGAAGAGGCTGAAAGATGCTTTCAAGAGGACTTGTGGACTCTCCTATTATATGACCCAGCAGTGCTTCATCAGGGAAGTCCTTGGTGATGGAGTCCCCCCCAAAGTTGCTGAGGTGAGCCCTGAGCTTGGTGTTTCTCTGGGGAGCCACAGGCCATGGATGTGCACACACAAATGTGCTTATACAGGAGCTGATGGAATCCCTTTCCATCTTTCATGCATTCCCTGCCTGAGGATGATGGTCCAGCCTTGGATCCTGGGTTGTCAGGGATGGGAGCTGGACTGGGCTGCTGATTCCAACCCCAGAGAGGTGGTGGATGGCTCTGAAGTAAACCTGAGTATGCAGGTGTAGGTTTGGGGAAGTAAAAGATTGGCAATTTGTAACAAAGCCATTATAATAGGATTTTATTTGCTGTTGGTTTCTCTGGGATTCCAGTGGCTTTTGCTTTGTTTTCCAAAGTGCAAGGTTAATCTTTGCAAGCTCTTAAAATAATTTTATGTATAATAAATGTATAAATAGACTGAAAAGTAGCCAGAATCAAAATGTGCTGTGTGGATATAAATACTTTGTCTCCCCTGGCACAGGGACTTTTTCCCAAGCTTCATCTTTTCCCCATTTTTCTTTCCCTCCTTTCCCTGAGTGTTGACAAAGAGGGTGATACTCTTCACTTCTGTAAACAGTTTGGGGTTTGTGTGGGTGTTTAAGGCTTAGCAGGACAATTTTCAGTGTGTGTTGACACCATCAAATTAAAGGGAAGGGTCTGATTTGCCCATAAAGCCTCTCTTCAGTATTGAGTTCTGTTTTCTGGATTCTTTCACTGTTGGTAGCCCATAAAATAAAGCCAAAAATGTATTTTACACTTCACCCTGGTTTGAAATAATATAAAATGCTGAGTTAACTTGTACTTTTGTATCCCTTTTATGTTGATATTAAGGATTAAATTACTGATCTGGTCACAAATAGAGATTCTGGATTTTCGAATGTCTTCTGGCTAATCTATTTTATTTTTTAAAAATCTGTCTTTAAAGCCACAATTTTGGTGATGATTTTATCTTTTAACACTCATTATGGTTGTACAGTAGTTCTTGATTTCCAGGTGGTAGAATCAAATTAATGGAAGACTCATAATTGGTTTTTGATGGCACCTCATGAGAACTCATCTCAAAAGTCAAGTGCAAATGATGGCACTTGTGGCAGTCACAGACTCAGGCAAAGCTGGATCATGTCTGTGAGCTTGAATACTGTAGATTTGGACAAAATTTGGATTGGATTCTGCTCAGACTGTAAAGGGATGCTTTGCAATTCCTGGCTGCAGGCTGGGGAAAGGCAGGCAAAGTCATTAGGCAGCTAAAGACCCTGGGCTGGGTTTGCAGCCTTTCAGTCATTAAAGAGATCATTTTCAGCCTCAGGTTGCTGGACTGGCTGCTCTGCATGTTCTGAGTAAGAGTTTTTCATATCTGAGTAGTGATGGGCCTTCAGGACTTGGTTAAATTAAAAACCCAGGAGTTGTGCAGCAGGAACATGGAACAGAGAACTGAAACCACTGGAACTTGGGTCAATTTGCATGATTGTTGTACACAGGAAACATATTTTACATGTTCTGGGCAGTTATGTTCTCAAAAGATCTCTTGGAAAATGGAGCTGGAGAAATTAATAAAACAAAATTAAGGGGTGTGCTGTGTCTGTGGTGTTAAACTGCAGGAAAGATGCTCAGGGGTGAGAAGTTTGAACACAGCTTTTGTTTTTAAATGTAAGGAATTATTGTAATTACCAAATGCAGTTGTGGGCACCTTGGTGGTAAAAGTGTTGGGCAGAGGAGGTGGAAGGGACAGGAGAAGGAGGAGGAGGAGGAGGATGATGATATTTCAAGAAAGCTTTTTTTCAGAGTTTTCTGTTTTAGACTGAGGAGGAGAGTGGTGTTGAGGAAGGAGCTCCTCCTTTGGCCCTGCAGTCATTCCAGTGACTCATTAAGTTCTATCTGCTGTAATTACCTCCCTACATTGTGATTGTGAGGTGGTTCCTACAGAGCAGTCAGGGATCCTCAGGAGCTGTGTCAGTGTAGCTTTTGCTCCAAATGTGACTCAGTGCTGCCAAGCTGCAGCCCCAGCAATGCCAAGGGAGAGGGATGATGCCAACAGAGACAGGAGGGACACGCTGAGGGGGCTGCCAGAACAGGAACACAGACTCCTCAGGGACTGGGAGGGAGAGGACAGGGGTCATAAGGATCAAACCAGGAAGGGATCCAGGGCATCTTATACTCCAGAGAGAGGAGCCAGGAGAATGTCTGGAGCATCCCCTGCTCTACCAGCAGAGCTTGTGGGCACAGAGCCAGGGATGGGGACCCCAAGGGCATTGCTTGGGCAGACTGAGGCTGCTTCTAACAGGAAAGAACCATCTCGTTATGCTCTTCATGAAACACAACATGTCAGACTTAAATCTTACAAAAATATTACTCTGTACCATGTGATTGTACTAAATTTTACACCCTGAAAAGTAAATTGCTGTGATAGTCTTGGTGTGGCTGTTTTAGGTAAAGCTGCAACAGTGTGAAGTAATTTTGGAAAATACAAAAGTGCATCACGTTTGGATGGTGCATATTGTTAAAAGATTCCAAATAGCACATTAATGTGAAAAATTGTGGAGCCCCTTCTTTAAAAACACTCACTAATCACTGTTAGATGTTGTTATGTGACCATTCAGTGTCTGTGAACTCTTCCCAAGGAATGATTAAGCAGCTACACTCAAAGCAATGCCAGCTGCCCGTGGTCATAATTCCATATATTAAATACAGATACATTGGGCACTCTCATGGACTTCCTCTTCTATGTTTATATCAGGAGCAGACAATGTGTTATGTTGAATACATAAATATAATATTTGGCATCCAGCTGATACCATGACTGAGATGTACAAAGGTCAGCAGAAGTGAGTGGATGTTTTAAGTGCATATTTTAAAATAAGTAATGATTCCAGTGTAATATAAAGGTAATTTGACAACATGGGCTGTGCAGCCTTAAAGGCATCTTGTGAAAACAGAGTGATTAGACATAAAATGTGGAATTCAAATCTCTGCTATGAAGCCTGTACAATCCCTGTGTCCAAATAAAGCACAAATTTAGTTTTAATAATTTAGCCCTTCAAGCATTTGTAAATGGATTAAACTTGAGTAATAGAAGAGGATGAGCTGAGCACCCTGTGGAAATTACTGTACTTGAGCAGTGCTGTCTGAGTGGAATGAGGCTGAGGGTGTACAGAATGTTTTCAGGAGAATTAAATCCTCCTGTGTTATCCCTCCTTTGCACTGAAGTGCCTGCAGACAGATGTTAATGGTGTGAAGTGCAGAGGGACTGGGTGGGGTGGGCACAGAGGGTTCCCTGTTCCCTGCAGGTGCCAGGGCACTGTCCAGGTGTCTGCAGGGAGTCTGTGGGACAGCAGGAAATCTGGTGCAGCTTCAATGTGCGAGGTGTTCCCTCACCTCCTCCTGCCACCACTGCACTGTGGGGCTGGCCAGGTCCAACCAGTGCCCTTGACAGGCTCATGACTGGTTTTGTTTGGTCACTCCCAGTCCTGGCTTAACTTTGCCTCGAGGTGGAAAGCAGCCCTGTGATAGTGCCCTGACTCACAGGGCTCTGGCATTCCCATCTCCTCCAGCCTGGGCTGAGGATTCACCACTGGGATTGAGGTATAGAATCATATAATGGATTGGGTTGGAAAAGACCTCCGAGATCATCAAGTCCAACCCTTGGTCCAACTCCAGTCCCTTTACCAGATCATGGCACTCAGTGCCACGGCCAAGCTCAGCTGAAAAACCTTCAGGGATGGGGAATCCACCCCCTCTCTGGGCAGCCCATTCCAATGCCTGAGCACTCTCTCTGCAAAGAAGTTTTTTCTGCTCTCCAACTTCAATTTCCCCAGGCAGAGCTTGAGCCCATCGTGCCCCCTTGTCCTATTGCTGAGTGCCTGGGAGAAGAGACCAACCCTCACCTGGCTGGAACTTCCCTTCAGGTAGTTCCGGACAGTGCTGAGGTCACCTCTGAGCCTCCTCTTCTCCAGGCTAAACACCCCCAGCTCCCTCAGCCTCTCCCCACAGCACTTGTGCTCCAGTCCCTTCTCCAGCCTCGTTGCTCTTCCCTGGACCTGCTCCAGAGGGATGGAAGGAGAGATTTGTGCTGCAGGAGATGGAGCCTCAGTATAAGCTGTTGCTTTTCCCTCTGCCACCTCTGCATGCCCAGGCCTTGGTTAACTCCTCTGGTTTGCTCTTGCAGGTTATCTACTGTTCATTTGGAGGAATATCCAAGGGGCTGCACTTCAATAACTTGATAGTCGGGTTAGTTCTGCTGACAAGAGGCAGAGAGGAAGAGAAAACAAAATGTAAGTGGTGTAACTTTTAACAGTAGCAACAAGATTGTGGTTGAGGAGTGTAAAATACCCTCATGTAAAGCAAACAAAACTTGTGGTCCCTATTCTTATGTGTAAGCAGGGCATACATTTCCCAATAAAGAGAAGATTTTTTAAAACGTTTTTAGCTATATTTTTGAGTGCATTTTTGTTTCTATAATCATCAAATGAAATATTTGCTAAGTCCTCCTGAGTGTAAGTGTTGGGATCCTGTTGAAAGCCTGACAATCTCTGTATGTGGGCAGAGGAGGGAGGATGGCATTGATGTTTTTCAAAACAAATGAAAGCATCTGCCTACTGCCTACTGTTGTTTTGTCTTCTTTGTTAATCTGACTTGATAGTATTTATTTTGCTTTTGATTACAGTGGTGAAAGAGAATGGACATCTTGTCCTAAACCTTGTAGAGCTCTACTGGAACTGGATCAACCTGAGTTTTTATTCCTTCAGTCCTTGCACATCCTTTGGCTTTCTCAGCCTGTTATAAACTTAAAATTTGACAAATGTCACTGCCATAGCTGTTTACACACCTCTCTGTTTCCTCAGATATTTTCAGTCTCTTCTCTAATGAATCTGGGAGTTATGTTGTCCGTGATGAGATGGAGAAGATGCTGCATGTGGTTGATGGGAAGGTCCCAGAGTCCCTCAAGAAATGTTTCTCTGAGGTATTTCATGCAGGTTTTAACCTATTGCATTTCCAAGAGAATAAAAATTAAATGAAGTAGCTTTTTTTTTGTGCTCATGCATGTAGGGGAACAAATTGACCTTGTTTAAATTGGGTAAAAGCTGAAGGGTTTTTGATGTAATATTGGGTGTATTTTGTCTGGCTGTGAATAGCAGTTTGGTTATATCAGTGCAGGCATTCTCCACACTCCTGCCCTTACTCTGCTGCCTTGAAAGATACCATTTCCCAAAGGTAATCATGTTATCAGGTAAATTTAAATACTAATATTCCTACTGGGAACTTATTAATTAGTGTGGCCATTTTATTGCAATTAGGGAAGAAATCTGGAACACAGATCTGAGAGGAAAGAAAATCTGCACCCTGGATTTAAAAATGCCTGGCAGCAACGGGTGCTTAAAAATAATAGTTTTATAGTATTACTCTTGTCTCAGTGTTCCTGCCAGGAGCTACAACATTTGTTTGTGCTTTAGGTTGTTTTGGAGATGTAATCTGGGAGGCTTGCTGCAGTCCTGCTCTAAAACAGGCTGTTGGTGTTTATATATTCATAGCTGATTCTTGGGTACCAGAGATCCTGATGAATTGTCAGGTTTTGTGCTCTGGTTCCTTTGTTTGTTATCAGAGGACTAAGATCAGCAAAATCGAGACATCACTGTACATCCCCCTGACAAATGGATTGACTTGGAGCTTTATCTGTGGATATCAGATTGCTTAATTACCTCAGATTTTATTGTCCTGTATTGAAGGTAACTTTGGTTTTGGGCTTTGCCTGAGCCAGGCTCGTTGGATCTGGCTCTGGGATCATGTGGGATTTGCAGGCAGTGACTCCATTCCTCAGGCTTGGCTGGAGTCACAGCTCAGATGGACACTGCAGTCCAGCTCCTGGACCTGGCCCACACTGCTAATTTCCTATTTATAGCTTCCCATCAGGATGGTGTGATGAATTGCACCCTACAAGTTAATTGCACACTGTCCAAGAAATCCAGAAATACTTTATGAAGGCTCTCAGAAAGAGAAGTATCAATCTGGCTTCAGAGCATTTTCCTGCTCAGGAAGATGCTACATATTGATTATTCTTTTAAAATGAAAATAGCCCACTCAGCAGGATTTACTGGGCTGACAATCCTCAGCCATTGCAGGAGAGTGAGAAGGTTTAATGCTCCTGCTGTGGGCCTTCCTTCCTGCCATGGGGAGGATGACTTGATGCTTTCAAGGGTGATGTTTATAGGTGCTTGTGCTCTTCAGAATTATTGCATGTACTCAGCTAGAAATAGAAGCTTTAGAACACACCAGAGCTTTCCTTTTGTTTCTGAAACACAGGGAACAAATCCAGGGATACCTGTATTGCTCCAGTTCCATCATGGCTCAGCTCTAGACTTTACTTGCTTCAAATGTTTTTTTTTCCTCCTGTCCAAAGTTTTTCTGTCCCTTTTCCTTGTCCTTCCCAAATTGGAACAATTGGAATCTCAGTGAGAGAGCTCTTGCTGCATTTACAGGGAGCAGTGCAAAAAGGAGAGGGGAAGAGGGGAGCAGGTAGTGAGAAAATGATCTTGTCTTTTGGTCCAAACTGTTTGAGAAATTAAATAATAATAAATTACAGAAACTACCCTGTGAGAGTGGGCAGGCCCTGGCACAGGTGCCCAGAGAAGCTGTGGCTGCCCCATCCCTGGAAATGTCCTAGGCCAGGTTGGACAGGGCTTGGAGCAACCTGGGACAGTGGGAGGTGTCCCTGCCCATGGCATGGGTGGCACTGGATGGGCTTTAATGTCCCTTCCAACCCAAACCAGTCTGGGATTTGCTGGAGAAAAATGCAGCAGTCCTTAGTCTGGGGAAAAGAGGCTTAAAAAGGGTGAGTGTGTGGACTCAGAGCTGTCCCCTGCCCTGGGAACAGGAGCCAGAGCTGTGGCAGTGCTGGGGATGAGCCTCTGGAACTGCCTGGCAAAGGGATGTGGATTGTCAGTGTTCTGCAGTTGGCACTTGCAGACAGTCTGTGGCCAAATGCAAATTGTTGGATTCTGTAGAGATGTAATTCAGTGAAGTTTAATGGTCTGTGATATGAGGGGAGTTTAAATAATCAATGACTTGAAACCTCTTCCACTTTGCAGACCCCTGTTTATTTCCCCTGGAGATTGGAATCTCCGTATAATGAGTTTGTCTACTGATAATGGGTTTGCTTTTATTTTAGTTAGTTTTGTAGGTCCTGTAGAAATTAGTCTGCTGATCCTTACGGTTTTATGGGCACAGCTTGGAAAGGATTCAACTAAATGCTTTAAACAGCCTCTCCAGCACTGAAATTCTGTGAATGTGTAGCTTTTGTGTGCTGAACAGGAGCTCCATGGGACATCCAGCAAGAGAGACTGAGGGAGGAGATCCTGGGAATGTCATGTTCACATGTGTGCTCCAAAGGGGCTTTGGTCACAAAATGGACATGTTACTGCAGTGCTTAATCATGGCATTAGTTATTCCCAAATCCCTTTTTTCTGTGTGAAGTGTTTGTATATCTGCACAGATATGACAGAATGGTTATGATTTTATAGCACCTGTTATTTGGCACAGAAGGGCTTTTATCTGTGATAATAAATTCATAAAAATAACCTATTCCATTTTGACTGTGAGTAACCATTTTTCTTTTAGTCCCTTTAACCTGAGTTTCAGAGTAACTGAGTTTCCAAAGGCCACACTGAGTAGGTGGTTGAAATGCAGAGAGGGCTGAGAAGTTCATGTCCCTCCCAGTGCTGCATTTGAGAAGCAAAGGGAAAAACAGGCACTGCTCCAAACCCCAAAATCATTGCAGTGCTTCTTTTTCCAGGACATCATCCCGATTTTCCTTCGTGCAGCTGGACGTTCCTGTTTACTGCCACTGAGAAAAACAGCCCCCATTTTCTGGTGTCTCTTGCAGGGTGAGAAGGTGAACTATGAGAAGTTCAGGGTGTGGCTGTTGCACAACAAAGATGCTTTCACGTTCTCGCGGTGGCTCCTCTCGGGGGGTGTGTACGTGACCCTCACCGATGACAGTGACACCCCCACCTTCTACCAGACCCTGGCTGGAGTCACACACTGTGAGTACAGGCTGCTGCCTCTGCACACTGTGAGAACCTTCACAGTTCCAGCTGCTGCTCTGCCATGGTGGCTCCTTGGGCGAGATAAAGTCCTGGTTTGTTCTCTGCCTCTCGTGCTGGGCCACGTCAGACGTCGCTGTGGCCAAGGACACTGTGGGGTGTTGTTGTTGGGAGATAACAATGCTGCCTTTGCAACACTGCTGGGGTGGAACTTTGCCTCTAAGCAAGTTTAAAAAAGTGATAAAATTATCTTCTCTTTGACAATTAATTTTCTGAAGTGGCTGGGTTTATATTTGGTCTTTGTAGTGGATCATAAAACTATTGAGACAGTTGAGAAAATAATGCTTGTTTCAAAAATAATTGTTGCCTCCTCATTTGCTTCTGCAGTGAAACAAGTGGTATTCCTGGCTTGTGATATAGGCAGGGAACTAAATTAACTGCAGAGAAGCCTCCTCAGGATTTGCAGTTAGGAATAATCTCCAAAGAACAAGTGCTTCCCTATGTCTGTGTTACTGCAAAAGAAGGAACAGCTGGTTTTTAAATGAAATCTAAACCCAAAAGGCTGGTAAATGATAATTGCTGCACAAGTCTATTGTAGGCACCCATTCCAGCAGAGCCTCTGTGGGGTTGGATCCCTGGGAGGAGGGGAATGCAGTGGGGGTGGCAGGGTTTGAGCAGCCTGGCTGGGTGTGATGTGCCCACAGCTTTGCCCTGGGAGTGGCATTTCATCTCCTTAATGGGGGGGTCACACGAGCAAAGCAACATTCAAATCCTTCTCTTGGTTTTAAAAATGAGCATTGAAATTATTTTCATCTAAGGGGAAAATGCATCATAAAGCCAGGGGTGTGTAAACAGGTAATTTATCTGCATTCCATGGGAGGCTGCAGGAGACACCATGAAATACTCTGAGCTGTGAGAGGTGAGGCTGAAACACCCAACCCTGTGAACTTTGTGGAGTTCAGCCCTGGGAAAGCTCTCAGGCTGTGCCAGTCTGGGATGTGCCACGTCCCCACCCTTGCCAGGTGTCCTTCACCCTCAGGGTTCAAAGAAAGCTTTTCCCCAGGCCTCTGGGTGGTACCTCAGAGCTTAATTTGATTTTGATTTGGGGATATTTATGCTTTGAAATTGAATCTTTCTGAACAGTTTTTACTGTGTTTTTGCAGGAAGTTTATTTATACTGAAATTGAGGTTTATAGTTAGAAAAAAAAATTAAATTTAAGAGCTACTGTTTTAATAGATTTTGTTTCATATTTAAGAGTGTTTTCATTTTCTGGGTTTGACACACCTGTCACTGTTTCATCTGCAGCCAGGCTCTCAACTCTGGTCCCAGCTGGATGTGCAAAATACATCCTTCAAGAGGGAAATGACTGAAGAGCATAATATTCTGCTTTATCCAACCCACTCCTCTGTTGTTATATCAAGAAAAAAGTTTTTCTATCTTCAATTTCCAGGCTAAGTGGTTTTTTTCAGTTTAAACCAAGAATGAGAGCAATTAAGGCTGAAGTGATAATTAAAAACAGAATTAAGGAGACTGGATGAGAAGCTTATTAGAAAAAAATGAGTGAGGCCAAAATCTGTTCTGATCCTTGGAAAAAAAAATGGTTCCACATCATATTTGTTTCTCCTGTTGGATTTAGTTTTTCCTTCCTTTTCATCTTCTGAAATTGCTCAGCCTTTGTCAGAAGAGAATCCCAGTAGCTTAACCAGCCTCTGCCTTAGCACATCCATCATCTCTGAAATGCCAGTCCTCAACTCAGCTCCTCTTACCTTAGAATTCCTCATATTTTAGGGCTAGAAATTCCAGTCATATTTCTCTACTTGGTTTTAATCTCTCCATGATCGAGTTGGCTTATCAGAATTTCCTTCCACTGCTGTGTCTTGCAGCATCTGACAGTGTACCCTGAATTACAGGGGGAAGTGTTTCTCCTTCTTTCCTCAGAGGAGGTGCTGTGGTCACTCTGGCTGGGCTGGCCCTGGGGCTGCATGTTCTGTTGGAGAAGTTACATCTTTAAAGCCTTGTGAAATAAGTTTGTGGCATTTTGGGGCTCCCTTGGGTGTTTCAACACAGCTCATGTTCTCAGGGGAAAAAAAGAAAACCCATAAATGTCTGGGCTCTGTATTGCAGCAGGTGACTGAGAGATGACCCTGAGAGCTGGGGGTGTCCCCTGATTCTTTACTGATAACTTACAGGTGGCTGAGTGGAATGAAGGTGGAACTGAGGGAAAAAATCAGTTAAAAAACTGACAGAAAATACCTGGGAGTGTTCAAAGTGATTCTTAAATCTTCATGGGCAGGGGTGGAGCTTTTCAGTGCATTCCAGAAAACTGCCCTGTGGTTTCTGTGCCCAGCCTTGGGAAGCTCATGTGACATTTCACTTTGGAGCTGGAGATCAGATTCAATATTCCTGAATTCCCTTGTGATTCTCGACAGCACAGGAATCTCATCCAGCAGATGCCAAAGTAAGGAAAATACAAGTGCTTGAGCACTTAGAGGTAATTTCAGTCTAATCAGGCCAATGCAAAGAGTAAGAAATCCAGTACTGAGGTGTTTTTAACCCAGCTGAGTGTGTGAAACAACAAGAGCTGTTGTGACAGTTGCTTTGGTCAGACTGAGGGCTGGTGTTCTGTGCCTTCCTTGGAGGGTGGTTGCCTTGTGGAAGGACCAGCAAGTGAAATCATGTTGGGAAACTGAGGCCAACACTGTCAGACAGGACAGAGCAAGAGGGGAAGTTTTGACATTTCTTCTACTGTAAAATGAAAGCTGAGCTGTGACACTTGCTGGTGCAATCAGGAATTTCCTGGCCCCAGCTCAGCCTCCTCCCAGCCTTACCTCGCACTCATCCAACTCCCATCCAGGGATAACATGTCAGAGACATAAAAAATTGCACTGATAAAAATAGGGAGAGTTATTCCCATTGATTTAGAAACAACAACCATTTTATTGCAAAGCATCAGGGACTCCATTTAAATTTGCTTAATGAGCTGAGCTATCAGGGAAACAAAGGAATACTAATTTTTCCTTTGTAAATAACATTCATTCTGGTAAGCAGATGACTTGAATTAAATTTCTCAACACATAATTAGAAAGGAAATTTCAAAGTTACAGGAAGTCGCTGCTTTTAATCAAGTTTTGTTCCATTTCACTTAAATCAGAAATAAGAATCATTTCATTTGAAAGCTGACAAAATAACTCAAGTCTCTTTTGGACCTCTGTTTCTAAAAAAGCAGTTTCAGGGATGTGAAGTTTAAGATTGACCAATGAGCAGTATTTTGGATTTTCTCAGTTTCATGGTATGACCATGTATATTTATATGTGTGTGTATATATATATATATTTAAGTGACCATATTGAAGAGCACTGTGGTGTAAATCCCACATTACTGTCACACAGACCCAGGTGAGACCTCACTGATCTCCTTCATTTATCTGGAAATACTTTTCTGCTGCAATGTAGGGGCTGGTTGCCTTTTTTATGTGCCATGTTGGTGTGTTTGTGTCAGATAATCAGCTTTTCAGTCCTTTTCCATGGGGAAAATCCTGCCATTTCTCAGAGGGGTTACTTGTTTCAAACTGACAGAATGTTTAATTTGTGCTTCTTTGTTGCCCAGTTCTTGTGTCACTGAGTTGTGATTAAATAACATCCAAATTCTCCTTTGAATTGAAGACTCTCCTCTGTTGTCAGAAAAATCCATCACAATGCTCCTGCTCTTCCTGCCCACTGAGGTGCAATTAAAACAGCCTGTAATCAGTGTAGTAATTTCATTTTAGAACATACATTTACCTCTAATTCAGTATAATAATTGAGAGAAGCCCTGGATAACCAGGCAGGGTGGTTGAAATGACAGAGGCAGTTTGTGAGACAGCACAAAAGTGAAAAGCTGAGTGTTGTGGAATTGAACTCCTCTGTCAGAGCTGGGTTTGTCAGCCTGGGCTGGATGGGAACTGGAGATGGGAGTGCACAAGGGAAGTGCAATGAGGTGATCCCTTTGCTCTGCTCACTTTGAAAGCCTGTCTGGCTGTTAAATTCATGTTCTGGAGCTTTTCCACTTCAGCTGTTCTACCTTCTTGAAACACCATCTCTTAATCTCATATAGAAGCCAATCCTGAAGGTTTGGCATTTATTAAAGATGCTTTGTAGGAGCATCTTTCCTTCTGTGCTGCTTTTCCCCAGGGTGTGGAGACTTGTGCTTTGAGAGGAGCCGTGCTGGTCCTGCCTCTCCTGGGGTGTTCCCATCTCAAGGCACTGATAATCATGTTCTGCTGGATAAACACCTGCACAGTCATGTCTGACACACACAAGGATCTCTCTTGGCTGAGTTTATAATATCCCCTTCCCTGTGTATTTGTTTTTCAATTAGGAAAAGCAAAAAGATGAAAGTGTGACATCAGCCCAGGCCAATAAGTAAAAGCCTTGGCATCACTTAATCTGCATTTTGCCACTTGTTATCCTCTTAGTTCCCAGGCTATTTTGTGTCTTGCAAAGCAGCTCTGGGTGCCCAAGTCCCAGAGTGTTCTGTGGGTTAATTTGAAAGCCACAAACGAGGGTGTTCAGTCAGAAACAGAGTCTGTGTCAGTGCTTGGGGCTCTGCTCCTGCCTCGCCATGAAGAGCTGCCAGCAGGGACTGGGCTCTGCCCGGAGGGGATGATGGTAAACAACAAGACAGGCCAAGTCCCAGGTAAAATGTTGGGAATATGGTATGTTTCTGCTGCTGTGAACCAGAGAGGATTGTACCAATAGGTGGGTAAAAATTAATATGTTGAAATACTTGGTGAATTCTGATCGTGTGAAGAATTGTAACAAATAGTGCCTGAAATGAAAATGTGCTTTTTTTTCTAAGACAGAGGAATATTCATGGCTTACTGTGTATGGAATGTATAAGAAGGGCATACATTTGATGGGAATGGCATTAAAATGAAAGATGGGGGGTATTTTTAGTGTTTATCACTGTCACCCAACCTGACTTGGTCAGTGTGGCAGCTGGTTCTGAATTAACTCATTTTTAGTAGATTTCCAGTTTTAGATCCATATTTTGGCTGAAAATGTTTACTTGTTCTTCCTTTACATCACAAAGAATGTGCTTTGGGTCTGCTTGACATTGTCACCCCTCTGGTTATTTTTGTGTAATTCTCAAAGAGCTGAACCAAGAAACACCATTTGTAATTTCACAGATCTGAAAGGGTTTGGTCTTTCTAATGGACAAGTGATGAGGGAGACACAGAACAGCACGTGGGAGTAAACTGGTTAAATTTCACAGGTGTGTGGTATCTCCTTGTGACCTCAAATAATCATATCATACAGGTCATTAACAGAAACTAATAATGACTTGCCCTGGAAAGTCTGTTCTGATGGGTTGGACTGTGTTGTATATATGATACTTTTTTTTAAGTGGTGTGAATGGAAGTCCAGTTCACACTTTTTGATGTGATCTGAACAGGCACTAGGGAAAATAAGTTTGTATTTTGAAAGGATGAAATCCTTTATCTCTACAAAACCTCCTCAGAATCAGGTGTTTTGTCTTGCACATTTGTGTGTTTGGGTGTTTAGTGTAGTCTGCCTTTATCGTGCTTCATGTAACAAAGCTGGTTATGTGCACAGACCCTAAATTGCCAGAGACTTGTTTTAGTTCCCATTTCAGGAGGAATGGATGGTGCACTGCATATCCTGAGAGTCACTTACAGGATTAGGTGCATAAAATCACTCTGGAGAAATCAAATTATGCAACAGCTGCTTTCTGAGCTGCCCTTTCTGAGCTGCTCTTCCCCTTCCCTTCCCTGGTGCTGCAGCCCAATAAACCCCCTGGATTTTCTTACCTGGGGCTGCTGCCCTGGGCTGCAATTCCTTGGGACCAGGAGTGAAAACGATTCTTTTGTCACATTCTTACTTGTGCTCAGCCTAATCTGTGAGAGGCTGATTAGGACTAAGAATGTTATTTACTACTTTGGTAGTTTTACTTTCTAAAATGTTTGGCTTTTCTGCAGAAAAATCAATGCACTGGGTCTGCCCTGGCTACAATAAATATGTAACACTTATGCTAATATTTACCAGCTATTATTTTAAAGGTGATTATTTGAAAACTCTTTTAAAAGATCACATAATTTCAACCACTGCCTGACTGAAATGCCTCCTGATAACTTTTCTTTTCAGAGATTAAATAATAAAGCAAAGAAGTTACTGCTGTAGAAACATCTGTGATGTGCAATTAAAAAACTAGAATACAAATGGCTTCTACTGTAGATATTTGAGGAGGGTTCTCTGGCAAAATAGAACAATATTTCAGTTCTTAATTACCAAAGATAAATACTGCACCTGCCAGGGGAAGCAGGTTCTGCAGATTTACCTTCACTGAGGACAATCTGAGCATCCCTGAGGTTCTTGAATGTTCTTGGTGTTGCATCACTGCAGGAATGAAGTGACACTCCCCCATTTGTTATTCCTCCTTGTTCCAAGGTAGGTTTAAAGGGAACAAAGTGATTCACATGCTCATCCACAAGAGAGCCCAATCATGCTGTTGTGTGTGCTGATGAGGGCAGGGGTGGGATGTGCCACCCCAAAGGTGCCAGCACAGCCCTACCCTCTCTGGGCAGTGTTTGGGCACTGAGAGAGCTCTCGGATCCTCCTCACTCCTGGTGGCACTCCTGGTGAGCCCTCCTGTCCCTGATGTACCCCCTGACACTTGGAGAGGTGGCAAGATTGAGGGAAGGATTTTATTTGGTAGATTCTCTCCCCTGTGTTGATATTCTGACTGTTGAGGGGCAGGTATGTTGTTAAACCATCCAGGCATGATGATGGAGACATCCCTGGGATGCCCTTCTGTATTTCCCTGTATTTCTTGGAATGTGCCAGTTCTCAATCACCTGACTGTCCTGCTTGGGATCATGAGCTGATACCAGGACTGTGATATTTCCATATGCTGATCTTCAAAGAAATAACTATTTATCTTGATTTCTAGTAGAATAATGTCCCTTCATTTATTTAAATTACTGCTTCCATATGTGTTGGGGACAGACTTTTGGTAGGGCCTGTAGTGATAAGATATGGGATGATGAATTTAAACTAAGAGGGAGAAATTTTGGGGGATGAGGTTGCCCATGGAGGTGGTGGATGCCTCATCCCTGGAAAGATTCAAGGCCAGCTTGAATGGAGCTCTGGGAATCCTGATCCACTGGAAGATGTTCCTGCAGGAGGTTGGAGTGGGTGACCTTTAAAGGTCCCTTCCAACCCCAATGACTTTGTGATTACAACACAGCCAAGGGCCAGGAGATGGTAAACCAGACCAGGGAATTGATCCATGTAGGAAGGAAGGGGAGAGGACAAAGGATCAGCTCCTGTGTCACCGTGGAAAGGTGCAGTAGCTGGAGGTGATGCCCTGGCAGAGGCAGGGATGGGGTTGGGTTCCCAGCCCTGTTCACCAGGGTCCAGCTGTGACTGCACAGAGGACAAGGGACATGTTTGCCCTGATATCACTTTTCCAGCTCAAAGTACCTTACAGGAAGATGCAAACCTCTTCCAATCCAACTCCACTTAATGTTTCACTCAGATTTTTCCAACCTTTCTGCTGCTGAGGGTGAGGTGTTGTGTGTGTGTTGATGCACCATGTGATATGCTGGGTGTTACAACTAGTCCATGCCATTGCAGGTTACCTGAGTTACTATTCTAAGTCAATTACTATTCCTAATGACAGAAACAGGGTAAGAAATCAATAAAATTTCAATTGGACGCATCACTTTTTAGGGGAGGGCCCTTCTGCTCTTAAGCCTTACAGGATTATTATTGTTTCTCGGACTAAACCAGGCCAAATAGCTCAAGTTAAACCTATTAGAAAGCTGGCGTGGATTTAAAGGCTCAGAACCATCTGGGAATGAGATCACATGTAGTGGTTCTTAATATAGACAGCTTTGTCATTACAGATCTATTGGAGCACCAATTAATTTGCACTGACCTAAAGCAGTGTTGTGACACACTTGCATATGTAAAAAGGTTAAAAGTATTGTTGAGCAGAAACTTAATCTTGTTAGATATATATTTAATTTCAAGGATCAAGCATGAGGAGACCAGCATTTGTATACAATGTTTTGAAAGAAAGCACAAGTTCTTCTTCCTCTGGCTATTTTTAGCCACCCTTGTTGAGCACCTTGTTTTGCTTGTTGATTTTGGAGTTTGGTTTTTTCCCCCCTTTCTTTAAGTTCCCTTGTAAGTTCCTCTGCATGAAGCGTCTTGCAGGTTTGTGTCATCACTCCCTAATGTTGAATGGCATTCTAAATGTTTCTATAGTATAAATAATAATGTGAAACAGACTTTGTATTTGGGAAAAAATAATGCTGAGATGCAGAGTTTAAATGCCACATGAAAACGTTGCCTTGTTACTGTGTCAGAGGGCTAAAAATCTCAGTGGGAATTTTTCAAGAGCAGCCAAGCACTACCTTATTTTTTTCCATAAAAAGACTTTAATTTTTTTCTTTAAATGCTACTTTACATCTTTGGGGGGGATTTAAATACTGGGTAAGATATTGTACATATAAATTCATCAAGGAGAGAAATAGGTGAAAACAAAGAGGCTGCAGGAGCCTTTAGCAGCAGGATAAGGTCATTTCTGGATCTCTGAACACTTGTGCTGGTGTTCCTGGTGTTGCACTCCTTGGTGGGGAATAGGGCAGGAGATTCTGGAGGTGGAGAAGGTAACATTGGTGTCCTCCTTGTTGATTTATGCAGTGGAGGAGTCCGACATCATCGACCTGGAGAAGCGCTACTGGCTGCTGAAGGCGCAGTCGAGGACCGGCCGCTTCGACCTGGAGACGTTTGCGCCCTTGGTGTCCCCTCCAATCCATCCCTCCCTGAGTGAAGGTATGGAATGGGACCTGCTGCTGCTGCTGCTGCTGCTGCTCAGGGCACAGACACACTGCAAAAGTGGGGCTGTTCTGAAGTGTCTCTGAGGCTTCAGTGACTCCATCATTCCACTGGTTGGGAGTGTTTGCAAATGGGAAAAGGGGCCTGAGAAATATCTCTGTGTTGGGAAATCTGGAGTTATGGATGAGGGAAGTGATGCTTCGGTGTGTTTCATTCGTGAGTTGTCAGTCTGTAACTCCCTGAAGGGAAGTTCTGGCCAGGTGGGGGTTGGTCTCTTCTCCCAGGCACTCAGCAATAGGACAAGGGGGCACGATGGGCTCGAGCTCTGCCAGGGGAAATTGAGGTTGGAGAGCAGAAAACAATTCTTTGCAGAGAGAGTGCTCAGGCATTGGAATGGGCTGCCCAGAGAGGGGGTGGATTCCCCATCCCTGGAGGTTTTTAAGGTGAGCTTGGCCGTGGCACTGAGTGCCATGATCTGGTAAAGGGACTGGAGTTGGGCCAAGGGTTGGACTTGATGATCTCGGAGGCCTTTTCCAACCCTATTGATTCTATGATATTTATGGATAAGTTGCCCTCTAGTTGCTTAAAATTTTTCTATGGCTTCCTTAAGATTCTGTAATGGCAAACTGCTGTCCCCGAGTGAGAGAAAATAGATCATTTTTAAACTGCAAAACGTGAGTTTTGTGTATTCAATGGCAATTAATAAATTAATAAAATAAATTATTTAAATAAGACATCCAAGTCAGATGTTGTATCATGCAGCCAATGAAACACACTTCCCTGGCAGTGTAAGTTGAGGAAGAGTTAACTCAGGACACTCAGTCAGGAGATTTCTATGTTGTTATTTATGTTAACAACCCAACTGGTCTGTCCAGTTGAAGCTACTCTGGTAAGAACTGGAAGCTGCAGCTGTGGAATTGCCACGTGCTGCACCACATCAGGACACTCAGGAGCACTCCACTGGCACACAGCTTTTTGTCTGCAGTCCTGGAGTGGCAGTTTTTTATCACCAAATGCTTGGCTTTATTGGCAATTGGAAAACTCATCTGCAGTGGATTCAAACTTAAGAAATCAGAATTTATGTCCAGTTCCATAGGGGGATGTATCCCCACATCCTTTGGTTCGTGAGTGTGCTCAGTGATATAAATTTACACAGCTGCTGTGGGGAGGCTGGAGAGGTTTCTGGTCATTCCATGGCTTGTGTGGAGTCATTGTCAAGTGTGGGATAAAAAAGGTTGTAAATGCTGAAGGAATGGAATTGATAAATCCTTTGAAGGCTGGTAATTAAAGCTCCTGAGGGCAAATTTGCTGTGAAATTCAGTGATATCTGTAGGAATTTCTGCCAGGCACATTGGAAAAGTCAAGGCATTTGGATCTGAGACTGTCTGGGGCAAGGCCTGTCCTGACCACACTGGTTCAGGTGCTCCCTCTAAGTCAGTCCTTACAGGGAGGGTGTGAGCACCTTCAGAATTCCCACATCCCTCCCCACCCCTGGCCTGACCAGCCATACACCAGCCATCTAATTCACCTTCAGATGCTCTTAGTCCTGCCTAATTACCTTTACTGCACTTAATAAGAATAAATGATCAGTGTTTGTACTTCTCCTTGCCAGTGTTCCCCATCAGCCCCTCCTGAAGTGCTGGGTGGGACTGGCAGGGGCTGTAACAGGAGATGCTTTTGTGCTTTGCAGGTTTGTTTAATGCTTTTGATGAAAACCGAGACAATCACATAGACTTTAAAGAAATTTCCTGTGGGCTCTCAGCATGCTGCAGGGGACCCTTGGCAGAAAGACAGAAGTGTAAGTATGGAAAATGTTAACTGTTAATTTTAGAGGGGTTTTTCAGTTTGAGCAATGAGGTTTGGTTGGTTTTGCATTTTAAGGGTTTTTTTTCTCCACTGAACAAATGTGTGCCTGGGAAAGGTGACAGACTTTAAAGTTAAAAAATTAGAGGAATTTTAAATACCAAGGTTTCCTTTTATAAAGGATGAATAAACCTAATCTGGGTATTTTATAACTTACCAGTAGTTTCACATAAATTATCAAACTGGGAAAAAATACATTTCAGAAGTTCTTTTGCAGTGTTGTGCATTATGATGCAGAAGTTTGTTTCTCAGTGTAGAAAATGCAAACACTTAACTGCTTATTATATATAATATAAACCAAATGTCCTATTTGATTGTCTTGTGGTAAATGACATGTTGGGGCTTCCCACTGCCCAGTCCTCAGCTGGCTCCCTGCAAGGTCCTTGTGTCTTGAAACACTTCTGTTCCCTCCTTTCCCAAAGCCATATTGCTGCAACTCCACAGCCACCAGTGCCTGGAAAGTTCTGGATGCACATCTGGCCCCTGCTGTGTGACAGCAGCAAACACAGCAGAGGGGGCAGGAATCTCCATTTCAGTTTATTTGGCACAGCTGCTCCATTTCCTGCCCTCCACACTTGGGTCCTGCCAGCACTAAATCATCTTTTGGGACTCTGTGCACTCAAAGTGCTGCAAGAGGTGAAAAAAGAGAGTCTGGGAGGGGTTCTAACAGAGGAGTCATTGCCTTTTTCTCAGTTTGCTTCAAGGTGTTCGACGTGGACAGGGACGGGGTTCTGTCCCGCGCTGAGCTGAAGGACATGGTGGTGGCACTGCTGGAGGTGTGGAAGGATAATCGGACAGACAGAATCCCTGTGAGTTGGAGCTGGGCCCTCACTGCCTTCTGTTCCTAAAGTCATCCTTCCAAAGGTGGAGTGTGCATGTGGTTTGAACAGGGAGCAGGGAATTCCAGGCTTCCTGAGCTCCCTCATCCATGGTCTCAGCTGCCTTGCTTGGCTTTGACCTGCCCAAAGCAGAGGGATTGGATTATTACAAATGTTCTTTCATGTAAGGAAGGCTTAGGTATGAAAGCAGAGCTCTCTGGAAGCCCTCAGTTCTGAGTTACATGGTTATCATCAACATCTCCTGCAGTTGTGTTTTCATTCTGATCACACTCAGCTCCAGAGAGTGCTGGGAGACTTTAACTCTGGTTTCTAATCCTTTTGTTTAAGGAGCTGGACATGGGTTTGGATGAAATTGTAGAAGATATTTTGCATACCCATGACAACACAAAGGTAGGGATTCGCTGTTCTTTTCTTGTCATTTTTATGCCCCAGTGTCTTCAGTTGATTTATAAGAAAGTAAAACCTTGTGCTTCATTTAGAGCAGATATGTCTGTAAAAGAATCTCAAGAAATGTCACTTTTCCCTTAAAATTTATAGCACATTGTTCTGTGAAAGGTTTGAATTTTATAAGCCATTTTTATGTATGAAACTCACCCAGAAATGCATAACCAGGTGAAATGAATGTAAAGCCTGTACTGTTTGCAAAGCTTTGCTGTGCAGAACTACCACCAGCTGTAACTCTGATGCTTTTGTTCTTGTGCTTCATGTTGAAAATGACCTTAGGAAAAAGACAGTGTAGAAGTTTATCTTGTATTTTATGCTGTAAAAAGACACATTATCCTCCTGTGCTGAGATGTGCCTCTGTGAAACCATGGAGGGGTCTGTCGTGACTGTCATGACATAAAACACAAAGCCTTTGTAGTTTATATTGTGCTTTACAGTGAGCTGGGTGTAAATCTGGAATTATGTTCTTGCTTTTTGAGGAGAGGAGAGTTGGAGTTATCACCCTCCAACAACAGAAGGGAAGTTGTTTCCATTATTTCATCCTTTGCTTCACTAATTGGGAATAGTGTCTGGAAACAATAAATAATTTATGAAAAACTATAAAAAATGCCTAGAAATGCTTAATTACTGGTTTGAATTGTTGTTTTGCCTCCTTGTTCTCCAACAAAGTGGTGGGCAGATATTTTATTGCAATTCTTTAATTGCCAAAGCTGTGGGAAATGTGACTTCTCTTTCATCCTTTGTTTGCTTTTTAAAAAAAGGGGTAGTTTATAAACAAGGGTACAGCAGTCTTGATTCCACCAAGAGTTAAAAAAATGACTTAGGTCTTCAGAATATCTTCCATAGTTGCATCATCAATGTAGTGCTGGAAAGAGCTGATGGTGCAGTAATTACATAAATTATTTAACCTCTTTTCGTGTGTTGGCTTTGACCTGTGTGAACCCTGGAGAAAATGGGCTGGAAGAGGAGGCAGAGCAACTGCCACTGCTGTAAAATTGGCCAGGAATTCTATTCCCATATGAAACCCCAGACTGATCCCAGCCCTGAGTCACTGGAAATCAGGAGTGGTGCTGGACAGTGTTGCCCTGCTGGGGCTTGGCAGGGACTCAGAATTAGTGGGACTGGGGTTGTTGGGTGAGATCATAAGGACTCGGTGATCCAAACTGGTTCTTCCCAACCCACAAAGGGAGATGGAGATGGTGGGGATCTGAATTTTAAAGCTGAGTGAAGGAGCAGAGGTTGCACACTGAGCATAGTCCTTCCTCTCCTCCCAAAGCTTTTTGGTTCTCTTGGCTCTGTGTGTTTTGCTAAAACTGGGTTTTTCTTCTTCCATTGGATCAAGTTTTATTATCCAAGTGGTAGATGCTACTTTTGATCAAAGCACTGGCTTTGTCATGCCTTGTGTGAGGCATTTAATGAGCATTTTACCAGAACTTGGTTAGTGGTTTGATGGTTTTTCCTTCCCATTCCCTCCTTTTCCCTTTAAGCTCGGACACCTGACTCTGGAGGACTACCAGATCTGGAGTGTGAAGAGTGCACTTGCCAATGAGTTTTTAAATCTGCTTTTTCAGGTATGTTTACAGGAAATTTCATCTCGAAATTCATGGTAATTAATTAACCCCTGAGCTCTTTGCCTGGCCACAAAGTGCAGCCTCAGCACTTGTGTCATTGCTCACGTTTGGGCTCGTGCAGGAAGGGATGTGGCTTTGCAGCCCTGAGAGTTCCCTTGACAGATGATTCTCTGCTTGGTTGTTGTTCCTTTCTGTGGATGGAGATGCCCAAAGCACAGTTTGTTAAAGTGAACCTGGTGTTCTGTTTAGAAAACGAAATTCCAAGTGTCTCAGCAGGTGTGTTTTCCATTAGACAAAGGCTGTGTTTGATCTTCGAGGGAGTTTAGGGCAAATCTTTGCCAGAAAAGTGACACAGGGAATGGGAAAAAGCTCTGACTCTTCCCCTTTATATTTTACAACCAGTTTCCCTCTGCATGTTCTGTTCAGGCCCTCTGGGGTACCTCTCATTGCTTCTTTGATGCAGCAGCCCTTGAAAGCTGTGATACCCTATCACTGCTCTCTTGCAGCAGCTGAGGATTAAGGGTGTGCTGAATTCGGTTTTAATTGAGCTTGAATTGGATTTCTGTAAATCCTTAAAAGCCATATTTGAGCTCTGGCTCACTTGGTGCAGGAAAAGAAACTCAGAGTATTTTCTTGCACTGCAGTTTGTTCCTTTCCTGTTTTCCATAGAGGTTGATACTTGGAGTTGAGGATTACTAATATTATTATTTACTGTAGTGTTCATCTCCAGCCCCCTCTGACCATCTCAGTTTTTCCAAGGAGAACCAGTGGGCTCTATTTTCATCTTCCCAGTGAAGCTTAACCAGTGACAGGGTCAGACTGGAGCAGAAAAATATTTAAGCAAGAGAGAAGCTGTGTGGGGTTTTTTAAAAAATAAAGTAATTGTGAAAAGCTGCCTGAATAGCACGTGCTGACTCTCCTGTTTGTGACCCATCACTGCTTTATAAATTGTATTTTGAATGACACTTTTCCCAGAACTTTAGGGCATTTTGAGAGTATTCTGAGGCCACAGCTGGAAAGAATAACACCAGAGAGTTCTTCAGATTCTTTTTCTCTCTGATTGCATCAGGTTTTGCTTACATTGCAGTCTCCTCAAGAAGGGCTGCCTTTATTTTTGGCCTGTCTAGCATGAAATATCCCATCATAACTTAATATTGATGAACCAACAAATATCTCTGCAATATTGACAAAGAATGAATGAACCTGTAATAAATCTGTCCTAGTGCTGATTACAAACCACCACTGCTACAA